>NC_059113.1:96115464-96467964 GCF_020740685.1 Jaculus jaculus | reverse complement strand
GGACATTGCTCAGGCACATTCAGGAAGGTGCTTTTCCACATCATGGGAGTCTGTGATGGAGAGGCCTCTGCAGGACTCTCAGAATTCATGTCTGAGTTTTAAACTGTGCAGGCGTTCAATACTGAAGATAATGGGGAAAGGGTGGAATTTTATTTAGATGTATCCTATCAAGCTATGCAAGAAAGGATCGGTCCAAAGGATGGTGAGGCTGAGGGGAAACGATGCTGAGGAACAGTTTGTTTTATGGTAAGACCTAATGAAAAGAGAATGCTCAATAAATCTATTGCCTAATGAAGTGCATGGGAGACAGCAAACACCCAGTGAATTGTGGCCGTTATCATGAAAATAAATGTTTAGAACCCACAGAAATGTAACTTTGCCAATAGTGTATTGGTCAATATATTACAGTACATCCATATAATAAATTATTACACCAATAAATGTTGTTATGACTATAGAGTTAACAAGATGGAGATTGCAAAGAGAGATCAAAGGTCAGATGTGTTGTTACTAAATGGCTTAACATTTATGTTGAAATGTACATTGACGTAGGTCAACACAAATTTGGGGAGTAAACAGTGTGGCATAATACAGTAGGTTACCAGTGTGTTTGATTTTGTGAATGATGTCATTTTTATAAATCTTACTTGCACTGTACTTTGTGAGTTTTTTCCATTTCTGTATCTTGTAATGAAAAAAAAAATGTTCCTTAAGTTAGTCCCCAAACCTTCTGGTTCAATTCTAACTCTATTCACCTCTCTTGGAAAACTCTTAATTCGATACATAATTCTAATTACAAAGAGCTCATGTCCTGCTGGCAGAGATCAATAAGAAATAGTAGACAAGTCATGCATCCTGTAAAGTCAAAACTAATCTTTGATTTTCCCCTTAGTTTAAAAATCATTGTTGTTTATTACAATATTATGATTTATTAGTTGTTTGCACTTCAGTTTTCTGGTGTGTGTGTGTGTGTGTGTGTGTGTGTGTGTGTGTGTGTTTGCACGCACATGTGCATGCTTTACATGGCTCTTAGGAAATTGAAATTGGATTGGTAGGTTTACAGAGCAAGTGCCTTCAACTGCCAAGCCATCACCCCAGCCCCATTTGCCATACACATTATTAAGCAATAAGCTAATGAATCAGTTCATTTCATTGGCCACTATCTCTCATCATATCATGATTGCATTTCCTCATCCTTATATTTAAAGGCATTTCACATTTGTAAGATTCATCTGATTTGCTTATGCTATGTTTTTTAATATTTTATTTTTATTTATTTATTTTCCAGAGAAAGTGGGAGAGAGAGACAGAGACAGAAAGAGAGAGAGAGAATAGGTGCACCAGGGCTTCCAGCCACTGTAAACAAACTCCCAATGCTTGCGTCCCCTTGTGGGTCCTGGGGAATCAAACCTGGGTCCTTTGGCTTTGCAGGCAAATGTCTTAACTGCTAAGCCATCTCTCAAGCCCTATATTATGTTTTAATCCTGGAAACGGGAAACTAGGGTAATTGGGCCACCATTTGCAGTTTCATCAGGAAGGCCTCCTCTTTCCTTTTCCTCCTCTACCCTTTGCAGGCAGTATAAGAGCTGCAATTGCCATGAACCTAAAAAGAGTTTTCCAAGGCTTAGGGAGCTTGTGCACTAGCAAAGAGCATTGACTTTGACACGCCTGAGGAGGCTGTGATGGCTTCTTCTGCCTTATCTTACTTTGGATGTCTCTCAAGGGTTCGCATGCTGGAATCTTGGGGCTGTGTGTGGTGATGTTTGGAGGTGGTAGAATCTTTTCAAGCTGTGTTTGCTGCAAGACAATGAAGTCACTAGGGATACTGCCGTCTCAAGGGATTAGCATAGTCCTTGTGGGGCTCCACTTATTTCTCATGAGACTGGGTTACTATAAAAGAGCAAGGATGATTGCTCCACAGTCTCTGGCTTTTGGCTTTATCATGTAACCTCTCCATCACACACACTTCCGCCATGAAACTATCCATCTGGATGTGACACAAGCAAGTGGGCCCTCATCAGAGGCCAATCAAAAGGTTTTCCTGAACTTCTTGGATTTTTCAGCCTTAAGCACTGTTTGCTAAATAACCCCATTTGATTTGTGAGCTACCTATCACAGATAGTTTGTTATTGCAGTAATAAAAAGAAAGCAGACTACATCAGGATTGCTCATTTCAAAGATTTCTGCATTTCAATAACTATAGAAATGGGTATATTGTTAAGGCAGAGACCCTACTTTATTTCTTGTTTATTTGCTTTACCACAATAACCCAGTATCATAATAACACTAATTCATTATTTTAATTATGTGAGAACATTAAAGCCTTGAAAAGTTATGAACCTTGGGCTGGAGAGATGGCTCAGCAATTAAAGTGTTTGCATGCAAAGCCTAAGGATGCAGGTTCAATTCTCCAGGACCCATGTAAGCCAGATGCACAAGGGGAACCATAAGTCTGGAGTTCATTTGCAGTGGCTAGAGGCTCTGCCATGCCCATTCTCTCTCTCTTTCTCTCATCTGCCTCTCTCTTTCTCCTCCCTCTCTGTGTCTCAAATAAACAAATACGAATATTCTGTAAGAAGTTATGAATCTCCATTCCTAAAGATAAAGATTAACATAAATATTATGTAGGTGAAGAATAAAAATTATATTTGATTATAAATTTACAGAGATATTTTTATTCATATGAGACTGTTGTTTCTATTAAGCCATAGTTTGGATCTGTATTAATGCCTTTTATTAAAGTCAAATACTTCAGGCTGGAGAGATGGCTTAGCAGTTAAGCGCTTGCTTGTGAAGCCTTAAGGACCTCGGTTTGAGGCTCAATTCTCCAGGACCCATGTTAGCCAGATTCACAAGGGGGCGCACATGTCTGGAATTCATTTGCAGTGGCTGGAGGCCCTGGCGTGCCCATTCTCTCTTTCTCTCTCACTGTCTCTCTTTTTCTCTCTCACCCTCTTTCTCTATCTGTTGCTCTCCAATAAATAAATAAAAATAAACAAAAATTTTTAAAAAATAAAATAAAAAGTCAAGTACTTCAAATTCCATGTGACTGTTGTCTGTCTTGTCTACACAAATAGTTCTTGTAGGCTGAGGAACTCAGAACATGAACTCAGAGAATGGGTCACCATCAGTTACATATGTGTGTATGTGTGTGTGTATGTGTGTGTGTGTGTGTGTGTGTTTCTTTTAAATAATAGATGCTGAGCTCCAAGTCTTCAGTAAAATGGCAGAAGTAAACTTGACTCTATGGCAATAGTTATATCAACCTTTAGGTGGCAGCCTTTGAAACAACCTGTCACATTGACCTCCCTTCTGACATGACATCTTTAATAGTAAGTATATGCAAGAGGATTGGAATGAATCAGACTACCCACAACATTCTCTCTGCATGATGCCACTTGTGAGCATTTCCAAGCCTGTGGGCACAATGGAAATACAAGCTTTGTTTTGAAACTACTGTGATTTTACTTTGTCTAGCTGCCGCCCCCTCCTCCCCAATTTTGTTTTAGGAAACCATGACTTTCACCACCTTACACTTTTTGTCACTGTTTCTAAGGAGCATTCTTTCACCAAACAGAGAATACAGAGGAGGCACACACATAGTTTGTATCTACTTTCTGCCTCCTTCCAGACTTGAATTTCTCTTACCAATAACATTTTGACTGTCCTTTCCTTCTCTTTGTGTTCAGTGTATCATTGTGTGTGGGTCTATGTGTATGGTTAGTAGTGAGTAGAGGGGCATGAAAAGCGCCCTGGAAAATTTTCCCAATTCTTCTCACCACTACGTTCATCTCAATATTGAGAGGAACCTGGAAGCGTTCTCCTTGCAGATGACCACCAGCTTGTTTCTACCGCAAAGTTCCCTTTACCTCTCCAGAGCCAGTGGCAGAGGCCTTGGTGATGTCTCTGACATTCAGAGCTCATTTTCAACACAACCCCTAATGCTTCCACACTTGGCTAAAATACCTCAAGGATTCGTGACCACGGTGGCTTCACTACCCATATGAGAGACAATCGTTTTACAAAGAGCCCTTCAGACATGGTGCAACAGGGACTGGTGCAGTGGGCACATGGAGAGAGGAGGTTTATAAATTTGGGGGTACTATATATACTAACAGGATATTGGCAATGCACAATGGACTGACCAGAAGGGGAACAAGAGGACACTTCAGAAAAGAAGAGTAGTAAAAAGAGAAAGGAGACTCCATTCATTTGAAATAAACACCGACTCACATAGAGTAAGGCACTTTTATTATAATGCATGCCAATAGTTTAGGCCAGATTGAAAGGAAATGCAAACTCCTTAGTAACCAGATTACTGTTTCTTTGTGGCGTGAAGAAGATGGGAGTAGGTTGATTTGGAGAAAATATTTACAACATATGCGACAAAGAGCCAGTATTGGGATTTTCACATACTTTTTTAAAGATTAAAGGAGAGTAGGACAGATAGCAATATGAAAATGGGGAAAAGATATGAAGAGTTTGCAGAAATTCTATTCATAAAAATAATACTAAGTATAAGAGAACATAGTCAGTCACTCTCCTAATAAGAGATACGTGTGCATTCAAACTCCACCAGCAGGGTAGTGGTGTGGCTATTAAAAGAATCATAACATAGTGTCTTGGTAAAACTGTGGAGAAGAAAAATCTTCACTGCTGAAGCAAATGCAAATTGATTCAACCCTTAAGTAAAGGAATTTCAGTAAGAGAACACGTGTGTTCTCCTCTGGCCTAGTAAGGTATCAGACTTGTAGGCATTACCCTGAAGGTACATCTTTCCCACTATGAAAGTATATAAGCACAAGGTTATATGTTACAGCATTATTTTTAAAGGATTTTAAAATATTTACTTTTATTTATTAACTTATGAGAGACAGACAGACAGACAGAATGGGCATGCCACTGCAAACGAATTCCAGATGCATATGCCACCTTGTGCATCCAGCTTTACTTGGGCACTGGGGAACCAAACCTGGGTCCTTTGCCTTTGCCAGCAAACACATTAACTTATCAGCATCATTTTTTAATAGCAAATCATTAGAAGCAGGTAAAAGGTTGTTTATTGCTATGAAACTAAAATCAAGGAAAGGAAAACCTGCATGAATTGATAGAGGGTAGTTTCTATGTCAGATTATTTAGGAAAAGGAGTAGTTAAAAATATTATGCATAGTATACTGTTTTGTTTATAAAATCAGAATACAAGAGAATATATATGTATCATCTCATTGGTTCCTAAAGAAATAGAGTAAAGATGAACAAGAGTTTTGTTGGTAATGAGTTGGAAAAAATAAGAGGAGGAATGAGGTAAGAGCAACAAACGAATAATGATATGTCTGACTTTACATTCCTGACTTTTGGATTAAGACAAAACATAGACAAAAATGAGCTGAAATATATTTTAAATGAATAACAAATGCTTTGAAGAGGAAAAGACAAAAACCAATGCAAACTACTTCTGGGTATATTATTTAGACTACACATCTTCAAGTAAAAGAGATAAAGAACTATAGATGTGATGGCCCCTTTTGCACAAAGTTATGAGTAAGAAATTTTGACACTAGTTTTGTGTAGTGAGGGAGTGAACAAATAAGCAAATATATTATAGATTGCGGCAGTATTTTTTTTCTGATTACTAGGTTAGTAGATTTGCTATTATTTTTCACTTACTACTATTTTTATTTCTATTAGGAAATTTTAAAGACTGAGAAGGGGAACCTAGGGTGAAAGTAGAATGCTTAATGGGAACTAAGGGAATCAATAGGATTTATGGTACACACACACACACACACACACACACACACACACACACATATATATATATATATATATATATATATATATATATATATATAGTATACATATATGTACCATGTACCATATATGTGTTTATGGTACATATACATATATGGTATGTATATATGTATATAAATATGTATGTATATATATATGTATGTAATGTATGTGTATGCATATATATATATATATATATATATATATATAAAATGTCCACATTCATGTATTTCTTAGCTCTGTCCATTGATAGAACCTAGAGTTATTAACACCATTGTAGCAATGAGCACACTACTCAGTTCTAGATTTCTATTACTTATATACTAAAAATAAATCCAGGGATCCTTTGGAAATGTATGATTCTTGGCATGGAACTGGGGAAAGTGTAACTTGTTGCAGAAAGCAAGGAGAGGAAAGGACTCAAAGAATATAATGAGGTTTTTGTCAAGACCAGCTTGTGGACCACTGGACATTGAACAAAGCTGATGACTTTTATCCTGATTTCTTTTTATTTACCCATTGATATTAGTAATGATAACAACAAATCATAACCCACTGAAGAGAGACAGAGAGTGATAATGGGCATGCCAGGGCCCCCGGCTGTTGAAACTGACCTCCAGATGCATGCACTTCTTTGTGCATTTGGCTTTATGTGGATACTGGGGAATTGAATCTGGGGCATTAGGCTTTGCAAGCAAGTGCCTTAAGTGCTTAGCAATCTCTCTGGTGTTAACAAAAAAAATTAAATAGCAAAATAATTCCAGACAACAACAAGAGAACCAATAAATTTATATTAGATAATGCTGGGAAATAGTTGATTTATGATACTGAAGTCACAAGGACAATCTCAAACTAGATCCCCAAGATGTGCTTTTTAAATACCAAGAGAAAAATAGCAACTTTACCATGGAGAGATCTTATAGATGCCCAGTGATGGACATTCTAGCAAAACAAACCCTTCAAAATGATACAAAATCAACTGTTCTCCCTGCAAAAAATTTAAAAATAAAAAAATAAAAATTGCAATTGGAGTGGATCATGCAAATATTAATGTGAAGAAACATGAGACAAGCCAGCACTGACAGGTCGTCTGCAGAACAACTAACCTGTAATGTCCTAGAGTGTCAAGATCAGAGAAAGAGCAAAACGCTGCTCCTAAATAAAGACAAATGAATAGGTGTGACTCTCAAATGTGAAGGGTGATCTCACAGTTTCTTTCTCTTGTAGCTGGCAATAATAGGACAACCAGGAAAATCTAATAAGGTCTTCAGATCAGGTACTAACATTGTGTCAAAATTTAGTTTCTCTTATAAATTTTGTAATTTTAGAGCCAGGCATGGTAGCAAATGCCTTTAATACCAGCAGTTGGGAGGCAGAGTTAGAAGGGTTGCTATGAGTTCAAGGCCACCCTGAGAGTACAGAGTGAATTCCAGGTCAGCCTGAGCTAGAGTAAAACCCTACCTTGAAAAACCACAAAAAAAAAGAACAAAAAATTACAGTTTTAATTTTATTTTTGTTAACATAAATCTATTGTACATAATGTTGGATTTCATAAAGACATATTCATCCAAATATATTATGTACTTTGACCATATTAGTCTACCATTCCTATCTTCTGTCCCTTCCAGTTAGTCCCTACCTTTCCTTTTTTTTAAAAAAAAAAAAATTATTTATTTATTTATTTGAGAGTGACAGACACAGAGAGAAAGACAGATAGAGGGAGAGAGAGAGAATGGGTGCGCCAGGGCTTCCAGCCTCTGCAAACAAACTCCAGACACGTGCGCCCCCTTGTGCATCTGGCTAACGTGGGACCTGGGGAACCGAGCCTCGAACCGGGGTCCTTAGGCTTCACAGGCAAGCGCTTAACCGCTAAGCCATCTCTCCAGCCCTCCTTTTTTTTTTTTAAATTTTAATTTATTTTTATTTTTACAGTGGTGGGGGAGACAGAAAGAGAATTGGCCAGGGCCTCAGCCACTGCAATTGAACTCCAGATGCTTTTGCCACCTAGTGGACATATGCCACCTTGTGCTTGCCTCACCTTTGTGTGTCTGGCTAAGGTGGGATCTGGAAAGTAGAAAATGGGTCCTGAGGCTTCGCAGGTAAGTGCGGTAACTGCTGAGCCACCTCTCCAGCCCTATTCCCTTCTTTTCTGAAAAAATTTCATCTACTTTCATGATATATATTTTTCTAGGCTTGCAATATTTGTCTTTCTGAATATGATATAATCTTGTATTGTTTTACATTTATTCTATGACCATATAAGATATTATGCTTAGCTTTAGTGAATGGTGCAAGATTTGCATATTACCTGTGGCAACTGTCTTTTCATTGATGGGACAATTAATTAATTTGGTATTTAGAGATTAAAAAGACATTATATCAACCACATGTTCTCAGAAAGTCCAGAAAAAGGTGTGTGTGTGTGTGTGTGTTCATATGTATCTCTACCTGTACATAGAACAAGGGGACATAAGGGGAGAATGTTAAGTGTTAACACCTGCATGAACTATGCATTAGTGTTGTTATGTATATTATTCATGTGACTTCTCTGTCTTTAATACTATATGAAATGTTTAAAGGGAAAAAAATAGAAGACAACTTTTGTTTTTTGTCTCTCTTGTGGCAAATTTCTAGTAACTTCTGTTGGAAACTTCAGGAAGGACAGAGAAGCTCAAAGCTCCTATCTCACCTCCCATTTAAGACCAGAAAATGACACGTGATACACAGTGTGGGTCGGGGGTGAGCTGTCTCCCCCAGTTGCCTTTTTGCTCCATGGTAGGGGAGGAGGGCCAGCAAGGACCTCTGATTTTCAGATTCTACCCATCTTGGCGGCTTTCCCATGTCAAATCCCTCCCTCCTTTAGAGAGAATAATTGGCCTCATTTTGTACTGGGCTATTTCCATTTTAAATGTTCCCTGGTTAAGAATCTATAGGTTTCACAGTGATGTACTACATTCTCTATATGAGTGAGGTGGCTGTGAAAAGGAATTGGAATGACAGACTGCTTCAGAAGTCCTGAATTCCTGGCTTTCTGTCCCAGTGCTCCACGAATGAGCCACTTTTGGACAAATTGTTTGACCTTTTAAGGCTCAGCTTTCACAGCCACATGTGCTTTCAAGATAAAATATACAAATGCACATTTATAAGCGCTTTATAAGCTGCAACACACTGTCCGCTTTTAGTTTGTCATCAGAGATTTGCCTGCATATCTGCGGGAGATTGGTTTTAGTAGGCTGTGGGTATCAAAATCTAACACCTGCTGATGCGCCCATCCCTTATAAAATGGTGCAAGCTTTGCATCATATTACCTGTATTAGTTACCATCTCACACTGGGACAAAACACCCAAACAGAAGCAGCTTATGAGAGGAAAGGGTTTATTTTAGCTAATAGCATGGAGGAGAAGTTTCATCACAGGAGAGTATGGCATGAGTAGACAGAGGCTCACATGTTCTTATCCAGGTTCCACCTCCCAAAGGCTCCACCAGCCGGGGGATTACTGATGAGACTTAATCACCAACACCTAAAGCTATGGGGCGCATGTTACATTCAAATCTGTACATTAACCCTATACTTTGAAGCATATCTATAACACTTATGGTATGATATAAAGGCTATGTAAACAGATGCTCAGCTGGGATTTAGGGAACAATGATGAGAAAAATGGTACACATTCAGTACAGGTACAATTTTAAAACTCATGCACACAGAGAACTGAATGTGCTAATTTATATAAGTGTAGAAAAGAAAGAGAGAGAACTCATGTGATTTGTCTTTACTGACTGTCACTTGTTGCAAACAGTGAGGGGGAATGGTGTTGTAGGTCAGGTCTACACTGGGGCTTACATGGATCTTTTTGGTGACAAGAGAAACAAAATGCAAGTCAAAGGTTTTATTACTTATATTCAGTATTCTCAGGAGTAGCCTTCTGTCCTTTTTATCCCTAAAAGAAGGACACGTCCAAGCAGGAAATATCGGTCAGAAAATGGTACCAACTGACCTGCCAGAGCCTATGTTGGTTATAAGGTAGGCACTGCATATGCACTATATTTCATCAAGGCCTCTGCTGTGAGCATCAGAAGAGTAGATCAAGTCCACCAGTGACCAGTGTTGACTGGAAAAGGAGTCAAGCAGGAGGCCCATAAAAACTGCTGTTCATTACAGGGATATTGATTCAATCTTTTGGCTCCACCCCCAAAGCCCACGCCTATAACCACTGGGCCTTTGAGGAAAATAACTGACTTACATGTGTTCTGTACTTTTCAGAGCAAGCCTGCTATTTCCAGGCAAAGAAATAAATAATATCAAGACAGAAAATCTGTGAGCTGGGAATTGCCAGAGTCCTGTGCACTCAAAGAGCCCCAGCTATCCTTGGAAACTATGGTGTTTCACACTTTTTTCTGGGTGCATTAGCATCATTTCAGTGATTGGACAAGAGTGGGACGGAAGCTTATCTTCAAGGCAACCGTGTCTCTGGTTCTGCACCAGCTAGCAAGCCACCCAGCCAACAGCATCAAGGCCCTAAAACGTGGAACTATGTTGGGGAATTCCAGTTCCTATGCAAAGTCACCCAAGGTGAAGTCCAGTGGTGATATGGCTCTTTACTAAGCTGCAGTTTGCAAGGTTTTGACATATTTTGAGGACCACGTACATCATAGCCAACCATTCAGGCATGCACAGATATCTCCTCATTCTATACAGGCTTCCCAGGGCCTGGATGACAACCCAGCAAATGGTCCCAGCAGACTTTCAAGAAAGGAACCTCTCCTCGCTTGACTGGAGATGCATGGGTGTTCCAAAGTTTGGCACCAAGTCTTACAAAATGAGGCCAAGTTCATGTCTCTTTGACTGCATGTTTTCTATTTGGATACCCTCTTCCAACCCCCACTGGCCCCTCACTCCAGTGGAATGCTACTGAAGAGACCATCTGCCACAAATGCCCATACCCAGAGATCAAAATATTTTTTTGCTTCTTTCCCAGCTTGGAGTCACTGGCAAAATATGCAAGGCTTGCAAATTGCCCTTTCAGTATTTAAGCCTCTTTAAAAGCCAGGTGACATGGCCATCCTATTTGGCGCTCTGCTGACCGTGCAGACGACATCATGTTTTATGGTGAATTTCTCATCAGACAAAAAAACCAAGTCTAAATATGAAAGGAATTGAGAAGAGGCACAGCTGTGGTCTTGCACTTTGCCACATTATTTCAGAAAGATGAAAACTAAACAAATGGCAAATAGCAGTCTTGGCAAGCCCATGAAGTCTGGGAGGAACTTGGATGTCAGACAGAGCCACCAGCTTTCCGAGGCTAACACCTGTTCTCAGAGGGCCAGCAAGTCACCCATGTATCCACATGATGCTACAGTTGGTGACCCAATGGTACAAAGGATGTTCTTATTCATAACAAGTTCAGGCACATGCTAAAAGTCTTCATGCTTTGTTAGTGGTCAGTGAAGGCCAAACCATAGATTCAGTTATCTTATATGGGCTCCTGTTGAAAATAGCTATTTCATTCTCTCTTATTTGGTGCCAAAAGTTGAACAAGTGGCTTCATGCACACTAAACACATGCTCTATCACTAACACACACACACACACACACACACACACACACACACACACACACACACAGCCTCCCAGCCCAAGTGGTTTTATGGTAAATATCTATTTCTGAAGAAGGAACCCCCATTTTGAACTATGGTCCTGGGAACTGTTCCACAGGGTTATGAAACACCAACAACAGACCCTAATTATAGTTCAATGAATTCCTTCCAGTATTAACTGAGGCTTCTCTGGGTCTTGCCATTGAATCACAGGGACAGTGCCTCTGTGATGGGCCCCATAGAACATCATCTTTTCACAATGGAAGAATCTAAGCCACTGACGATTCAAACGATATTTATTACATAACATCTGCACCAAGCCCCGAGAGGTATTATGCTCAACATTCTGTCTGTTCTACAGAGAGTTTTTTGATGTGGAAACCATCATTTATACTGTCTCTGATTCTATTCCAATGACCTTTTTATTGTGTTGCAGTATAACTTTCCCTCACTATGGCAATCTCCAAGCACTCTTTGAGGACAGGCATCATAAAACTGGCCTTTCACATTAATCGATCACCTTATTATGGGAGTAAATCATAGTAGTTAAGCCCAGGTTTCCTGGGAGTTGAAGGTCAAATGAGGGGGAGCCAACATTATTCTGACAGAGAACTCTTTACAAGACCCTTTCAGACAATTTGCCCTACATCGTACCTGTGTGCATGTGCATGCATGTGTGTGCACACGTGCATACACATGCAATGCATGTGTCTCAAATAGCCCAAGTCGTTATTCATCCATACAGGAGAGAAATTGAGAGGTCTTATCAACTCTTTTGGCTTAAGCCAGGAAATGTATTTATTAATAGGTTTTATGTGTGTGCAAAGATGCACTTGTCAGTATAGCATATGTAAGGCTTACCATACTCACAGCAAACCTTTGAATTTCATCTTTAACCATGTATTTCTTTTTTTTCTTTGTGTATGTCAATGAGTATGTGAACATGTTAATTTGAACCAGGAGTGGTGGTGCACACCTTTAAACCCATCCCTTCGGAGGCATAAGTAAGAGAATCATTATGAAATCAAGACAACTCTGAGACTATATAGTGAATACCAGGTCAGCTTGGGATAGAGCAAGATCCTATCTCAATAAAAACAAAACAAAACAAAATTTAAAAATCCAGGTGTGGTGGTCCATTCCTTTAATCCCAGTATTCAGGAGGCAGACATAGGAGGATCACCATGAGTTGGAGGCCTCCCTGAGACTACATAGTGAATTCCAAATCAGCCTGTGCTAGAGAGACATCCTGCCTTGAAAAGCAAAACAAAAAAACAAACAAACAAGGGACACATTAATGCGTGAGTGTGGACATGTGTGAGGTCAGAAGACTACATTCAGGCACCAGTTTTACCTTCCAACTCATTTGAGACAGGTTCTCTCTCATTGTTCATCATTTGGTTCTGCAGACTAGCTGATCCACAAGCCTTGAGGAAACACTCTGCTTCCCTTTGCGTTGAGGCATGCTAGGAATACAGAAGATGGTTTCAGCTTTCGACTCTTAGGCAGGGTCTGAGGGACAGAACTCAGTGATCTTTGAGCAGCAAACATTTCAACCATTGAGAGTCATCCTCCATCCATTTCTACCTTTCATTTTCCAGACAACTTACAAACGTGCATAACACTGCAAACTGACCTGCTGAAGTTCAGATTTGGATTCTGTGATATAAAGAAGTTGCTCTGGGTCAGGTCATCCAGCCAGCCCTGTAATTGCTGCACAGCTCAACTTCCAAGATGCCTCATGGAACGCAGATGCTGCAGCCAGATTTTTCT
This sequence comes from Jaculus jaculus, assembly GCF_020740685.1. NCBI lineage: Eukaryota > Metazoa > Chordata > Mammalia > Rodentia > Dipodidae > Jaculus > Jaculus jaculus. The sequence goes on along the minus strand of NC_059113.1, from coordinate 96,454,803 downwards.
TAAGTCCAATGGAGCCACAACCACTTAAATACATTGGATGTCAGATTTACCATCTACGGGATGGGGCTAGAGTAGTGTTTTATCCTTATTCTGTGGGTAAGTTAAATTCTACTCCCAGAGTAGAAATTAACTTCACTCCCATATAAATCTTACTGTGGTCCTCTGAAAGAAAATTCTTTATCAAATAATACAATGAAAATATTCTCCATGCCAGTCATAAAAACTAGTTTCCATGAGAAACTAGTGTCTCTAAGTATCTGTAAAAGGATTGGCTAACAAGGGGAGAAAAAGTAAAAGGGAGATATTTTCTTCTATATATACTTTCCCTTGTGCCTAGTTGTGATGGGTTGAATGGATGTCCCCCTATTGATTCGGGAGTTTATTAAAGCTTGCAGTTTAGATCTCTAGCCACCTGGCTGGAGGAGGTGTCACTATGGGCAGATCCTAGGGTCCAGTCCTAAGGTATGGGGGTGGATTTGGAATTCCCGTCTAAAGAAAACAGAGTGCTGGAGTTCTGCTACTGCGGGCTTGTTCCTGGGTGTGCTTGCTTGTGGTGGTAGTGGTGGTTTTTCTCTTTCTGCCTGGACCTGTGAAAGCAGGCCAGCTTCTTCTGCCATTGTGGAACTTCCCCTCTATCTGTTAATTTCAATAAATCCCTTCCTCCAATCCCTTCCTGTGCTTGGTTTGGAAGTTTATCCCAGCAACTGAAGCTGACTGCTGTAATAGTTTTGGATATCTTTAAGCCGTGTGAGCATAAAACTAATTAAGTAAAATAAAATATTAAAATAGAGTGGAAGTGTTTAGTTGCTTATTGCTAAAGAATTAAGCTAGGATGGGCTTCCAGTTGCCTCCCCTCTCACTTCTCTTGCCGTTCTGGAATTGCAGCTGAACCCCCAGCGCAGTGCAGTAAGAGGCCCTGCCACACTGGTTCCTGCAGATAACAGCTAACAAGACATAGTACATCACAAGCATGATTCCAGCACAAGAGACTTGAATGGAATCTCCATGGAAAGGCTGGACCTCCAACAGAGAAATGAAGGGAATTTACTTGCCTGGCTCCTTTCTACCTATGAATTCTGCTCACATTTCAGATGATTAACTCTTTTCTATAACCAGGCCCTTTAGAAGTTAAACCCTGTGCCTCAGCCAGGCATCAGAATGAAGAAAGTGGCTGCATCAAGATAAAGGTTGAGAAAGATGTGGTTGGGGGAACCTGAGAGAGCACATGTGACTTACACATGATCCCCCACTGCCTATGAAGAATGCAAACTACCTGGAGCAGAGCCTACAGCCCTAGTGTGTGGCTGACGAGCCTTGTACAAGTTCTGCTCAATATCATTCACTGCTTTTGTCCCCAAGCAATGAACCATGGAGAGGTTACAGTGGTATGTCACCGAGAAAACAAGCTCTCAATACAAAGTCACCAGTGCTGATAATCAGACAAATTTAAAACAAGATCTAGGAAAATGACTCATTCATGGTGAGTGACAAAGACATTTTAGGTAAACTAAAGAGGAAAAAAAAAAGAGCATACATAGCAGCAGCAGCAGCAGCTCAACTCCATGCAAGCTAGGAAAAAATTAACTCATAGAGAAGGAAGAGAATGCTGATTTTCAAAGCCTCTCAAAGCTTGCTTTTTCATCATGGCTGCGTGCATGGGGATATTCAGAGATGCCTGTATCTGGGAACAAGAGGAGAAGGAAGAAAATGGGGTGTTTTTCTATGTGCCAGTGGTGGAGATATATCTCAAGGTCTTTTGTGTGTTACTTAGCTACACCCTCAGTCTTAGAAGTGTGGAGAGATGGCTAGAGGGAAGTAGGTTCAGGCTGAAATAAGGAAGAAATACATCCTTCAAAGAAGCATATGTAAACTTGAAACTTAAACACTAAAGACAAATTCCTTCCTAAATGTTTACTTTCTATGACAACACCAGAAGCCCTGTAGGCAGAATGTGGGTGAAATAGTCACAGTCTAGCAATGGAGTCTAAGCTCCTAGCTCAGTGCCTTGGTCTAGTCATGTCTTAGAAATCTTTGCTGCTGGCACTCCTATTACCATTTCACCTTCCTTTTCTTGAAAAGGAATTCAACTCAAACAACAAACTAAACCCAAACCAAAGCACATGTATGTTAAGTTCATTGGATCTGAAGGAAACAGTAGCTTCTATCTGGTGGCCAGCCACCTAACCTTCACCTGTCATGACGGCTTCAGTATCTTTAGAAATCAGTGCAATTTTGGCCATGCTCCAGCAGTGCTCCTTCTAAGGATTCACAGGATTGAGTTGTCTTTTCATAGGTAAATGAGATAATTCACACAGATACTGGTTAATTTATTGCAACTTTCTCATTATAGTAAGCAATCAAAAGAATAAGTAATCATCAATGGGAGACTGGCTGAATAAATGTGCCCAGACAGTAGAATACAGCCACAAAGACTATAAGGAGTTACTTCAGGTATTTTTAAGGAAAGAGTTAAAATATATATCACATAGAGAAACTCAATGCAGAATATTATGTATAGAATATAGTCACTTGAGCATAAAGGGCAAGTAAATGTGTGTATGCACATATGCCCATTTGTATAAATAACTATATATATTTATAAGAAACTATTATCTTTGACTATCAGGAAAAGTATTGGCTGGCAAGGAAAAAAAAAGATATAAGGAAATCTATCTATCTATCTATCTATCTATCTATCTATCTATCTATCTATCTATCATCTATCACATTTAAAACATGTGATTCTAACACTAATTCAAATAATAAGTAAAATAAAATAGAAGTAACAAGTTGTTTATGGATAAAGAATTAGGGCTGGAGAGATGGCTTAGTGGTTAAGTGCTTGCCTGTGAAGCCTAAGGATCCCAGTTCAAGACTCTATTCCCCAGGACCCACATTAGCCAGATGCACAAGGAGACACACGCGTCTGGAGTTCGTTTGCAGTGGCTGGAGGCCCTGGCATGCCCATTCTCTCTCTGTCTCTCTCTCTCTGTGTGCCTGTTTACCCTCTGTCCATCACACTCAAATAAATAAATAAGAATCTTTTTAAGAAAAGAATTAGAATGTGCTCTCTCACAGGGGTCTCTAAGTTTCTCAGCATTATGACTGTGGCCAAGGAAGGCCATCATTACTCAGCAATCTGTGACCGTGCGGGTCAGCTGAGACGTGCCCAAAGGGGTGACCAGAGCAGAGGTGTCCACACATATTATATAAGACAGATGAAATCTTTATTGTCCTGAAAATAGTTTCAGATCAAAGTTCAAATCGGGTGTAGCCCTGATGCTAAGCTTCACCACAATAAAACAGTAGACCATGTTACCTGAGGTGAAAATGGTTGCAGGGCAAAGTCATATCCATGGTAGTACGATTTGAAACTCACAAAACACAGTAGCAACGTTTTCTTCAGTCAAGTATCCTCATTTTAAAGGCTATCTTATGTGCAACGGCCTAGAATCACAGGTGAACAGCAAAGTCCCCCACACCTCCCCTAATTCCCTAACTGACATGACCAGTCTCCTTCCTTCCCTGGGCCCAGCTTCTCTTCTATGGTAAGCCAATTTGCCAGGCGCATCAGGGAAGAATGTTTTGATAACAAGGATTCCATCACAGAAGCACATATATTCTTTCTACTAAGTCAACAGTAGAATGAGCTTCTTGCTACCATTTGTAGCCAGGTGAGTCCTACTAAGTCTTCAGTTACCTGTAGGGACCCTGGGTAGAGACTCTCAAAGCAAGGGTTCATCTTTTTCCTGTCATGCCCACTGACAGTCCATAGCAAGTCATGATGAACCACAAGTTTTTCTACAAAGTGAGATGAACATATTGCATAGTTGCTTTCTATTTCTATAATTTAATTTTGGAGAGTTTTCATTCATTCATCTGAACACTGCTGCTTTATAATTCTAAACACAGTTAAATTTGTATCCATTTTCATTATAAATAATACATATACACATATATACATACAAGCATAGTACTTTAAAGACCTGAATGCCATATAATTTCATGGTTTTTTTTTATTATTTATTTGAGAGAGAGAAAGAATGGGTGTCCCAGAGTATTCAGCCACTGCAAATGAACTACATAAGCATGCTCCACTTTGTGCATCTGGCTTACATGGGTCCTGGGGAATTGAACCTGGGTCCTTTGGCTTTGCAGGAGAGTGCCTGCCTTATCCATTAAGCCATCCCTCCAAGCCCCTGAATGCCATATTAATATGATCGATTATAAGTTGAAAATATCAGTGAGGTCTGGGAAATCTCTCTGTGTGTTAACTACTTGCCATGCAAGCATAAGGACCTGAGTTTGAATTCCCCACTACCCATGTAAAACCCAGGCATGTTGGCACATGCTTGTAATCCCAGCACTAGAGAAGCAGAGACAGGAGGATCCCAAGTGCTTGCCAGCTACCTAGTCTGGCCAAATAAGCGACCTCCAGGTTCAATAAGAGATCCTGTCTCAAAAAACTAAGATGGAGAGAAATTAAGGCACTCATTGTCTACCTACAGCCACCAAACATATGAACACATGCACGCACATGCATGTAACACACACACACACACGCACACACACACTCACACACACAATGATTACTTCACACAGGAAAATCAAAATTATTTTGGGGAAACATTATGTCAGTGCTCTTTTATTGCCTATTTTAACTATCTATAGTGATGTGGTCTACTGTAACAATCGATTTCTTGTTCCTGGTTCTAACCCATAAAGCTGAAAAGCAAGCTCTTTTAGCCATACCATCCTTTTGTGTTTCAGGACGAGGCTCTGGAGTCTTTCATCTGTCACGAGACTCGGCATTGGGTTTGTGCAAAAGGGAATCCAGGGCAGAAGCATGGCCATGCGGCATATCAGAAGTCACAGAGGCTTTAAATTTACAAAATAAGCAGCGACAAAATAAAGGAGAGCAGAAAGAAAATTCAATATATACAGTGTGAAAAGGGGAACACCTGTAAAAAACAAAGAAATTCAAGACATCAGTAAGGAAAAAAGACAGGAAAAAAAAAAAAAAAGACCCAGGCTAGAAAACTGGCTAAGAGGTTAAATGGCTTACCTGCAAAGCTTAAAGAACCAGGTTCAATTCCCCAATATCCACATAAGCCAGATGTACAAAGCGGTGCATGTATCTGAAGTTCATTTATAGTGGCTAGAGGCCCTGACGCACCCCATTCTCTCTATCTGCCTCTGTCTCATTAAGTAATTAATTAATTAATGTGGGAAGGCCAATGGCAATAAATGGGTAGAAGTACACCCAATCTCACTTGAAGTCGAAGTCAGTGATGTGTAAACTGGAAGCAAATAAGACATCAGTGGGAGAGATGGGCAAACGCTCAGAAGAGTGACTAAATTTGTGTTAATGAAGAAGGAGGGAAGGAGGCACTTGATCCCATTTTGGTGAGATGTGCAAAGCTATACACCATTTTGCAAATTGAAAAGTCAACAAATCCATATACTGTGACCCATCTGCATCTACTTTTATCCCCCTAAGGTAACATATATAATATGTTTTAAATTAAATAGCTATTCCATGTATACAATATGTAGGGGTGTATATTATTTATATTACATAAAATTATAGGTGATCTATATGTTTATGCACTTATAAAATTTATTAATTTTGACATAATTTTGTTTAATACTATGAATTGGCTGAAAAATATAGCAATTTGTACAAATAGTGTATTGTGTGATAGCAGTAATTATTTTAAACATCTCTTAAAATTGCTAAATTAGCAGATTTTAAGTGTTCTTGACACAAAATCTTGACAAGAAAATGAGTCAGCAAACATACTAATTAGCTTGGTTTAGCCAATCCACAATGTATGTTTGTAAATATGTACACACATAGATATATATGAACAACATAGTAAACAGAAAGATCTAATTTTTATTTGTTATTTGGAAACAAACAAAAAACTTTTCAATTAAAAACATTCATTGTTAGGAAGAAAGTTCATGATTATTTAAATTGGAATAAATAAGTTGCAGGTGTATGTGCTCAGCGTAATTCAAGTATTATAAAAGAAAACAGCATCAAAATTTACATGGATATGGATTTTAATATAAAAATAGGCCGGCACCATAAACTCTTCATAGAAGCACACCAATAATATCAGGGAAGTCACAGACGTACTAGGATATAACTCCCCTAAATATCAAAATGCTTAGTCATTTTTTTCAGAATCCACTCAAGGACTGTTTGTAACTGGGTTTTCAAGAATGGAATACACAAAAGTCACTTTATCTAGCCCAAGACCTTTGACATTCACCTCCAAAAGAAACACCCCAGTGATAAAGAACTCTGAGGAACTAGGTCTATGGAAAACCCCTTTCTTTTTTCTTACTTTCTCTCTCTATCTTTCTTCCTTTTTCTTCCTTCCTTCACTCTTTCCTTTTTTTCTTTCATTAATTAAATTATTTTAGGAACATAGACAAAGAGGTTCAGAGAGAGAGAGAGCATTCACCATGGCCTCCAGCCCCTGCAAATGAACTCCAGACTCATGTGCCACTTTGTGCATCTGGCTTCATGTGGGTCCTGGGGAATTGAACCCAGGCTAGCAGGCCTTGTAAGCAAGTGCCTTTAGCCACTGAACAAGTTTCCTACCCCAATAACTCCTTGTCATCCAATCAAGAAGGATCCATTCCTGGATTAATCCCTCAGTACCAAGTGACTGGAGGGTAGATCTGAGCTTACATCTCTTAAACATCTGATTCATTAACCTTGCAAGGAAGCTTTTCTTTTTTCCTTCCTTCCTTCCTTCCTTCCTTCCTTCCTTCCTTCCTTCCTTCCTTCTTTCCTTTTATTCTCTCTCTCTCCCTTCCTTCCTTTCTTTCTCTCTCTCTCCCTTCCTTCCTTCCTTCCTTATCTATTTCCTTTCTCTCTCTCTCTTTCCCTCCCTCCCTCCCTCCCTCCCTCCCTCCCTCCCTTCTTTCCACTTTCTTCCTTCCTTCCTTCCTTCCGTCCGTCCTTCCGTCCTTCCTTCCTTCCTTTCTTTCTTTCTGACTTTCTTTCTTTCTTTCTTTCTTTCTTTCTTTCTTTCTTTCTTTCTTCTGTTTGCTCTTCTTCTTTCTTTTTTTTTAACAAAAACTGGTGCCATAGAGTTGGCTTCTATTACCTTCCATCAGTGAGCCTTGACACCATTTCCTAAGAGCTGAAGGAGTGAAAACACAGGCTGTAGACTGAGACATGATGAGGAAGGTTCTTAAATTTTTAAATGTATTTATGTCATTAATTGGTTGCAAGAAGCATGAATTACTCTTTAAAATTTTAAGGGAAACTGGTAAAAGAGAAAAACCAGAAGTTAGACAAGAAAGTGGCAGACTAGGTAATCAAATAGAGAAAGTCAGAGGCAGGTGAAGTTACCACAGGCTGTGACAGAGGACAAGCACCTTCCCGCTGGGGTGTCACCTCGCTGACTTTCCACACAAGAGAGCTAGCAAAGAGTCTTGCCTAACTATATATGTATAAAGCACTGGCATTCTAGGTCCAAATATCCTCCAGTATGATCCCTCCTCCATAGAAACACAAATTCCTTTCAGGCTGACTACTTCACGCATAGGGTTAGTGTCTTTATCCAGCCACAGCCATTGTTTCTCACTCCCTCTACAAATATACTCAACACCACCACATTTATAAAGAGCTCTGTAACCATGAACTACTTTCTTCACAGCCCTGCTTCTGTAGGAAGCAGCTAGAGGGGCACCGCACTTCCCATTTTCCGGACTGCTCTGTGAAAAACTCATTCAACAACATAATGTGTGGATCACTGAGATGCACTAAGCATTGCTATTCCTCTTCTCTCCCTTAGGGGGGCAGAAAACACAGTTTTGCTTTTTAAGTAATGAAATCCACTGGGATCTGGGCCACACAGAAAACATGGCAGGATATATTGCAAAATAAAAGTTTGTTGGTGGGTAAGTTCACGTTGATCACAGACTCTCTGTTAACAGGTAGCTGTACATCCCCATAACCAATGGAAATATTGCTCAAATCATTCCCTCGCAGCTTCATTTCATTTTGTGCATTCAGACAAGGCCTCAAAAACTCTTGTCACACACACACACACACACACACACACACACACACACACACACGCACACAAAATGGGAGCAATCCTTTCAAGTTAATATACTATTTATGTGTAATTTCCATCATGAACAAGGAATGTTAATGCACTCATTCACCATCTGTGTCCATTGGTAACATGGCCAGTTACCCGAGAGGACTAAGGCACCCTCTTTTGTGATAGACACTTGAACAATGACAGGGACTCCCAAGTGAACAATGTGAGGTCTGGATGCTGTGCAGATGGAAGGCAGATGAGCAGACCAACCCTGCAGCTTCAGCACTTTGTGCAGAAGCCTCAGCCCTGGAGGAGGAAGATAGACACACAAACATGTCAGAGCTTGTCTTCATGCTCGAGAAACACAAGTCCGGCTTTAAGGTATATATTTATGTTAGCATTTAATTTATACTAACCAAGAAAGTTGCCATTTCATGTAAGTGCCTTTACTTGGGGAAAGCCTGCTTATTGGCTCATTTCTAATGTCCTTCAAGCAGTCTTTGTTGTTTTCTCTGTGTGCAGTTCTAGGTGAAAATGAAACCACACCAAACAACAACATCATAATAAACCATTGATTGTAAAGAGTATGAGGCATGTCTGAGAGAATGCAAAACAAAATGGCTAGGTAGTTATTCTCTTTTAGCCTTTAGCTTACATGAGGAAACCTACTTTAAAAACAAAATGACACTTGTATGTGTCAAGAAATAAGAATAATCGTATTTTAGCATATTTCTGTTTTAAAAGTTAATTGCTCTAGAGACCAAATGTTATCTTTCTTAATATCTCACTATTCTCAGTGGCTTCATAGAGACTATGTAGAGATAATTGAGATTTAAGCCCTGAACATTTTTCTGTGGGCTAGGTTACCCTTTGCACCACTGATGTGACTAACTCATTATACAATTTAGTCTACAGCTCCAAATCTCTCTGTTACTTGGTTACTAGTCTATGAAGTTCACATCATGTAAATTTTATTTTAGTAAAAACTTGAAACAGCCTTTCATATAAAAGCAAGGAATGTGCTAGGGTTTTTCAGATAGCTGGGTAGAATGTTATATAGGTTTGTTTTCTAAATCCTCAACTCAAAATAATTTTCTCTTCTTCTTAAAACACATATTTGTGGGTGACAGCTTAGATCATTATACATTTATAAGTTACTTAAGTATACATAATCAACATGTATTTAAATTTATTTTATGCATTTGTTCACTTAAAATTCATTTTATATGTGTCAAGTACTTATAATGTGCCTAGTGCTGTTAAGTGTACTAAAAACAAATTGATAAATGGTTGATTCATACTCTTGGAGTATCTCATTGTCCAGGAAGACAAAGGAAGGATATGAGATAATTGATGACTCAATGTGATAAGAATTGAAGTAAATTTGTATATAAGATACTGTGAGAACACTGAGGAACACTGATTGGCCTCCATGTAAGGAGTCTGAGATGCTTCCTAGGAATAACAAAGTTTTACTTTCAGCTTCAAGGATGTAGAGTTTGGTCAGGTAATCAACGGTAAATACATCAATGCATGGATGAATAAGTGAGTGAACAAAGCATTTGATAACCCACCTGAAGAGCTTCTCATCAGCACATGCTATGATCTAGGCAGCCCTTGGGAAGCATTTCTCAGACAGTAAGAACAGTATTAGCAAAATATATGGATTGGGCTGGAGAGATAGTTTAGTGGTTAAGGGGTTTCCTTGTGAAGCCTAAGAACCCAGGTTTGCTTCCTCAGAACCCACATAAGGCCGATACACAAGGTATTGCATGTGTCTGGAGTTCATTTGCAGTGGCTGGAAGCCCCAGCATGCCCATTTGCTCTCTCTCTCTCTCTCTCCCTCTCTGTTTCCCCCCCCCCCTTTCTCTCTCTCTTTCCCTCTCCTTCTCTGTCAAAATCAGTAAATAAATAACCAAATGTGTGGATTGGTAAAATACATGGCAAGCTTCAGGAATGATAGCATCAGGTTACCTGAACAGAAGTTCTATATAAAGGAAGAAGCAATAAAATGAAGTGGAAAGTCAAGGTGAGACTACTAAACAGAAGACTCGTGATGATAAGATTTTAGGCAGAGACTCTCAAGTACTCAAGCACCTAGTGTATGCCAGGTACTATTGTTGATTCATTGTCCACAGCAAAGAGACAGATCAGAACTTCTGTGGGTGAAGGTATTGTTCAGTGGCTAAATTCACTTACTTTTAAAGCCTGATGGCCTAGGTTCAATTCACCAGTTTCCACTTAAAACCAGATGCATAAAATGACACATGAATTGGGAGTTGATATGCAGTGGTTGGAGGAGACCCTGGTGTGTTCAGTCTCTCCCATCTTCTAAATAAATAAATAGCATTTAAATAAATAAAGTTAATATAAACATATATAAATGCATCTTTTGAAAATCCTGTTTTCATGGGGCTAAAGATGTAACGGGAAATAGTAAGTAATGAGGAAAGCATGCATATATTTCAATGTGATAGTGCTAAGGAGAGAAAACCAGGATACAGCAGCGAAATGGTCAGATGAGATTTGTGATTGTCATGGTCTAAAACAATTCCTTTGGATCATTTCATTAGAAGAGACTGGAGAGAGAAGAAATGAAGAAACAAATTAATCCCTGAAATCATACATGGCAGCCATGATGAATAGGCACCCATTAGGAATGAAGGGAAGGTGGATTCCAAAGAATCGTAAGCACTTCACTGGGGTTGTGGTGAACATTAAGTTCAAAAAGCTAAGAGTAAGGATTGTGCTACTTCCTTATTAAGGTCAGGGACATAATGATTTCAGGGCTTTTTGAAATATATCTAATTCATGTATTTATTTCAGAGAGAGAAAGTAGCAGAAGCAGCTAGAAAGAGAGAGAGAGACAGGGAGAGAGAGAGAGAGAGAGAGAGACAGGGAGAGGGAGAGAGAGAGAGAGATTGGATGTGCCAGGGCCTCCAGGCACATGTGTCAGCTTGTACATCCGAATTACATAAGTGCAGGGGAATTGAACCTTGGTCCTCAGGTTTTGTTGTCAAGTGCCCTAACCACTGAGCCATCTCTGCAGCTCATGGTTTCAGTTTTGTGCTTTCATTATATGACTCATACGCTGCTTGACACAGTAGAGCGCAAGATGTGTGATGCAGAGTTGATGGCCTGAGTTAGTCTAGTATTGCCTATGGTATTGTGTAGGGAATTAGTTTCTTGGCATCTGAATTATCATCCAGTGATTTCAATATATGTCATCTTGAGAGAAAATGTTTGGAGTGTTCCTGTAATTTTTACTCATCAAACTATATACCCTAGGGTTACAGTCCAAGAAAAACACTGAAATTTTGTGGTTAACAAGGTGATCTTAGGAGGATATATATTCTAACCTACCGAGCATTATCTGGTTAAACTCAGATAAATCACTTATATTTGCCTTCCTTCTTAGAAGCAGAGGAAATAAGAGTATCTTCTCCACAGGTTTCCTAGGTAGACAAAGCTAGGAAATTCATACAAAGTGGGTGGCATCACCGCTTGTAGGAAAGTTCTAGTGAACAATGTCTGCAACTCTATCTGTTGTCACCTCTATGCATCGCGCTTTGATGAAGAGGTTCTAGGGTGCAGTGTCCATCATTTGTTCCCTGAGACTGCCTTAGTCTGGCATAGGATCATGTTTCCAGCAGAGCTATTCCATTCTACTGGATAAGTGCTGGTCTTCTTTGAGTCTTCTTGGAGACTCTCAATGAGTCCAACCACCTGCGTTGTCTGGCAAGGGTGCCTGGTGTTACAGTCCTGGCTGTCGCATTGATGATAACTCCATCCTTGTGTGGGCGAGCTGTGGAGACAGATGGTTTCTCAGTACAGGGTAGGAACTGTCAGTCATGAAGGGAAGGGCTAGACATGAGGCTGCAATATAGCACGTGGATTAAGAGCACTCCAATGTGAGTTCAATACCAGGAGTTAAAATGAACCAGCTCCATAGATTTTTCATATTCATGATCCAACTGAAAGACCTGCAAAAACAATCTAGGGAAAATGAACAACCAGATGGGGACTACTTTGTTCATTACACCTCTCTTCTAGCCATTACTCAGCTTGGATATACAATTGATCATTGCAGAAATGTGTCTAATGTGAAAGTCCTCTCTGTACTGGTGCCAACACTGGATTCATTTATCTTCAATTAAAGGGGACATAGCCACTCCCTTGAGGCAAGAGCTTAGTCCAAAAAGAGGGTAGAGTTATAGAAGACAAAGTCCTCTTACAGCCTAGTCACAACACTTCCCAAGAGAATTCTGAAATATCTAGGTAACTCTTCAGTGGTCATTTATTCTTGAAGGGTGGGGAGTATAAATAACAATTTCTTTTAACATTTCTTTTATATCATAAGAGATCTGGGTTAGTTAGCCTTCTGTTACTCTGACAAATACTTACAATAAATCAACTTAAAAAAGAAGAGAGATTTATTTTGACAGTTTCTGACAGGAAAAGTTGGCCCATTGCTTGGTGGTAAATCATGATGGATTCACCAAGTATGTCACAAAGGAAGTCTGTTCATCTCTTAGATTATGAGAAGAAGAGGAGGAGGAGGAGGAGGAAGAGGAGGAAGAGGAGGAGGAATAGGAGGAGGAGGAGGAATAGGAGGAGGCAGGGTACCAGTAGCTTCAGCAAGGGTGAGCCTCCAATGATCTAAATTCCTTCCAGCAGTCCTCACTTCTTAATGTTTCCATCACCTCCCAGTAGTAACACAGGATGGGGAATAATCCTTCAATGTATTCTTTTATTTTGACCATCATTTTTCAATTCTCATTGCTTTTCTTCTGCTTTAATGTTGGGTATAAGAGAGATGGGAAGCTTAGACACCACTAAAGACTTCTTTTTGAAAATAATATTTATTTATTCATTTGAGAGAGAGAGAGAGAGAGAGCTAGGAAACTGAGCTGAAATCATCAGGCTTTTTAAGCACGTGCTTTTAACCACTGAGTCATGTTTCTAGCCCTGAGGATTTCTTAATAAATACAAACTCACATCTGGGAAACTGCATTCCTGATGTTGGTTCTTCTTACAGAAAAATGAGTGAATGAAAGTGAGCTGTCCTCTTAGGGATACAAGGCAAGTTCTGAAACAAGAGTACATCATGTCTCAGTTGTCAGGTTACTGTTATTAAGAAGGACTTTGGCAGAGGAAGGCAGTTGATCCCAGAGAGCAAGGCAATTGTCAAAGAATCACAATATTTGTTTGAGCTAAACTATTTCATCTTCATGTGAGCTCTAGCATCCTGAATTTGGCTCTAAAAAAAAAAAATTCTTTTTTGTGCTTGAGGGATGGTGTAGTGGTTAAGAAGCTTGCCTGCAAAGCCAAAGGACCGAGGTTCAATTCCTCAGGACTCCTGATAGCTGGATTCACAAGGGGATGCATGCATCTGGAGTTTGTTTGCAGTGGCTGGAAGCCCTGGCATGCCCATTCTCACTCTCGCTCTCTCTCTGACTCAAATAAATAAACAGAAATAAAAATAAAATATTTTTAAAAATTCTTAGTTCATATAATGCAAATATATATACATGTACATATATATATATGTATATATATATATATATATATATATATATATATATATATATAACACATTCATTTTGTAATATTCTGTAAAAGGATGGGGAAATGGCACTACAGAAAAATACATTGATTATATACATGTATATATACCTTATATAATGACCTTCTGGAAAGATCATATAAAACAATTCCTCAAAGTAATGCCTAAATCTCTTCATTTTTTACTATATTGCTGATAACAATAGACACAGTATAAGTAGAATTTGGAAGTGTACATATGAGCTTTGGATCTCCTTTCATAAAATGTTCTGAAAGGCTCTTCAGATAAGAAAAAATTCCCAAAATATGGCTGTAGAGATGACTCAGCAGCTTGTAAATCCTCCTGGTCTGGGTTCACTTCCATAGTACCTACATAAAGCCAGACACAAAAGGTGGTGTATGCATCTGGCCTTTGTTCACGGTGGCAAGAGGCCCTGGCATGAGCATGTGTGTGTGCATACATACATCATATATATGTGTGTGTATGTATATATATATATATATATTTCCAATACCATAAGCATATAGCATTTGGGAGTGTTTGCTTCCCCATGAGAGATTAGAGAAAGAAGCTCATATGGCATGGAGCCTCAAGAGGAAGATGGGAAAGGAAAGAGGCACATTTGGGGCAATGGAAACTGGCACAGAAGAGGTGAAAGCAGCCAGGGCTTTATTGATCTTGGGACTCCCTGTGGCACTCTCTAAATCAATAGAACACAGAGGACTCAGCAGTTCCTTTCCTCGTGTTTATAAATGTGCAGACCCTCAGGCAAGATTTGGGAGTATTAACAGGCGAGCTTCAACAGAGAGGACCACATAAAATATAACACTTCAATGTTGGCAGAAGTACCAACAGGAACTCTCTGAGACCTGAGGGTAAATCCATCCAGCAGGGATGTTCCAGGCTGCTGTGCTCTGCCAGTCCATCATGCAAATTATCTGGTAGATGAGAATGCCAAGGAGTCAGAGAGACTCCTAGACATTCATACTCACTGGACACTAACCCTTGAAGATGATGACCTTTCAAAGCTTCAAGGTGACAAAAAACTGGACAGGGGAAAGCTTATTTAGTTTAGGCATGGCTTTTGAAGAATTAAGTTCAAATTCTGCAATAGTTACATTAAAGGATTTTGCCCTTAATTTGAGAAAATGATCACCAGATGCCCCATTTTCAGTGCCCCAGTGACTATCCCGTTACATAGCGTTTTAAAGACCAGACCGTTTGGAAGACAGAGAGCTGAGTATCATTTGCTCCTGAGATAACCTTTACAAGTCGATCTCACACAAGCTTCTCCCTCTCTGGGAGACAGATGCATCATGGAAAAGTTGGCAATGCTCAATCGATAACTGAAGTAATGCAGGAATGACACCAGTGTAAATGCTGCTGGCTTAGATATTTCCTGTTTTTCAGGAGGAACAAGTACCCACCATTCTTGTCATTTTTAAAGGAAAGAAACAAGCACCATTATTTCCTTGGCTTAATATTAATATTAAACGGATACCCACAAAGCGTTGTCAATGAGAATCTGTGTCTAAAACAGTAATATATTCTGGAATGCTTAGGCTAGGATTTTCTTGAGAAACAGCTCTTAAAATAATAAGTTTATGACAACATTTTTTAATATGCTCAAGTCTCAGAACTGGAAGAATGGGAGCCCCATGGGTTGCCCACTGAGTCTTTATTATGATCTACTCAGTGACAGGTAGGGTTCACAGAGAGACCACTGTTTAACAGGATTCTAGGAGAAACTGTGCTTGTCATTATAAATGCTTAGTCCTGGGGGAGGGGGCCAGTGTCAGTCACATGCCACTATTATTTTAATATTTTTAAAAACCTGAGCTTTTTTTTTTTTTAATGAGGTGCTTTACTTTCTTTGTGGTTAGAAAACTGACCTACAGGGCATTCAAAAAAGACTAGACTTGCCGAAGAAGGCCATCATGTAAAATTTGGTTATCATTTTAAAATTGACGCAAACTTGTAAGTCTGTTTTCATTTATTTGCTTCCATTTAGAATATAACTTTTCTTGGAGATGAAATAGCTAAAAATTCCCAAGTCAGGCATGGGGTGGTGTTTGGATCTGTTTATTTTTCAAACATGGCTGGTATGGGATAGATAAACAAACAAAAAAATCTGTTTATTCCAACTGGATGTAAGAGAGACAGTAAAAGTGTAATAATGGATGATTTATAAGGTGACCTGGGATGTACCTTGGGGACTTGCTCCTCAAACTGTGGACAGCAGACTCATAGAATGGGCTTCCCTAGGGAGCTTGCTAGAAGGACAGAATTTCAGCCCCTCTCAGACCTTGCCAATCAGAAACTGTATCTTCAAGTGGTTATTTTACACAGTCAGTCTGTGAGAATCTAATTCCACAGTTCATGTTTTCTACATTAAGAGCAAAAATGGGCTGGAGAGATGGCTTAGTAGTTAAAGTGCACACCTGTGAAGCATAAGGACCTGGGATCGATTCTCCAGGTTCCACATAAGCCAGATGCACATGGTGGCACAATGTCTGGAGTTCATTTGCAGTGACTAAAGGCCCTGATGTGAACATTCTCTCTCTCTCTCTCATAAATGAATAAATAAATATAAATCTTTTAAAAAGTATTTAAAAAGAGCAAAAATATTCATATGGGGGCTGAAGACATGGCTCAGAAGTAAAGGTACTTGCCTACAAAGCCTGACAACTTGAGTTTGATGCCCTAGTACACACATAAAGACAGATGCACAGTAGCACATATATGTGGCATTTATTAGCAGTTGCTGGGGGTCCTGATGTATCCATTCTGTGTCTCCTCTTTGTATCTCTTTCTGCTTGCAAATAAAAAATAAAAATATTTATTTTTTAAAAAGTTCATATGGAATTTAAATTGGAGCAATTTCCTACGTAAAAAACATCTAGTGATACACCTCTGTGTGTGTATGTATGTGTGTGTATGTGAGAGAGAGAGAGATGGAGAGAGAGAGGTAACAGGCAGCTCATAGTGAATAGTTTTGAGAAAAGAGCTAATTCATTTTTTTCTAACATCCCAAAATTTATTTAGTAGCAATTATCAGGCATGCAGTTGATAAAGACATTTTTTTTTTTTTTGAGGTAGGGGTTCACTTTGACCCAGGCTGACCTGGAGTTAACTATGTAGTCCCAGGCTGGCCTCGAGCTCATGGCAGTCCTTCTACCTCAGCCTCCCAAATGCTGGGATCAAAGGGGTGCGCCACCATGCTCAGCCTATTTCTTTCTTGTGTAGATACTTAGCAACTGAAAACAGAAAACATGAGTCTCCCCATATTCCCATAAACATCCAAGTCAGCTCAAGAGTCTAGAGAGAAAGATGACCAATACATGGTAAAAGGTATAAAAAAAATAAGACAAAGAAACAAATTATACCAGTATTGCTTCTTAGCCAGGTATGATTAAAGTTTTCCCTCTTTTTTTTGTTGTGATTTTTGTTGAGTGGGGTCTACAATTGAACACCTGCATGATATTTTAAACCGACATGAACCATTTATTGAAGAGCCACTTCAGATTCTATTGAGTCTAATACAGGGCTACAGAATTTTTCCCCCTCTAAATCTCACAGTGACCCAAATGAGAAGTGACTTTTGTTGTTGGTGGTGGTATTGTCTCTCTCACACTAGCCCAGGCTGACCTAGAACTCACTCTATAGCCTGAGGCTGGCCTCACATACATAGTGATCCTCCTATTTTAGCCTCCAGAGTACCAGTGCTAGGATTAAAGGCATGCACCAACATGCTTAGCTGCCCAATATTTTTAATTAATTAATTTTTTTGGCAAAGTATCCAGGGATGAATTCTTATTTCCCTTTTACTAGTGGGGAAACTTTTAGCGAGAGTAGAATTATTGCCCTACATCACAAAGCTAACAAGTAGAAGAGCGGGGCATTTAAAATGAATTTAATCTTTCTTTATAGCCTCCCCAGTACTGCCAGAATACAGAATACTAAGAGTGGTTATGATTAAAGTAAGTTAAATAGTGAAATATACAGTTATTCCAATACTCTGATTTATTCTAAACCAAATGGGTCTTTTGTCTTTATAGGAGACTAGTGAATATAGATATAAGGGGAAGATAATGACAATCAATAATGAGATTTCAAAAAGTAAGCAATGAGTAACTCTTACTTCCTGAAAAAGAGTCTATACTCAGCAGCTCAAATTCTTATTTGACCTTTCTCTATGATGACAGTGACGGCATGTGTTATCATAGACGGGTCCAAGAGTAGACATAATTGCAATTTCAAAGACAGCCACAAAGAGAATATTGTTCCCCTTAATTTCTTATTCAGAGTTTCAAATGGAGAAAACCTCTCTAAAAAACCAACAATAATAGAAAAAAATGTTAGCTGAATAACAGATATCTGAACTGCTTATTAACATTTGGTGAAGTTAGTTGCACATCCCTATAATCCTAGTGCTTGGTAAGCTGAGACAAGAGGATTGCTATATGTTGTAGGCCAGCCTGGGTTATGTAGTGTGTCCCAAGACAGACTGGGCTAAAGTGTCAAAACCAAAATTAAAAGAAAAAAAAATAAATTTCTCATCATGAGTGAGTGTTTTACTGTCCCAAGTTCTTCCTAGGTCCTTACTAAAATATAGGCTTTTGGAGTATTTTCATGTACTTTTCTAATCATTGGTGAAATAGGGAAGCTGGGAATGTGCCTAATTTAAGGACACCTAGCTCAGTTTTCTTGTCATCACAGATAACTGAAGACCAGGGAAGCTCAGTAACTTCCTGAGAAGAGACAATAGTCATTAAACACATCCTCTAGTTCTTTTGTTCTGTCTTCTCCCAGACTTATGTTTGTTATTATATTTCTTTTTTTTTTTTAACCTCAGTGAATAACTTTCTAACTTTGCTTGAATATCTACAATGATAACTAAAGTCATTATCAAATATTCCAGGGCAGTATCAGTATTGTAGTACAAAATTTTAAGGACTTCCCTAATTTTTATTTATTTACTTTTGTTTTTGTTTTGTGATAGTGTTTCACTTTAGTCGACACTGACCTGGAATTCACTCTGTATTCTCCTGGTGGCCTTGAAATCACAGCGATCCTCATACCTCTGCCTCCCCAGTGCAGGGATTAAAGGCATACCCCAACATGCCCAGCTTGACTTTCCTAATTTTTCATTAAATAGAGGACCAACCCAAGAAATAATCAACTGCCCTATTATTTTTGATGAACAGGTTAAACAACAGACTATAAAGATAAGAGGTAATATTATAATTAACATTACAATAATGACAATCTAGTTTGATATTAAGGACCCTTACCAATTTGAAAGAGTTGTTTTACTTCCCTAAAATCTGATGTGAGTACTAGGGGAAAATGAGATAGAATAATGTATTATTTAATTTCCCAAATTTTACTTACATTTTATTAATATAAATAGTTTTGCTTTTTTTTTCTTAATTGAACTATGGGAAGAGCAATTGCCTTAGTAACTGATCAATATCTAATTTGTGAAAGTTAAGTGTTTCCTTTTATTTTGCATAAACATGAGTACTTTGTGGGAGCACAATGATATATAATGAAAAATACCATAACTATCCTCACAAATTTTTTATGTAAAATTTCAACAGAATCCATCAATTATAGTAAATGACCAATAAAAATGTTCAATCAAAAACCCATTTTAAGATACATTCTTAATGAACTGTATATAATGATGCTTAATCAAAACCTGACATGATCACATGGGAGAAAGGTTCCAAAGGACCTCTGGAGCACCATTGTTCCGAACACAAGATAACAATAAAACTGTATAATTAATAGCCTGCAGTCATGTGGCACTCTCTGGGGAAACTAAATTTCACAACAAAGTCCATTGTTTTTCCAAACACAGGAATTGTGTTCCATATTATCACTAATGACATCAAAGAGAAGGCATCATTTTTTTTTTTGAGGCTGCATTTTCTTGACATAGAGAATTTTATTGTGTTCCACACGAAAGCATAACTAAGATATGAAAATCAGAGAATATAGTTGCTTTCCACAAAGATGGTGTGGGAGGAATCCTACCTCTATTTCAAATATTACAATCTAGAATTCACATACTGTTTGCAAGATGTATTTTAATAGGATATCTGCATCAAATACATCTAGCATTTACCTTCCCATAGGTGTCACTGTAGTAGTGATAAGACAACAAAGGGCACTTCAAGATCCTGAGGCATAGAGTTCTCAAGGGAAAATGGGAATTGTATGGAAAAGTTTATGCATCAGTTAATTTCTCATTGCTTGGATAGAGTACCTAATCAGAAACATCAGAAGGAAGGAAAGGGCACTTCAAGATTGCAGATGTGAGGCTAAGTCTATCATGGTAGGGAAAGCATGGAAGCATCAGAAAACCAGAGTCCCATCACCACACCAGTCACCACACCAGCAAGGAGGAAGTAAGAGCTCTCCGGTTGCTACTCATCCTGTTCTCTCCTCTTGTACAGTTCCAGATTCTGATCTCACTGGAAGGCATCACCTACAGTGAAAGTGGATCTTTCCATCTCAATTTAATTAAAATAAAAATAAAAACCCTACAGACATGTCAAAAGATTTGTTTCCATGGTGATTCAAAAGCCTTTCAAGTTGAAATTAGAAATTAACCACCACAAAAATATAGTATATTGTGAAAACTACTTTGTTAAATCAAACAGTTAGTTCATCAGCTATTAAACTGTGCATGCCTGTTTAGACAGTAGTTAGTTATCAGGGTTCATGTGTCTGGTCCTGGTAATGCTTTATAATTTATATACATTTAACCCATATACAGACCACTAAAATATAAATCTATGTCAACTTTATTTATGAGAATATTAAGCAATGAAGATGTACTTACTAAGAATGTATTGGGTGACATGAGTTCCATTTATGAAGGGTATCTAACAGAAATCAATAAAAATTTGGGGCTAGGATCATTGACAGAAAAGTGGTTGGGTTTCTCCTGAGATGACAAGAAAAAATATCATTGGCACATTGCAGCAGTAGCTCTTGGAAACAAAATTTTGGGTCTGGTCTTTTGAATTATCCCTTTCCTAGACTTAAAGTTATTAGATCTGAGAATGGGAAAAATAAAAACCAAAAACATAGTAAGTAAGATCTTGGAATAAAAGAGATTGAGTGATGAGTTGTTGCTCATCAACTTGTTCATTGAGAAAGAAAAACCTCTGGATGGAATCCACAGCACATATAGAATGGGGACACAACACCTTGGGGACAGAACTGGAGCCAACTCTGAAGAACCCAGGAAAACACGACTACCTTAGGAACTCTTTTTGTCTCTCACCATATGCCCAGTGCTATATAGTTCCCAATTTGCACATTATCTTCCATAGGCTGCCGTGTGTGTGTGTGTGTGTGTGTGTGTGTGTGTAGAATTCATCTATTACCTTAATTGCTAATTAACCAAGCACACATGGAGATATGAAGGTCAAAGATGTATGGATGTATGAGGAAGTTTTGTGCCAGTCCTGAATTTCAATAACATTAAAATAGATGAGCAAACAAGTTTAAATGGGAATTGGGTATCAAGTGTTGAAGTGCAGATATATTAGCAATACTGTTACCAAATTCAAATGTGTAAGTTAATTCACTGGGAAGGAATGTTAAACAATAATACTGAATTCTAATACCCAAAGATCATTACAAATGAGAACTGTTTATTGTTCTCAGATTGGAAGACTTTTCAGTGTTTGCAGAGTTAGTTTATACACTTGGAATCTCGCAGCTTACCAGATTTCATGCTTACTGACGAAGAAGGCTGGAAAAATGAACAACTCGCCAAAGCTTCATTTCTAAGCCAACAAGAAGGGAAATATCAGTCTTTCTAGTTGTGTGGTGCCAGTAGCTACCTGAGCTCTTTTAACAGGCCTGAAGACTCCATATTTTAGCCTTCTAGATATTATTGTAGACACTCTTGCAAAGCATTATTAGAGCCCAAATAACTGAGACCTGAAGGAAAGTGCTGATACTGGGCGAAGGGGGAGGATGTGAGTCCTGAGTTACCAAAAACATGTGCACAGCTTGAGATAATTCCCAAGTGGTAAAAAGATATAAAGAAGAGATCTGAAGATGAGCAATGGTGGACCTTCCAACAGAGGTTAAAAAAAAAAAAAAAAAAAAAAGAGCTAACAGGCATTCTGGAAGAGAAGACTTCAAAACTTTTAAGTTCCAAAATGTAGATAAGTTGGAGATCTTGTGAAAATGCAGATTCTGACAGAGTAGATCTGAACCACTCAGAGATCCTGCATTTCTTACTGGATACCAGGTGGTGCCCTTGCTATTGGTCTTTAGACTCCCATGTAAAGACGCAGCTTCTGGGTGAAAGCGATCTTCAATCAGAGGGGATCAGTGGGCTCCAAGGGATGTTTGGAAATGTTAAGAAGCTTTTTGCCTTATCAGAACTGGTAGAGCATCTTGTGAATAAAAGTTAGGGCTTCTGCTAATGTTCCTGTAATACCTAGAATGCCTTTCACCAAAATGTCGAATATTGCAGAGTTGACAAAGTGCTAGTGAGCTCTCCATCTGAAGGGCATAGCGTTCCAGTATATTCTCCTTGGGAAATAAGTGGGGTTACGGTCAATGCTGCATTTCAATAAGAAACATACATACTCTTCCTCAATCACCAAAATGTCTTTTATTTTCTGAAGCCTGCAGATGTGTATTCGTTTACAACTTCAGGGATATGCTAGAGGTTAATAGTAGGCGACCAAGGACATTTCACTGATAGAAACATTATCTCAGAAAGGATAGAAAAAATAAATCTGCCAAGAGTTATCAGTGAGCAGCAGGACAAAAAAGATAAAGAGATAGTGAGCAGTTCATGAGTTTTTGGCCAACTTCCCCAACAGAAAGGAAAGTGTTTGTGCTCAGCACGTGATTCATACAGTCAAAGGCTTTGCTCAAACCATTCATTCTTAACCTATAGAGAATAATCTCTCTACCTATTTTTTTTATTTTAAAATATATTTTATTTATTTACTTATTTGAGAGAGAGACAAAGAGAGAGAGAGAGAAAAAAATGGGCACACCAGGCCTCCAGCCACTGCAAATGAATTCCACATGCATATACCTCCTTGCACATCTGCTCACTTGGGTCCTGGGGAATCAACCCAGAGTCCTTTGGCTTTTCAGGCAAGCACTTTAGCTGCTAAGCCATCTTCTCCAGCCCTTTGTTTAAAAAATTAATATATTTTATTTATTTATTTGAGAGTGAGAAAGAGAGAGGTAGAGAAAGAATGAAAGAGAGAGAGAGATTAATCTATCTATTGTTAGACCACTCAGAAAAGGCCCAATCACCTGTGGTCACAGAAGCTAAGTAGGGTTAGGCCTAGTTAGTAATTGAATGGGAGAATAACAAGAACTCTCCTTCCGTATATACATGATTTGGAATGTAATCATGAAGTACTTCTCCCCCGCCCATTCAGATATTGACTGGTAGCTCAGTCCATACAAAATGTTTCATGGGTGCCTGCACTCAGTGGGACATTTTGTTCAGGTTAAATATTTTGAATCTGTGCAGCATGCATAATAAGAATGTGTTTTGTTTGATAAAGATGAAGACAGGAAGCAATTCATAAAACCAAGTAATAACAGAGCAGAAGACAACACATAATGAAATCTTCTTATAGAAAACAAAAGAAAGAGCCTATAACTTAGGATGGACAGAGTGTATGGTGGTCCAAAGTTTCATCAGAACAGAAGTCCAACTAATTTTAGTATGATGGACACAGTGAGTCAAAAGTTTGTAATACTATCATCCCTTCAAAGGAGATTTACTTCATGGATTAAAGTATGAAAGACCTGGAGAGATTGCTCAGTGGTTAAGACACTTGCCTGCAAAGCCTAACAACATGGATTTGATTTCCCAGTACCCACATAATGCAAGATACACAAAGCAGTGCATGCACCTGCAGTTTGTTTGCTATAGCTAGAAGCCCTGATGTGCCCATTCTTTCTCTCTCTTTCTCCCTCCTTGCAAATAAATAAATAAATAAATAATATACATATATTTAAAAATATGCAAGATAACTTAAAGGAGAAAAGATTTATTTGGGCTCACAGTTTCAGTCTATAGGCAACTGGTTCTATTGCCTCTAGGCATAGGGTAGGAAAACTCGTGGTGGAAAGGCGTGGAGGAGGAAGGCTGCATGGTGGTCAACAAGCAGTGAGTGGCAAGAACCAAGGACAAAGTAGACCCTTTAAATGCACACCCTCAGTTACCTACCCCCCCCACCAAGGACCTGCCTTTTAGTTTCCAGCAGCTCCAATAACACCTTACATTTAGCAATTCATCAGTGGATTAATCCATCGAAGTCAGAACCCACATAATCCAATCACAACCCACTCATTAATGAATGAGCATTTTATAGGACCATTCCTACCCAGACCATATTACCTCATGTTTCCACAAGGAAGAGGTTCTCACTCAGGGAATGATCCAGATAATCAAACAGGAATACCTTGACCATTCCTTTAAAAACAAGACTTGGGGCTTTGAGACATGTTACCTTGTAATACCAAGTTAAATATCTTAGCAGGCAGGTAGACTGCCCTCAGTCTCCTCTGATGCAGATAAGAAGGAATTGCTTCTCAAATCTCATCTTGATTCTCCCTGGTTTTTGCTGCCATCTGTAAAACAAAAGTCAGATTCTCCTACAGAGAGTGAGAGCAACACAGACTAAAGAGGATAAGCATAGTTAACTGAGAGATCTTTTGATAGGTATAACTTTCTGGCCAAACACTAGTGAGGGCTTCTTTCTGGGGTCTGGGACCAAAATATCCAGAGGATTCACTCTTGATTCAAAGTACCAGGTAAGAGTTCTTTCCCAGTGAGGGAGCCTCTTAGGCAACCAGGGAGCCATTACTTATCCACATCGGCTGTGTGCTACTATTGTGCTGGTGTGTACATCTTGTTGGGCTGGTTGACTTTTAGCTATCAGAATCCCCTGCTTATTCATATTGTTGGTGGCCATTATCCCTCGGCAGCCCATATAGCACTTTCCAACACTGTAAGGACTGGCCATCAGGGAGCTGGCTTCCGTCTAAATTCTAGTGAGACCTCTGAATGTCCTATGTCCATAGCTTGTGGAGTCTCCAGCAATAGGGTCTTACCATTTAGTTCTGGTGGGTAACCAAGGGTTTGTAAGAAGCCTGCAGTGTTTTGGAGAGCTCTTATGTCTCTCCGACCAACAGCTTATGGTGAGGTGGAACCCCAGTTTTGGCACTGGGAATTACAAGCTAGAACACAGAGTTCATCTTGAAAAGACACAGAGGGGGAAAGGGGAGCATGAAATTCATATGCATCATAACATAAATTTGTAAGTACAACTTCAGTAAGCAATTAACTTAGAGTTAATAATGGATGAGGTTTTTCATGAAGAGTGAGCTGTCAGCTTCTGAACTTGGAGGCTGTATCTGCTACCTTCATTTAAAACTGGGCTCCAAAAGTGAATGCATGACTTGGTTAGGCCACTCTTACCTCTTCAACAGTGGTACCAGGTCAAGGAAAACCCACCTAGTCACTGACTCTGCAGCTGCCTTCCCTGGCATCAGTCCTGGAAATGTATCTCTGTGTGCTTTTATTTCCTTCTCCACCTCATTCTCTGAGATGCATCCAGTTGACCCTAGCTGTTGCTTGTTCCTATTTTTTCAGGCAACCTACTTTTGGTCACTGTTCCTTGTCCTCTATCCAAGTTGGGTTTTGAGACCCCTGTGGCTGACTCCATTACGCCCATGAGGATAGTCCTGGGGAGAAGCCACTTCTGAAAGAAAGTTGCTGACTGGAGGACTGGACAGATGGCTTAGTGGCTAAAGTGCTTGCCTGTGAAGCCTACAAACCCAGGTTTAATTCTCTAGTACCCTCATAAGCCAGATGCACATGATAGTGCATTGTCTGGAGTTTGTTTACAATGGCTACATGGTCTTAGATGCTCATTCTCTCTCTCTCTCTCTCTCTCAAATAAATAAATAAATAAAAATAAAAATATTAACTAAGAAAGAAAGTAGCTATCTGGAAAGTTAAGAGGAAGCAAAACTCATCCTTTCCTTATCCTTAAGTCACAAATGAGTGGCTCTTTTCTACCTTCCAGACAAGCACTCATGTATTTACAAAGATGGGATAGGCTGTGTTGTGGTTTGAATATGAAATGTTTCACATGAGCTCATATATCTGGGTACTTTTTAAAAATATTTTATTTCTATTTATTTATTTGAGAGAGAAAGAGGGAGAGAGAGTGAGAGAATGGGCACGCCAGGGCCTTCATCCACTGCAAATGAACTCCAGGTGCATGTGCCCCCTTATGCATCTGGCTAATGTGGGTCCTGGGGAATCAAACCTAGGCCCTTCGGCCTTGTAGGCAAATGCCTTAGCCTCTAAGCCATACCTTCAGCCCCCCCCCCCTTTT
This sequence comes from Jaculus jaculus, assembly GCF_020740685.1. NCBI lineage: Eukaryota > Metazoa > Chordata > Mammalia > Rodentia > Dipodidae > Jaculus > Jaculus jaculus. The sequence continues at coordinate 96,428,743 of NC_059113.1, read as the reverse complement.
TTCCCTTTTTTAAAAATTAGTTATGTACACAGTGTATACAGTCATGTTGGTACCATCAATAGCCTCCCCCTGTCCTAGCCCTCCCCCGCAGGAACTCTCCTCATTGGTAAATATGGGTCATGCATTGTGGGGTTAGCCATCAGTTAGGGCAGGAAGCAATGTCTCTGTGTACCATGGCTCAACATATGACTCTAACATTCTTTCCACCCCTTCTTCTGAAAATTTCCCTGAGCCATGTTGGATTCATTTTAGGTCTGCTTCAGTGCTGGGGTCTTGGGAGCCTCTGTGTCTCTGGAGATCTGGTTTGGTAGGAGCTGAGAGTTCTCTGTGTCTATCTCCTTCACCCTTGTGCTGGTACCAGATTCACCAAGGAAGCAGCACTCTTGCTCATTTCCCCAAATCCTCCATGGTTTCTTTTGAGGTGATGGGCTGGTTCTCTCCTTAGAATCTGTGCCCATCTGAAAAAGAAGCAAATTCTCCAATGGAGAGTGAAGTTAGTGCCAGATAAATGAGATAACATTTTTTTTTTTGAGAGAATTTAATAGATGTAGGCCCTCTTATAGCCCACGACTGGTGAGAGCTTGATAATGGAGAGCAGGCTCTTTTTTTTTTTTTTCTTCCCCAGCTGGTGGCTCTGTTTCAGAAGGTCATGGCACCTTTAGAACATGGCATCTCATTGAAAGAAGTGCAACTCTGTGGACAGGCATTGAGACTTTGTTGCTGGTCTCACTCCTCCTTTTTGCTCTCTCTCTCTCTCCTTCCTCATGGTGAATGCAATGTGACCAGTTAGTTGATGGTCAGCTTATTCTGCACACCTTCCCTGCCGTAAAGGGATGTAACCCCTCCAACTGTAAGATGAGACAATCCCTCCTTTCCTTAAACTGCTTTTGTCAGTCACAGCAATCAGTAAAATAATCAATACAGATAAGAAACGATGCATATGGACTGGATCTGGCTCCCTGCCCCAGGCTTCTGCAACTTTCCACCAATATGCCCAAAATGCTTTCCTCACAAGCCACTTCCCTCTGAATAAGGGCTCAGGCTTTGGTATCTTGTAGAGCTGGTGTCAAGGACTCATTGCCTTAGGTTAAGCTGCTAGCTTGTTGTTTTAGGCCTGATCTATAGGCTAACACTAGGAGCTGCTGCCTCACAGGGCTGTGGATAAGATGGCACAGATAATGAATCTAAAAATAAAATGCTTAGCATTGTTCAAGGAACTGACCAGGCAGAAGTGAGTGAAAGAGAAAGCAGCCTAGTAAATAGGCTGTACTTGACCTTACTTGCCACAGAGTCTTTCATTATAGTATTAACAATAAAAATAAGAGATAGTTATGGGTGAGTGTTGTTCTAAGCTTTACTTCACAGCAAGGCCAAGAGCATATTAGGGTATTTTTAATGGTGAGAAACCAAGACCCAGAGGAGTTAAATGATTTGTGCAAAGTCCAGTAACTAGCATGGGATGTTAAAAAACAGCAAACAGTACCTGCAGCGTGCTAACATCTGTGGTAGCCCCTGAGCTTTCATGTTCCTGCTGAAGCTTCCAGTCTGCCTGTCAGATACAGTACGGATGCTCCAGTGTGTCCTCTCTGTCCTCCAGCTCAGGGCTTTTCAAACAGCTAGCCAAATCTAATTTAACCTGCAAAAACTCAAAAAGAATAGAATTGCATGGCAGCATTGCACACAGCCACTGCAACTATTAGCCCGTAAAGTCTTTCTTTCAGGCTGGGGAGATGGCTCAGCAGTAAAAGGCACCTGCTTGCAAAGCCTGACAGCCCAGGTTCAATTCCTCAGTACCCATGTAAAGGCAGATGCACAAAATGGAGCATACATCTGGAGATCATTTTCAGAAGCAAGAGGCCCTGGTTAGCCTCTTTATCTCTCTTAAATGAATAAATAGCATTTTTAATCTTTTAATCATGGTCGATGTCTGAGTGTTCATATGCATGCATGTAATAAATCTCATGGAAAATGTGCATCATAGTCAAAACAGATGAAAGACATTAAACACCTTATCCAATTGCCAACTCTTCTCACCCCTAAGGTACTTAGGGGCCATACTGATCATACAAATTGTACTTAATTTCTCTAACAAATAGCCTTTTGAGCTGAAAAATATGCATTTCAAGGAAAAAAAAATGTGACATGTTCCCATGTTTTAGAATGGCTTGCCTCAAGTTCCAACATTAAAATAGTAATCAAGGAAATGTCTATATATATATATATATATATATATATATATATATATATATTGTGAAGGAGAAAGACTTAGCAAAAGAGACAGACAGAGAGAGAGAGGGAGAGAGGGAGAGTGAGTATGAGCCAGGGCCTGTTGCCACTGCAAAGGGAACTCCAGATGCATGCAATACTTTGTGCACCTGGCTACATGTAGCTACTGGCGAATCAAACCAAGGCCACCAGACTTTGCAAGCAAGTGCCTTTATTCACTGTGTCATCTCTGTAGCTCCAATGATCAGTTTTAAAAGACATGTTGCCACTGGAGCAAGACAGATTTCTGTTTCTATGACCAAGTACCTGACAATATCAACTTAAGGAGAAAAGAGGACTTGGGGGTGGTCACAGGCTCGCCCCTCAGAACTCACTCGGGTTAACCAGATCTCACCTCCTAAGTTACCATTATCTCTCAATAGCCCATCCAATCATGAACACATTGATTAATTAACCCATTTGAAGTCAGAGCTCTTGTGATCTGATCACTTCTCAAACCTCCCCTTCTAATCAGTGCTACATTGAGTAACATACCACACCTTCTGTACATGAGCCGTGGGAGACATCTCAGACCCAAACCATAATGGATCCTCAGGAACTCCCCACTTCACAACAAATATCCATACAGAGAAAAGGGTGCTTCGAAGCTGCCAGATGACTACCACGGGAAGGTAGCAGTGCTCGTTCCTGGCCTGAGTTCCAGTCCTGTTTTACTCTTAACTTCAGTGTGAATGTGACTTTCAGAGCCTTTATGTTTTATATAAAATGATAGAGGGGCTGGAGAGATGGTTTAGCAGTTAAGGCACATGACTGCGAAGCCAAAGGACCCAGGTTCGATTCTCCAGGATCCACATAAACCAGATGCACAAGGAGCACATGCAGCTGGAATTCGTTAGCAATGGCTATAGGCACTGGCATGCCCATTTTTCTCTTTGTCTCTCTTCTCTCTCTCTCTCCTTGTGAATAAATAAGGAAATAAATACATAGTGCTGGGGAAGTGGCTCAGTGGCTAAAGGTACTTGGGGCAAAACCTGCTGGCTGGGTTCAGTTCACCACTGTCCATATAAAGCCAGATGTACAATGTGGCACAAGTGTGTTTGAAGGTTATTTGCAGTGGCAAGAGGCTCTGGCACACCCATCCTCACTCTCTGCCTTCTCTCTCTCTCTCTTTCACATACACACACAAAAACACATGCACATACACACAACTAAATTTTTCAAAACCATACAGGGACCTAGCAGCATATATTTTTGAAGCACTGCAGCCCCTCATGAGCCACATTTGTCCTAGACATAGTTTTCATCTACAACTAATGGTGACACCAGACTTCTGTTCTGCGGCAGTCACTGTTATATGCTGTAGCAAATTTGCTCAAATGGTACCCCTGTTCTCTTCTCTGGCATTAGTGTTTGGGAAAAAAAAAAAGCTAAGGTTTCCTCTCATTTATCCCAACTGGGTTTTTCTATAGACCTAATTAGATTCACTTCCCTCTCTTCTCCCAAGGCTTTTATAGTGTATTATTTACCCTCAGTAAGAAAGGTTGATGGTTATTTTCAATTCCAGGACTCATCGCTCCTGCGTCTCCACTTTTTAACCATTACATTTTATTCTTTCTGTACCCTGCAGCATCTTATGAAATATAAAGTCTAATGAAACATTCAAACATTTGACATTCTCCTCTGGGTTTTCACAGGAGCACCCGCGTGCACACGCCTGGGCTTTCATTTCATTAGTTATCTCAGCACTCTAGCTACGTTCTCAGAATAGCTAAACAGACCCACCTGTGCTTTGCTGTTGGCAGGGCCAACCTATTTCCACCACTGTTCACCATCTCCATCCTCATCCTCATTTCCATCACCACCACCACCATTACCTTCCACTTCCATAGCAGACTCTGCAAAAAGCTGCACTAACTGCCGACAGCAGCTACCTCCTTGTTGCTGGGGCCAGCCCAAAAGTAGAACCTTGAAGGACAGAGGTTATTTCAGCTTATGATTGTTTCATTGTGGTTTGGGAGGTGGGGTGGGGAAGGCACAGCAAGGCAGGAAACTGGCTCACATCTTGTCACAGCAGATGTCAAGGATCAGCCAGAGAAGAGCTAGCCCTACACTGGTAGTAAACATCAAAAAAGTCTACCTCCAGTGACACACCTCCTCCAATAGGACTCCACTCCCCAAAGGCTCTCCCAGCTGGGTATTGTGTACAAGGCTCAATCACAGGCACACGAGTCTACTGGGACACGTTACATTGCAACTACCACTCGACAATTCATTCTGACCACTGCTCCTGGAACTACCTTTGTTCCCAACTCAGGCTTAGAGGGGGCAAGAGAGATCCAGGCAGGATTTGGAATGCAGGGAAACGGGTCTGCTTTCAGGCACTCTAATCCCTGTAAAACTTGCAAAATGCCTTTGCAACTTAAAAAAACAAATTCATCTCAAAGTTAGTGTGCATCATTGGTCAGCTCTGTGTCACTGTGACAAAAATGTAAGAGGAAAATCAATTAAAGCTGAGGAAATGTACTTTGGCTTATGATTTCAGAGGTTTCAATCAATTGCCACTGTGGTTAAGCAGAACATCATGGAAGGATCAGGTGGTGGGGAGAGCTGCTTCCATCATGGTAACCAGGAAGCAAAGAGAGAACAAGAAGGGCCCCAAGTCTCAATAACCCTTCCAGAGCATTCTCCCAATGACTAGACTTCCTTCCACTGCACAGCACACTCTACAGGTTTCACCACCATCCAATAGTGCCAATGGTTGGAAGACAAGCCTTGAACACATCAGACTTTGAGGGGCTCTCCAGACCCACACCATAGCATTGTATCCATTAACAATAAATACAACTAATACAAAAACTAGAATGGAAATGTCCTCAATGGGCACTTGCCTCATGTTTGGATACTTGAGAATGCCTGTCCTCAACAGAGTCAAGCCTGTTCCTTCTCAACCCATGAGCGCCTAGAATCCCACAGGATCTTCTGCAGAGATAAGGCCATCTCTCAGAAATGGAATCAGGAGTCAGGGAGCCCCATGCTGTGACATTGAATTATCATTCTACCATGAGGGACTTCAAGATCCCCTCTTGATAAATGAAGATCAGACTTTCCCATGAGGATCTCACTGACTACAGGCCCAAGCCTTGACATTCACCTACAATAAAGACTTTTGCAGAGTTGAGGCTGCTATGAACCATTTCCCTTGCCTCACAGTTCGGCAAACTTTCTCTGAAAAGCTCAGTTCATCTGCTGTATTCCTGGCCATTCTGTGGGAAACAGGACTCCACAGTAGCACCCAGCTTCCACATCCACCATGACACTTCCAGGTTCCCTCCAAACATTTTTCCTTCATAACTTGAATTTGCCATAAAGGATTGTAGCCAGAATCTTCCCTTCAGAACTAGCCATCCATATCAATAAAAGGCAGGATAGTGACTGTCCTTTATTACATTGAAATTTAATAGTCCTTATTATCTAAAAGACTTTCTGGGCTGGAGAGATGGCTTAGCGGTTAAGTGCTTGCCTGTGAAGCCTAAGGTCCCCGGTTCAAGGCTCGGTTCCCCAGGTCCCACGTTAGCCAGATGCACAAGGGGGCGCACGCGTCTGGAGTTCGTTTGCAGTGGCTGGAAGCCCTGGCGCACCCATTCTCTCTCTCTCCCTCTATCTGTCTTTCTCTCTGTGTCCTACGCTCTCAAATTAAAAAATAAAAATAAAAAAAAAAAAGAAAAGACTTTCTAATTTAACAACTTGCACAATTTTATTCATCACCCTTTTTTCTTTTCCTGGCCAGAGTTGATTGGTAAAACAGAGCTTTCCTCCAGGATTTTTCTTTCTTTATAAGATTTATTTTTATTTATTTATTACAGATGGGGGGAGGGGAAAGAATGCCAGGACCTCTAGCCACTGCAAACAAACTCCAGACGCATGCACCACCATGTGCATCTGGCTTACGATGGACCTGGAGAATAGAACCTGGATCCTCAGGCTTTGCAGGCATGTGCCTCAACCTCTAAGCCATCTCTCCAGCCCTCCTCCTGGATTTTTTCAATTAGGCATGTTAAGATTGAGAAAACAGTCTATAGGATTTTATTCTTACCAGCGGCAGCTGAATAAAAGAAAGAGGGACAAGATCTGTAAAGAGAGGGACACGAGACAAGAGGAGGAAGAGGAAGAGGAGGAGGAGGAAGATGAATCACTACCCATGATATGTAATTTCTCCAACATGCCTTCTAAAAATTCATTCATCTTTTGCTTAAGGAAGTGCACTATTCGGTACTGCTTGGTTTTGTGTCACCTATGACCCAAAGAGCTCAAAGCAAACATAGTTGAGGTGGACTCTAGTGTCACGTAGAGGAAAAACCACTCAAAGCTTCCCCTGCAAGTATGACAGAACTATCTCCGGCTGACAATGAGCTACTTCCCAAGGCAGCACTTTCGTCGACTGTAGCCGTTATTACCAAGGCGTTTTACCAAATCAAAGTCATTCCCATGGCAATTTGTTCTAATAGTTCTGAATACTAACCCTCAGGAAAAAGAAAAAAAAAAATCTTCTTTCCAAATGGCAGTTCTTTAAATACTCTATAAAGACGTTTATCGGTATCACTTATTACATGTGCTGCCTTTCATTTTCTCCCAGGCCACAATTAGCCAATTTCCCCCTTTGCCTCAGATGATTGTTTTAAATCCTTTCATCTTCATGATGGCAAATTTCTCTGACACAATACTCCAAGCCCGGACAGTGTAGAAGATATGATTTTGTCATCCCTGTTTCAAGGACTACACTTCAACTGAAGTTTGCAGTCATTTTGTAACACTTAAAATTCAGCTAATTGCGGCCCAAAGCCCCTTCTTTTTTTAAAAAAAAATTTGTGCTACAGATCTGTTCTTACTTCTTCCTCAGCCTTGTACTTAGGAAATCCATTTTCAGACAAAATGTAAGATCTCATGAAAATTTTATTTCAAATTTAGTGACTCAAACACTGATTGTGGGCTGGAAAGATGGCTTAGCAGTTAAGGCACTTACCTGTGAAGCCTAAGGACCCAGGTTTGATTCTCCAGGTCCCATGAAAGCCAGATGTACATGGTGGAGCATGTGTCTGGAGTTCATTTATAGTGGCTAGAGTCCCTGGAATGCCCATTCTCTCTCTCTAATAAGTAATAAATAAAAATAAACTTAAAAAAATGTGAATGTGGGGGATGGAGGAGAGATTGTTCACTGCTCAGCGGTTAGGAACTTGCCTGAAAAGCTTACGAACCCAGGTTTGATTCTCTAGGTCCCATATAAGCCAGATGCACATGGTGGTGCATGCATCTGGAGTTTGTTCGCAATGGTAGAGGCCCTGACACATGCATTCTCTCTCTCTCTCTCCCTCAAAAGTAAAATCTTTTTAAAAACTGAAGATGCTGTTTACAAATCTCTTGGGTGGATGGTGCTGATGCCTCTATGGCAGTGAGAATGTGAGCAATCTCACTGAAAGGTGCACATAAAAATAACCCCAGGGGTGCAGCAGTTACCATTTGTTGCTGGGCAAAACATCTGACCAGAAGCAGACTGTGGAAGGAAAGAGTCGGTATCTTCAGTTTACATTTTTGAGGGAAAGTCTTACCATGGTGTGGAAGGCATAGCAGGGCCAGAGAGTTGGGTGTCACGTCTCTACCTCCCAAAGCCTCCACCAGTTGGGGATTAAGTATCTTGAGGCTTAATCACAAACACATTAGAATATGGGGTATTGCACACTCAAGTCACCACACAAGGATAAGTTTCAGGTTATATTGATTTTTGAATTTGTTTTTATCGGCATAGAAATAATTAGGCTCTATTTTGTTGTATTTCAAACAAATTTTGTTTTTCATTTCCTATCATCATACTTTTCCACTGTAATATTCATCTAAATAAAAAAAATGAAGAAATTTGGATGTGGATTGGATATTGTCACCTTAAGAAATTATAATTTTCCTGAGTATGATCAGTGATGTTCCAAGCTATGCAGAGAAATTATATTTAGGAGCTATGAAGTAAAGAACATTGAATCTGATGATATCTGTGGTTACTTTCAAGTTTTCTAAAAGTAGACATTTCAGAAACCAGAAGAAAATTAATAAAGCATCACATTGTTGAATCTGAAAATTCATGGGTCCTAACTCTCTTCCATCTGGTTGAAACTTTTGGTCATGCTAGATAGGCTTTTACTCTCTCATTCATCTCACTATTCAACAGTGTTTTATTTTTTTGGGGGGGGGGTTGGGGGGATAACTGTAAATCTCCAAGTGCTTAGTTCCTCTGGGTCATCGCATTCCAGCTTAAGTGGCATGGTGTCAGGTGGAAAACTCTGAGCAGTCGTTCCTCTGAGCTGGGATCTCCATGGGGTTTATGTCACAGCCACTGCCTGTTCTAATCCACTCTGCTCTCTCACAATTCTACTGCCTACAGCCATCTCTTCCCTTCTATCATTGAACCCCACCATTGGACACTCACTCCTCCCTTTCAGGCTCCTAACTCACTGGCAATAAAGGTTTCAGTACAGTATCATCAATAACAGGATCATCAGGGACCAGAGTGGGAAATAACTTTGCATTACCTGTTCTTTGAAATTTCACCATCACAAAGAATAACCACTGGACCTGCTCCGACTGTCCACTTGCTGGGCTCTACCACTTGGAAATTCTTCCCACATCTCTCTACTTTATTCCAAGTCCTTGGGGTTAAGAATGGCTTGGATATTAAATGTGCTCCAAAGCCAGGCAAGGAAGGCTTGATCCTGCCTGTGGTACTTACGAGAGGTGATGGAACTTTTAAGAAGTAGAACATAGTAGGAAGTTAGGCCTTAGTGAAGGTATCCTTGAAGTGATTTTGACACCACAACTGATGTGTCTTTTTTACCTTCCCAACAGCTACAAGGTATGAACAGATTTCCTAGGCCATAAGTTTTCATCATGTCCTACTTTTTAACCACAGCTCAGAACTGTTGCTTGGATAGTCAGCACCTAGTAAGGTGATTGGCATGTGATAGATTCTCCGTGAATGCCAGATAGAAGCAAACAAAGCTACACAGAAAGCAGAGGTTCATATATATAGTTATCAAAAATCAGATCATAAGACCCATTTCTATTTATCTGCAGTTATATGGTGGGTGTTACTTCCTACTTAAAACTCCTCCATTGAACTTTGGGATCCATAAACTTCCAAACCATTCCTTCTGCTCTTATTCTTCAGTTAATCAGTTGTTTTATTTGTTTTTGTTGTTGTTGTTTTATTTGGTTTAAGCCAGGGTCTCATGACACCCATGATGCCCTTAACTTACTGTGTAGACCAGGCTGGTCTTGAACCCATGGCAATCTACCTGCCTTATCGCTGGTACAGGTGTGAGTGGGCCACCATACTAGGAAGGCTATCAGTCTTAAAAGGGAAGGTCTGCTATGGGGTGGCCACAGCCCACTTCAAAGCTTCCTGCCATTGAAGGACAATTTTAATTGCAGCGTTAGATAGTATTTGGAAGCCTACTTGTCCACAGTGCCATAGCGATGGCTCACAATTTCTTTTATTTGGTTTCTCAAGGTAGGGTCTCACTGTAGCCCAGGCTGATGTGGAATTCATTTTGTAGTCTCCAGGTGGCCTTGAAGTCATGGCGATCCTCTTACACCTGCCTCCCAAATGCTGGAATTAAAAGGCATGTGCCACCATGCCCAGCTCTATTTGTTTTATCAATCATAAAGGTGGTATTTTAGTCACATTCATAAAAATATCAGCTTGATCATAGTAGAAACTTTGGTCCCATTCTCTGGTATCACTTTTCTCAATAGCAAAAAAAAAAAAAAAAAAGGTGTATTTTTTGTCTTTAAAAAATGGCTTCCCCCACATAAGAGGTTAAGCAAAGGTAAGAGGAAGGAGAGGATGGAATGGAACATGTGCCCAAATGCCATTAGTTGAGAAAAATAAAGTCTTGAGTTCTATAGCATAACAGGGCAGCTTAATTTACAACAATTTATTATGTATTTTGTAAAGAGCTAGAAGAGTAGACGGTGAGACTTTTTCCCCTGTACTTCTTGAATTAGATGGTGCTACTTCTTACTAAATATCCTGCTTTGGACTTTGAGGACTTTGCCCTTATGAAGACTGGTAGCCTGGGGGAACAAAGCAGGATAGCGTCCAGAAGCTGCTCTGTTCCAAATTCAGTGGAGAGGTTTGAAGAAAAATGAGACCATATCATTCCCAAAGTATAGGAAAAGTTCCTATGATCTCTTAGCTCTTCATGAAACACATTAAAAATTGTTATAAATAATCTCAAAGGTTACCAACACAGAGAAATTATGAGTGTTTAATTACCCAGAGCTGAACATTGTGCATTGTATAATTGCATGCATCTTCTTTATATGCCAATATCAATCTAAACAACTGTTATATGTCAAAGATTTCAAAATTTTTTAAGTGAAATATACACAAGTAAATAAACAATACCACACAAAAATAAAATCATAGTTCTATATCATGCCATGGGCTATGTATATCAGACCATGTTTTTTTCTCACCAAATGTATATCCTTTCTAAAAAAAATTGTTTATTTATTTATTTAAGACTGAAAGAGGGAGAGAGACAGAGAGAGAGAGAGAGAGAGAGAGAGAGAGGGACCGGATGGGTACACCAGGGCCTCTAACTACTGTAAGTGAACCACACATGCATGTGCCACCTTGTGCATTTGGCTTTATGTGGGTATGGGGTATTTACTCATACGTCAGTCATCTTTTCTTCCCCCACTATTCTTGTCTTCTGGCTTTTGAACCAAAGGGGTATTTCATGACCATCCCTACATCATTACCTTTTTTTATATGATTCTATTTTATTTTAAGTATCCTCTATTTTGTGACCTAAGCTTATCTTGTATGTTTATTTTTTTTTTCCCTAAACACACACCTGCCACCAATGAAATGTCAAGTCTATGACAGCAGAAGGTGTATGTTTCTTATTCACTTATACGCCATCAGCTAAAATAGTAGCTGGATCACAGGAAGTACTTAATAAGCGTTTGGGCAATGCCTTAGTAAAACTCCAATTACCTTTAAATGGGCTGTTTTAAAGTGATGCCTACCCTCCGAAATCTCCAGCCAGTATTGAGGTACAAGCTAGACCAGCCCCAGTGGGAACACCTGCTCATCCCATGAGCCTCATGCTCAGTCTAGGTGACAAAATAAAGGCATTCTCACCTTCTTGGTCTGGTGGCCTCTGTTTATGTTCCCAGGCTCCACTGCTTAATCTATGCTACCTGTCCTGTTTTACCACCTCATCCTTCCCTTTACCCCTCAAGTTCTACAGCTCAATTTATGATCTAGCCCCCCACCCCAGTTTCCAGGACAGGGAACACTCATTGTCAGGGAAACATTTACAACTAGAGTTATAATTCTTCACAGGGTTTACAAAGGGCAAGTGAATTGTTATAATCCAAAGAAACATTTCCAGTGACTGTCATTTTCCTAGATTTTACAGTGTCATATGACCCTTTACCCTTTAGTATCCAAGATATAAAACTCCTCTAAAAATATTCCGGGGCAGTTTGACTTCTGAAATGCCCTTCTCTAGCTGGGCCTGCCATTTAAAACAATTAATTTTAAAAACACTTTATTTTGGGGCTGGAGAGATGGCTTAGCAGTTAAGCGCTTGCCTGTGAAGCCTAAGGACCCCAGTTCGAGGCTCGATTCCCCAGGACCCACGTTAGCCAGATGCACAAGGGGGCACATGCATCCGGAGTTCGTTTGCAGTGGCTGGAAGCCCTGGCGAGCCCATTCCCTTTCTATGTGTCTCTTTCTCTTCCTCTCTCTCTGTCACTCTCAAATAAAGAAATAAAAAAAAGTACTTTTTTTTTTCCTCTCTCTTTTGTTGTTTTTATTATCTTTTTTTATTAACAACTTTCATGATTGTAAACAATATCCCATGGTAATGCCCTCCCTCCCCCAACTTTATCCTTTGAAACTCCATTCTCCATCATATCCCATCCCCCCTTCATTCAGTCTCTCTTTTATTTTGATGTCATGATCTTTTCTTCCTATTATGATGGTCTTGTGTAGGTAGTGTCAGGCACTGTGAGGTCATGGATATCCAGGCCATTTGGTGTCTAGAGGAGCACGTTGTAAGGAGTCCTACCCTTCCTTTGGCTCTTACATTCTTTCTGCCACCTCTTCTGCAATAGACCCTGAGCCTTGGAAGGTGTGACAGAGATACTGCAGTGCTGAGCACTCCTGTCACTTCTTTGCAGCACCATGATGCCTTCTGAATTATCCCAAGGTCACTGCCATCTGAAAAGAGAAGGTCCTCTACCAAAAGTGAGAGTAGCATTAATATATGGGTATGAACATTAAGAGAAGCACTTACTGGGCAGTTTGATGAGCATAGTGTGTACATTTCGAGAGATAGCAGCAGACACTACACCCCTACGACTCATGACTACCCCTGTTTTAAGTTTTCAGTATCAGGGATATATTCCCTCCCATGGAGTGGGCCTTCAGTCCAATTAGATGGCAGTTGGTTTCCACCATGACAGACGTGGCATTATTGCATCCATTGGCTCATTTGGCCTGGCTGGCAAAATCTAAGACTTGCAGTATCCACTGTTGAGTATATTCACTGGTGATTTCCCTCTCTCTCCCATTGACCTGAATGCAGAATAGCTGCTTCTAGCTTTCTGTCAGCTTGTCTACATGGAGGCGGTTATCAGCTCTGTTCCAGCAGGCTTTCTCAGTGGCCTTGCAGCCTAGGTATGCGGAGTCTTCAGCAATAGGGTCTTACCATCTATTTCTGGTAGAAAACCAAGGGCCTCAGCAATGGCCTGTAATGTTTTGGGGATATCAGTGACCTCCCTGGCCAGCAACTCACTGAATGGTATCCCATCCCTGGCAATGAAAAGTTTCTAGCAGCAATCTATAGCTCCTGAGTGTTTCATTGTCCAAAAAAAGCAGATTTCCATATAATTTATTTATATCCTTTTAGATTTTGATTATCCTTCCTTCCACTTCTCTTTTACTCAGTCTCTTCCTCTGACCACACTTGAGCCTTTTTTACTGCCATTAATCTACGACTTAAAAAATAGTTTATTGTTATTGATTTATGAGGAGGCAGATATATATAGAGAGAATGGGTGAGCCAGGGCTTCTGGCCATTACAAACAAATTCCAGACATATGTGCTGCCTTGTACATCCAGATACCTTGGTACTGAGGAATTGAACTTGGGTTCTTCAGCTTCATAGGCAAGGAACTTAACCACTAAGCCATCTCTCCAGCCTCAAATATTTTATTTTTATTTATTTACTTGTGAGAAAGAAAGAGGGGGGCTAGGAGTATGGATGCACCAGCCTCCAGCAGTTGCAATCAAACTCCAGATGCATGTGCCACCTTGTGCATCTGGCTTGTGTGGGTGCTGGAGAATCAATTCTGGGTCCGTTGGTTTTGCAGCCAAGCAGTTTAACAGCTAAGTCATCTCTCCAGCCCTGTGCCCACCATTTTACAATGGAGGTTCTTCACTTTGAAGTTTGCTGTGACACTGGTGATTAGGATCAATCCTGTCCTCTATGCATGCCTTCATCCCCCAGAGGCTCTTCACTCTGCTTCCAAGAACACATGTACACACAGCCCTCTTTCCTGTTCTCATCCTACTTCCACAGGCAGGTCTTCTCTCAGGCTCATCACTAAGCTCAGACGATCCTCCTTGTATTGTACTGCATTTACTTTTCCCTCTCTTCATTCAAACAGTGCATAAAAGCTCACTTTTCATGAGGCCTTTCTAGAAAAAATTCATGTTATATCATTATTGTATTATGCTACACGTCCCTCTCTGGCTTTAGTAATTCTAAAAAGTCAGTTAATTATATGCATACATATACATTTGGTGTTTTGAGGTAGGGTCTCACTCTGGCCCAGATTGACCTGGAATTCACTATGTAATCTCAAAGTGGCCTTGAACTCACAGCAATCCATCTACCTCTGCCTCCCGAGTGCTGGGATTAAAAGCATGCACCATCCAGACTGGCTAATTATATTCTTAGTATAAGTTAATTCCACCATAATCCCAGGCTAAAAGTTTGGAAGATACTAATAAAATAATGAAGACCACTTATGAATATTTATACTGTGGTAAGTACTTATACAAGGAAATTTGTAAAGACCCTGATATTTACAGAAACTCTTTTCATTTTGGAAAAAAGAATTAAACTACTTTAGCATACTCTCTCGATCTGAATAAAGATATAAAAAAAAACCATATATATATATATGTATATACATATATAGTATATATATGTGTGTGTGTGTGTGTGTGTGTGTGTATTTACAATTAAACTTCCAGATGTGATGTACTGTATTTTTTTATTATGTTTTGGAGGACAGGTGGGGCACACAGCAGACGCTCATTGTAAACTTGGTGGATGGATGAATATATGAATGAAGAAAGTTAATTAAGATTTTATAACTTGTACATACATTTGAATTCAATTCAGCCCTTTGGGAATCTCTTTCCTCTCTACTCTTTTCACTTTTTTATTTGTGTGTATGGTGTTTGTGTGTGTGTGTCTGTTCTTGTGTTTGGGGTCAGATACTCAGAAGTGTATGTAGAGTTCAGAGGATAACTTTGAGATGATAGTCCTCAGCATCTTTTGTAGTAGGCTATCCCATTATTCACTGCACATTACCAGGCTAGCTGGGCTTCCAGCTTCCAGGGGCTTCTTCTGCCTCCCCCTCCCTTCTTATTGCAGGCCCACATACAGAAAGACCTAACAGCCTCCCCAAATTCTTACTTGAACCACAGTCTCTTACTGATCCTGGATCTGGCCATTTTCTTTTTTAAAATGAGTCCCCGAGATTCTCCTGTCTCTGCTCCCCATAGACTCGATGACAGATGTGCATGGTCATGTCCATGTGCTACGTGGGTCCTGAGGGCTGAACCCCGTGTTCTCTCAGCTGTCCTCAGACCCACATGCTTGCACAGGAAGTGCTCTTCATCACTGAGCCATTTCTCTGTCCCCCCAGAGACCCCATTTTACAGATTATAAATTGAGTCATGGAAGGAATAAAAAATGACCTAAGAGGATATGGTCACATTTTGGTAACCCTTAAATTAGAACTTACCTTTTTAATACTTCAGCATTATTCACTTCAATGGGCTGTGGATGAACCAAAAAACTGTACGTTAAAAGCAGTGATAATCTAGGGAGATAGCTTAGTGGTTAAAGGTGCTTGTTCAGACCTGAGGTCAGACCACCAGCACCCACATAGAGCAGGACACAAGTGGTGCAGGCACCTGTAATCCCAGCACACCTATGGCAAAGGGAGGCGGAGTCAGCTGAATCCCAAAGTTCGTAGGCCAGCCATCAGTCTGGATTTTCCCACAGCAAGATAAGTGACAACTCACCTCAGGGGTAAATAAGAGGACTCACACCCTGGGGTTGTCCTCACACCAAAGCACTTGCCCTGTGGTACCTATGTGCCCATGCACATACATACATCATATACACATTTACACACATACACACAACAAACATACATAGATACACAGATACTACTACTACTACTACTACCAACAATAATGGTAATAATAATAGTAATGCGGTTAGACACTATATTTGCACTAGTCATATCTTTCAGAGCCACTCCTAATTTCTCATTGAGTTTGTCAGTTATATACTATGAATTATTTAGGTGCCTAAAAGGATAAAATGGCATTTTTTAATATTTAGCTTACTGACTTTTAGCATGTCATTTTATCAAGCTTAGTGCAAGTGACACAGTGAAGCAGGGCTGGCAGCTTCAGCCTGTGTCCTGAAGCCCAGTACTCCTGAGCACCCATTGCATTCTAATAGTCTTTGTAATTGAAACCTTCAACGACTCATTCTTTCTCATTAAGAAAATAAAAAGGAAACGTTCCAGGCCTCTAAATGAAGCCCAGTTGGAAAATAAGTCATAATTTATAAGGAAGTATCCAAGTCGCTCTGGTTTGTTTTATTTGCATTTTGTTGACTATTATTTTCTATGAGCATCAGATCTTAAAGTTGCAATGAAAGGAGAAAGGAATAGGATAAGGAAAGAGCAGGAGGAAGAGGAACAAATGGAGAAGAAGGAAGAAGAGGAATAGAAGGAATCTAAAAGGACACATGTAAATGTCAAAGACGCAGAGGGTTGGCGAAATGACTTGTCAAGTTTTTCTAAGTGTTCTAGTGTGGTGTCTTCAGTGGTTGCCATGGGAACACACAGCTAAAACACACATGTGCACATATACCCACAGGAGCTCACAGTAGTTTCTACTTAATGCATGAATCTATATCGCCAGTATATTGAATGCAAATGAAGTTCCCAACTATCCCATCATTGTTACTGTCAGAAATCTGCAAAAAGTGGAGTGAAATACACAACGGTTAGACACTTGCCAATCGCTTAAAATACAGCATACCCCACAAAACATTCACTTTTAAATCAGCACGTGATCATGTATATGTGATTCTGAATAAGGTTTTATTCAAATACAAGAATCAAGAGAGAAGCCTTTGTGAGTAGACGTAGGTTTCAGCATCTGTGTTTCCTCCTAGCTGACCATGAAGGCAACAAGTTAGATGCAGAAGCCACACAGGTCTCTCCACCGCCAGCATCGTGAGCTGTGTGATCATGCAAGGGACACATTCGTGTGAATGGTGACTCTGGGAGAGGTTAATACTCGGTGGCTTTGGCTGGCACTTGAACAACACAAAGTTTTCAAGGTAGCATGAAATTCCTCAAGGACGGAAGCTCAGGTTGAAGAGCCACAAGTGTCCCTTTGTGTTGTGGCTTTGGTAAAGCAGCCTCTGGTGTGAACACTTTCATTTCTCAGGAAGGTGGGTGAGGACAATTTGAGTTACTACTGTACACGGAAAACCTTACCCAGCCAGTTCAGCCCAGTACTCAGCCAAAGATTTCCCTGATAGCTTAAGAACCTTGTTAACGTTTTAACCCGCAATAGGTTGCAGAGATTTACACACTGCTTATTTTGAGGCAGGTAATGCTTTTATTATTTGGAGACTTAATTCTATTTTCTTAATGCTACTGCCTCCTGGCTATGGGGTAAGTGTCAGCAAAGAGAGCAGAGAGTTGTTCTAAAGAACTTAAAGTGAGTTTATAAATTAAAGGAACTATTAACAAGTTCTCCTCTCTCATCCTGTCTCATTATCTTTTAGATCCTAAGGCATCTTTCAATACTAAATTCTTAGAGAATTTCACCTATTGAATGCTTGTGTCACCAAATCACCCTCCCCCCAAATGTACCAAGTGTTACTCCAGCCAAGACGGTCTACCAGCCTACCTCTTTAGAACCCAGCTTCCTCTTTAGGGATCACTTACATGAAGGAAATTATTCCTTTGTTTTGTTTCATTGTAGCCCATCTCATCATTAGTTCAGATTATCATATTTTAAATCTAGCCCAGTAAAGTATTTATACTAATGTGTATTGTAATAACAAATCAGTTTCGTATTCTTAGGATAAAATCTGCATGCTGACACTGAGTGATGGTGTGAGGACTCTGCCAGGGCAGGCTCGACTGCTCTTTGACAGCGTCTCTAATACCTGAAGAGGTCAGAACATAGTCGGAGCCAGGAATCGATGATGGCTGAAAGCAGTGTGCACTGTCTGTGTGTAGGTGAAAAAAATAATGAGGGGAAGAAGGAAAGGGGATGGTTATAATCAATAAACCATAGAGAGTTATAATGTATATTAGATTATTATTGACACTACGCAACTGAGTTCTGAGAATTTTTCTTTTACGTCCAGCTTCATGTTTATATTTGCCAAGTATATAGAATGTTATTTGTATACAAGAGTTGTTGATTTCTCATGACACACCCAAGTATTCCATTTTACAAATTGGAAAGAAATGCAAGGAGACATAGCTCTCTTTTTGTTCTATGTTTGGCTTGAGTTGGCATCATAAAATAAATTCATCCACTCCTGCTCTCTAAAGGGTTCCAATGAAAACATGTGTAAGCTGTTTCTTGAAAGTTTGAAAGGGTGGTCCCATGAAATCAGCTAATCCATGGCAATTCTGGTGACAATGGGTTTCTTTGTCAATTTTGTATGATTATTGATGCATATTGATTTTTCTGTTCTTCATAGACACTATAGAAATTCTCTCTTTCAAAAGATATTTATCATTAAAGCTTTCAAGTTAATGGGAATATATTTTATAATTTGCAAATGTATACATAGTAGGAATATTTACATACATATTTAATTTTTGACATTTTTATTTATTTCTGAAAATTACATACATGTATATAATGTATTCTGATCACATATATCCCTATCATCTTCTTTTATTCTCCAAATACCTTCTTCTTCCTAAATAATCTGCTTCCTATTTTCATGTCTTTTATGAAATTATGATCATTTTTCGCTTTATTTGCTTTCATTTAGATGCCTTACTTACAAAATGTGGTTTGTGCTTTCTTTTCATTTTTCATTTACTTTCCTAAGGGACTATTATATATTTCTGGGTATCATTTTTTGTTTGTTTGTTTTGAGACAGGTCCTCATGTAGCCCAGATAAGCTTTAAACTTTCTAGGTGACAGAGGAGGGTAGAGCTTAACCCTGGGCTTCCTGAATGCCTCTCAAGTATTTGAACAACTGAGCTCCATATTTGGCCCTTTTGCATAAATTTACTATTATCACTTAATGATGACTACATTGCCATTTGACTTCCTCTCATCTATTATTAGTCTCTTCTTTTTTGAATGCTGTGAAGATTATTTGTGCCTCATGTTTACCACTTCATAGTAGATCCAAGACTTGCTTTCAGCAATCTTTCATAAATTTAGGCATAAAGTATTCTCTTGTTATTTAGTCATGTAGCATTGGATATTTTTACAATTCGTTAATTATTTAGAATAATGTCGCATAAATTATATCTTGTTTATTCATTTTACTTATGTGGTTAAGATCTAATTTACTGCACTTATCTCATGAACACAACCTATACAATTTCCATAGAGAGAGCTAACATACCAGTATTTCTATGCATTCATTAAATGCTTAAAAAGAATTATAGTCTTGATAAGTATGATATAAAGTTTCACAGAGCCTAAACAACACCTTATCTTTAAAGCCTGAGAATTTTATTTCTGAATAACTGATTTTTAAATGTGCTAAAGAAATAAAGAGGTACAATAAGACCTTCAAGTAAAAGTGCAGTGGCTTTAAATTTTTCAAAGATTTTTAGAATTCTAAAATATCTTCAGAAGCTGCACTATGTAGGGTATAAAAGTTTTGTTACTATAATTTCATTGAGAGGTTTACCAAAGAAGTACACCTTTTTTTTTAACCTCATTGTTTTGAATTTTACTTGATTTGAATTTATTATTACCACTATAATTTCCATTTCCTTTATCTGTGGGAGCTAACTCAGGATTTCTGGGAGTCCCTCTGACCCTTTCAGAGAGCTCATGAGGTCAATATTTCCAGAATAATTCTGAGATGTCTTTTGCCACAGGAGTATGTGGTGGAATAAAAGGAAAAATTCAGTTTTGAATTGTAATGCAATATGGAGAGGGGGAGAGAGAGAGAAAGGAATAGATATAACCCCACATAGACAAGAGTTCATTGGATATTTGAGTAATTTTTAAGACAGAAAATGGATTCTAAGCTCAAAAATTGAGACTAGGGCTAGAGAGATGTCTAAGTTTACTAAGTGGTTAAGGCACTTGACTACAAAGCCTAATATCCCAGGTTCAATTCCCCAGTACTCATGTAAAGCCGGATGCACAAAGTGGTGCATTCATGTTCTGGAGTTTGTTTGGAGGCCCTGGCATGCCCATATTCATTCTCTCTCTGTGTTTCTCTCTCTCTATCTTTCCCTGCTTGTAAATAAATCAATAAAAATTTAAAAACTGATAATAAATGCAATTTAATTTTGTTTTTCTTCATTTTTGTCATACTTCTTTATATAGCATACTGTCATCTTGTTCACACATTGAGTTTCTTTGGCTTTCATCAGGTAGATTAAAACATGTCAATCACTGGAAGATTATTTTGGGCTTACTTTTGTCTTGTTTTCCTTTTTAAATTCTCTTCCTTTTATTGAGCATTTTGTATTTTTCTCCCATCATTTGTAAAGCATATTTTATATTTATCTGTAGTAACCTAGACACACACATATGGCTTTCTCTAAGTATCAGAGTGAAAAATGAAATAATCTCTTCTATCCTTCCCACACATTTTTATGAGCCTGGATTAGACTTATAGAGACTGTTCTACTCTTTAGCCTCAGCTATGGGCTATGATCATAATTTATTTCATTTTACATTATGGATAGTCTCTTTTGGACTCCTGCATTCTGTTTTAAAACACTTTAAGGGAGGCTGAAGTGATGACTCGGCATTGAGACTGCTTGCTTGCAAAGACTGAGCGCCTGGGTTCGATTCCGCAGCACTCTCATAATGCCAGATGCACAAAGTGGTGAATGTATCTGGAGTTTGTTTGCAATGGCTGGAGGCCCTGAAACACACAAACTCTTTCTCTAGCTCTGTGTCTCTCCCTCTCTTTCTGTCTCTCAAATAAATACTTTTGGGGGTTTTGTTTTCTTTATGGATTCTGCTGCATTGTGTTGGCTCCTGTCCCCTAACTATGAGGATGGATGGGAGGCAACTAGAATGGCGGCAAGGCAACGGACAACTCTTATTAACATTCAGATCAATTTGACTAATTAGAGTGTGTCTCTGTGGGTGTATGTGTATGTGTGTGTCTCTCTCTCTGTGTGTGTAGACATACACAAATGTCTAAATGTAGACTTTTCCTCTAGTAATGAGAAATTCACACATAGATATCATACATTCTGTAAAAATTAAACTGAGTGGATGTACTTTAAAAGGTCTGAAGCAGGGCTGGAGAGATGGCTTAGCAGTGAAGCACTTGCCTGTGAAGCCTAAGGACCCTGGTTCGAGGCTCGGTTCCCCAGGTCCCACGTTAGCCAGATGCACAAGGGGGCGCACGCGTCTGGAGTTCGTTTGCAGTGGCTGAAGGCCCTGGTGCGCCCATTCTCTCTCCCTCTGTCTGTCTTTCTCTCTGTGTCTGTCACTCTCAAATAAATAAATAAATAAAATACTAAAAAAAAAAAAAAGATCTGAAGCAGACCAAAAATGAACCCAACATGGCTCAGGGAAATTTTGAGGAAGAGAGGGTAGAATGAATGTCAGAGCCACATCCTGGGTCATGATATGCAGAGGCATTTATCTTACCCATGACTGTGGGCTAACACCACAATGCATGACCCATATATCTCAACAAGGAGGGGCCAAGGGGAGGGGGTAGGTATTTGTATTTGCTAAATACAAAACTAATTAATTAAAAAAAGGTCTTTGGCATGATAACACACAGTATTCTATTGAAACATGATGAAATCAAACAAAAATACTTTAAAGCTCTAGAATGTAATGAAAATAACCTAGAAAACTGATGAATAAATAACTTTGGCAAATGGTAAAGAGCCAGTCTATCCAATTCACATTTCTGGACACTGAGACACCTTTTGGATTTTTTTTTTTAAGGTTGTAGAGACTGAACTCAGGGTCTTGTGTGCTGAGCAAATACTCAACCACTGAGCTATGTCCACAGCCTTCTGGATGTTTTTTTAAATAAACAAAGTCATGTGATTCATTAGAAGCCGTGCTGCTGAATTCACTGTTACATACGAGGAGTGGTAGAGAAAATTTTAAATTTTCAATTATTCAATAATAATTATAAATCTAACAATTGACACCACATATCTTTACTATCCACCTGAAGATATGAAATATCACAAATCCGGCACAACCCTCTGTGTACTCCTGATCAATTTCATGCTCCTTTATCTCGAGGATTACTGTTATCTATAATTTAGCATCTGTCACCCTCACACACATCTCTGTATTCTTACCACATCTGTAGGCCTGAGACATTGCTGTTTTGCAATATAACTTCAAGTGAAAACATAAACATACACAATTTCTGTGTCCTCTCTGACTTGTTTACTGTTTTTTGGTTGAGAGCTATGTGAGTTTCAGATCTAACACTTCTATTTCTAGTGTGTGAGTTTCAGATCTGACACTTACATTTCTAGTTCCATTATAGATATGTCACAATTTAAATAAATTATTTTAAAAACACATTAAAATAATCATTTCCATGGAAATAGTAACTTAGCCTGATGTTTATACCTTTTGTTCCATTATCAAATGTATTAGTTATTTTTTATTTGCTTTGTTTGTGTTGCTGTGCTAAGCATTTTTGATATGCTCCTTGTCCCTTCTCCATCCTGTCTGTGTCCTAAGGAGATCCCCCCCACAAGTGATTTACACCTTTGGAGCCTGAGAACCTGTCCTTCTGTTGGACTTGCCCATGTGGCAAAGAGCTTGGAAGAAGAAAATTTGTTCTCTCTAAGAATTTGTGAATGGATTGAGTTGCTTTATTTCTTATGATTTATTTATCTCTGAGCTGCTGTATTCCCTGAGAGGACGTCCCTAGTCATCTCAAGGTGGTCTGTTCTGTATGACACCCTTCCATCCTGCACAGGACGTGATATCTGCCCCATCTCCAAGGAGCGGCTTTTGCTCATAGCGCTGGGCTCTTGACTGAGCCTGTGGTTTTCTTAGACCTGTTCACCTCTTTGCAGTTTATGTCTCTGCAATTGAACAATGACCATTCCAATCATCTTCTCCATCAATTCAAAAGATTGGCTGAAAAAGCTATCTCAATACAGGCTCTTTTCACATCATTTATACACACACACACACACACACACACACACACACACATATATTGAGAGAGAGAGAGAGCCTGTTGAGTTTCCTTGTTTCCAGCCCACATGGCAGGTCTCCCTCTGAACCCATCCAGATGCTATTTTAATATTTTTCAATTTGACTGTTTTGTTGCATCTGCTGCTATTGTTGGCATTTTTCCTAGATCCCATGTGACTCTTAAGTTTTATGCTTGTTCTCCATCTTGATTAACTGCTCCCATTCTTGTTCACTGTTATACTTGACACCCCATGCCTCCACGTACTGGGAGCCCTTACATTCATACTTGACATTACCAACTTTCCCTCCTAGATATTACCTGATGTCGATTCTTTGCTTTGTTGGCAAGTTTTCATTGTCATTATGTTGTTAGTTATTACTTTCAAAATTAATTCCACCCCATGTTTATTTCTATGTCATTGCTTTTTGTATAGCTATTACTCTTACTTCATAAGAATTTTAACACCTTATAAATTACTGTGACTCAGAATGTTTTTTTTTTGTTGTTGTTTGTTTTGTTTTTTTACTAACTTTTCTTCTGTTCTATACAATAATTCGCTGCCTGGACTCTATTCTTCTAAAGAAGCATTGAGGTAATAAATCTACATTCCCATGCCCTGTAATATTTTTAAATACTATTTTTCCTCTAGCTTTATTTACTGTACAGTTTTGAGTAAGCAGATTTCTTATATGTATCTGAAGAGCAAGATTACCTGAATCTTCTAAATCATTATCCAGTAAAAAAGTGCAAGTATTTTATTCTTAAATTATGCATCTCTTAAAAGAATCAGAAAATATGATGTAATATAATTTATAATTTGTATTGCTGTCAGGAATTTTATTTTCTGATCATCCCCTCTTTACGACTTTTATTAGCTTGACTTTAGGGATCACTCCCATTTTATTTTTACACTTTTATATTTTATGTTTTAATTTCGTTTTGTTTCTTATTCCTAAGATATATAGAAAGGTGCTAATAGTGAGAGGAAATGTGAAATATATTATCAAATAGCTAAGAAAGGGCATATATAAATGATAGGCAGACAGTTGCCCATTTTAAATGTTTGGTGTAGACCCAGGAACACTTAACCAATAGCTCTTCATTAATAGAATTAAAATAATTGTTTATTTAATGAGAAACACCCAGTATGGCCCCTATCAAAGACCACAGCTCAGGGGTAGAGCACAATTCATGGAGATTATCCACAGACTAGGCCAACGGACTGGGCTTTACATCTACTGTTCAGTATTGTGTGGGTTTTTTTCCCTCATCTTTGTAAATTTAGGGAAACTGTATTAGAGTCTACCAGAAACATGAAAAATACTCAGGACCAAATTTATATACTCTTAAGATATAAGACAAACTTCTGAAAAAATAAAGCCTTACTTTTGAGATTCAGTATTTCCATTCCTTGTTGTCACTGTTGATGGTATCATGGTAGGATTTACAAGGACTTCACTTAAGTCTCTTTATTTCTTTTTGGTTATCTTGACCATCATCAGCTACTAGATTTATTTCTGAGATTCAGAAAAGAATATACATTTGTAGGGTTTGATATTTATCTTAGCAATATCCCTTTAAAGAAAAAAGGACACTAAATCATAAATAAAATATAAAATGTTTACTTATTTAACATGAGAAGATAATATAACAATAAAAAAATTTAATTGAAGAAACAAGATGAATATTATAATGAAAAGTAAAATAATATTTTCTTAATTACTTAACATTTATATACTTTTTGCTACATATTTTGTTTATATACTTTTGAATACCCACATCAATGAAAAAGATTTACAAAATAATTTTATTTAAGGATGGAGAAAGAATTCAGTATTACCTGTAGCAAGATTGATCACAATTTGTATAACTAATGATGCCTTAGGGAGTTTCTTTTAGTTGTTGTTGGTATTGTCACATACATTTTTGAATTATTTACAAATTTGGGAAACATTTTCAATTTTATCCTATTTCTCTCCATCATATTTTATTATAATGGGTTGTACAGATCACTTGCTGTGCAACCGTGACAACCTGAATTTGGATCTCTAGAACCCACAGAAAGCTTGACATAGCAAGTCTATAATATCAACATGCCTCTGGCGAGATGGAAGGCAGAGGCAGGTGAATCCTAGAAGGTCAAGGGCCACCCACACTGGTGTTCACAGTAGTGAACAGGAAAGACCTTGTGTCAAACAAGGTGAAAGGTGAGGACTGACACTCAGAAATTATCCACTGACCTCCACATAGATGCATGTGTACACACACACACACACACACACACACACACATACACATATGCATGCACACTTCTTGCACACACTAATAAAAGCATCTAAAAACATTCCTACCAATTTTAAATTTATAACTTAACAATGCTAAGTATATTTATATTGCTGTGGAACGGATCTTCAGAAATTTCCCATCTTGCAAGTCTAAAACTCTATATATCCATTTAGCCCATGGATCAGTCCATTAAAACTTACATTCCAGTTTTCTTCTGTGAATTTGATTTCTTCAGGTATCTCCAACAAATAAATTCATGCTGTTTGTTTCTTTGTGATGGCTTATTTCACTTAGCCTAAAGTCCTTGAGGTTCATCAATGTCATAATATGCAAGAGAATTTTTTTCTTTCATAGGTCAAGCCGTAGTCCACTGTATGCACACATCACATTTATTCATTATTCCTAATATATATAGGGTTGTGTCCATCTATAAGCTATTAAAAATAATGCTGGTAGGAATATTGATGCTCTGATATCTTTTCCAGATACTACTTATAGTTTTATTGGGTATGTACTCAGAAGTAATATCATTGGATCATTTAAGCTACTTTTTTACAAAACAATAGGGTATGTATTTTTTTTTTTTATTTAGCACAGACTTCTGCATTCATATGTTTCAAACTTCACTTCTCCTCCACCATGAACCCCAAGTACTCATCAGGAAGGACATGTCTATATCCTGATGCACCTGAATGTCTGTGCCAATGGCTTCACTGGAGTTGGGTATCAATACAGGAGGTGATCTCTGTGTCTCATTTCCACATCTCACATAACAGGAGCATAGAAGACAGTGTATTGTGCCCAAATATACCACCAAACCTAAGCTGCATGTATGGACCCTACAACTTCCCTATAAAAGCCTGACTGCTGATTCAGAACTTTAAGGCTTCATGGACTGTATCTATACTCTAAAAACCCTGTGTAAATGACTGAGAAGCAGCTCTGGTATCTATGAGAGCAGTGCCTCCTTTTTTGCCCCCTGTATAGCTTGTCTTTTCTTTCTAGCTCCTTGTTCTGCCTGAGCATGAGCTTCTTGCTTATGCATTTCCTCAAAGGAGGGCTACCAGTGATGAGCAATGGAAATGAATCAATTGAGTTTGGTAAGTCTTTTGCAATGTGCTTTAAGATGCTAGAGCCCCATCATATAATTAATGTAAACATCATACTTTTTCCCCCTCACACTTGACTTTTCTATATTTGCTTTCTATTTACTAGGCCATTCTTCTTATTAGTTTAATATTTGGCAAATTTTGACAGTAGAGGTGCATTGGCAATAAACCTTTAGAAAGAAAAATCAACTTGTGTGAAGTCCTTTGCATAATCCATGACCCACTTCCTGATTACATTACTGAACAACATGCCAGAGGCAGTGGTTGACCTGCATTTCTGCTAAATGATTTTGGGTTATTTACATATGGAGCATATATGGACTTCAAATACAACGCACAAAAATCCTAGAAGAAAATGGCTTCAGCAAGCATGGGGGCAGTAGCCTGGTATATAAAGATGGAAGTGAGGCAAGATCACTCCAGATCCTGGGCTGGCTGGATGCAAAGTAGAAGCTATTCCCAACTCGTCAATGTGTATTCCATAGTGGGAAAACTGTTCCACTGAGTTAACAATGGCTTTGGAAGACCAAGTTCAGATGAAGCGATAGCTGTCCCATGGTCTTTAAGAAAGCCCAAGCAGCATGGAACAGTCCGGACTCAGGGTGCCCCAGGTCACCCTCCCTCACAGACTTGTTGCCTTTGCCATCTCTAATCTAGAATTTGACCACAGGCTTTGGTTTTATCTTGGTACCCATGATTTTCAGTATTTGGTATTTTCTAGTATAATAGTCATGGGGAAAAATATCATACACTTTATAATTAAGAAGATATAGGGTCAGCTTATAACTCTTAAATATCTACTGGCTAAAGTTAAGATTTCAAAAATTTTCATCTATAGTTTAGAAATCTGTCAAGACTCTATATTCTATATGACATACTATATATACATGCTGCACTGTAAATACTGCATTGTTATACCTAAGGCCTTTAAAAAGTATGATTCATAATTCCCTGCCATTATATAGCGATGTTGCATAATTTTAGTCAAAACATGAAATTCATATTGCTTATAGGAAGTTGTTGAATATTGAAAACTTGTGCTGTATGTATTTATGTATAGGACATAAATTCAGAAGCACATCTGCACAACTTGTTTCAACCCCGTGATTGTGCCGGTGATGCCTTCCTCAGAAAACATAGGACTATGGAGGGGGAGCCGGCGAAAGGTGAATCAGAAATGGACAGACACTAAAATGAGGTCAAGTGTGTGGAGACCACTGGGAGTGAGGTTATTCAGCCAAACTTCCAGTCTCCTAAAATCTACCTAAAGGACCTTAATTTGGTAAAAACATGATGGGATCCATTGTCTTAGGACCTTGGACTTCTATTGGCTTTCCCATGCTCTCCAAATGTTTAAATCTTAACATTATAATGACTCTTACCATGTGCCCACCTCCACACTTTGTTTTGTTCATGTATCACATTCAGCATGCTGGCAGGCTGGAATATTTCCTCTCTAACCTCTCCCTTTTGATGTTATTATTTTGACGCCTATTACAACACATTACTTTTGTTTCTTTATTGAGAGCATTAACATATGAGCATATTGAAAAATAGTCATATTGCCAAAGGGTTCTACTCTTATGTCACCTCTCCCCAGCCCCCATTTCACTGAGGGGCTCAGTGGGGTTACCAGTGTTCACTGTGGGTCATGAACGAACCGGTAATTCCCTGTGGGGAGGACAATACCTCAGAATACACCTTCCCATTCTGTGGCTTTTACATTCTTTTCACCCCATCTTCTGCAATGCTTTTTGAGCCTTGAATGGTGTCTTATAAGTTCCTTTAGTGGTGCGCTCTCACAGACTCTGACTCCAGCTTTGGTGAATTTTAGTCTCCTTACTGTCTAATGCCATCTCCCTGGAGGAGGTTCTCAGGCTAGCTGTGAGAGCAGCACTCACTTAAATCACATTTCCTACATTAATCCTTCATATCTTTTATGCAAAGAAATGTTCACAAGGAACTCTAAAACTGCTACCAAATATGATTAAAAGAAGACTTGAATTTCTGTTTGATCATTTTGGACTTCTATGAAAGATGACAACAATTGTTCTCTAGCCTAAAAGTCAGTGTTCTTCATAATTAATTAATTTTGGTCAGATTGTTTCTGATCATCTGTTAAAAGTCCCTTTAGCTGCTTAACTCAGCAATACAGTTGACATCTAGCTTAAAAGTAAGTTTTTAGTAAGAGGAACCATTTCTAACTTGTATCTTTTTAAATGTTTATTTATTTATTTATTTATTTATTTGAGAGAGAAAGAGGTAGGGAAAGAGAGAGAAAAAGAAAAAGGGAAAGAGGGAGAAAATAGGTATATCAGGGCCTCCAGACACTGCAAATGATCTCCACATGCATGTGTCACTTGTGCATCTGGCCTACATGGATCCTGGGGAATCTAACCAAGGTCCTTTGGTTTTGCAAGCAAGTGCCTTAACTGCTAAGTCATCTCTCCAGCCCCCAACTCATATCTTTAAGTAGTGTGTAAAGTACGCAAATCATGCTTGAGAATGATTTGAATCCTAAATATATTTCAAGATATGTTTAGGAATTTATCCCTGTTATGGGTTAAATAGTAGCCCTAAAATTTCATGGGTTGTAGCACTAAACATACATAGCTGAGAATGTTAGTTTATTTAGAAATAGTGCTGTTTATGAGGAACAAATTAAGATTCAAGAGCCTCTTAATCCAATATGGCTGCTGTCTTTATAAAAGCAGTATGAAGGAACATGGAGAGCAACACAGAAGAACATCATGTGATGACAGGGATGGAGGTCAGGTGATGTAGCAGAAACCAAGGAAAGTCAAAGGTCCTAAAAATCCATCAGAATCTAAGTGAGAAGCCTGGATGACAAATTGTAGAAAGGACCAGTCTGACTACACTTTGATCTCGAACTTCTCACCTCCACTGCTGAGAAAGAGAAAATAGATGCTGTCTTAGGCTATTAGTTTTCTATGACAGACAAAGGTAGAGAAGAAGATCAAGGCCAAAATCAGTGTGATCTGCCGTCTTCCTATGAAATCCTACTTTTGAGTATGAGGAAAAAGCAAGACCTGCAGCTGTCTTTTGCAGACCGAGGTCCTGTTGTGAAGGAATGTAGTCTGCAGCAAGCCAGGAGATGTAAGAGAATGTTATTCATTCAAAGCTAAGTCTGTGTTTATTGTGATTTTAGTAAAGTGAGAGTCAGGAGAATGCTGTTATGACTCAGCACCATTTTTCAGGTAACCCAGTAAAACTAGCACAGAGATGGTCTGTATTATGGAAAACACAGCTAGAATCAACTCAAAGGGAGGCTTGGGTGTGGCCTTTTTTGCTTTCTTTCTCTACAGCATTAAACTTAAAATATGGAATCACCTTGGCTACAGGGTACATTTGCACAGGCCTGGTGTTGATGAACCTATCATTGGCGCTCTGTTCAATCCACCTGCTCTGAAATGGTCCCTTTCTTTAATTTTCACTTTCAAAAATTTCAATGGACGTTTAGACCAGAAATATATCTCAATAGATTTATAGGATAAAGGATAATAGTGAAATCTTTGGGCAATGAAAAAAAAGCAATAAATAGCCACATAGAGGAAATATGTAAAGGCTTAATCTGTGTCAAAAATCCAAAGACTAGAATAAATCCCAGCAGAGCTTAAGATGAAATCCTTCATTGCTGGGCCTTTTCCTAAGGAATTGCCTTACAAAGGAAGGTAAGCCTATTCGATCTCTCTTTTCTGACTTCTTGCTACTTAGAATTCCAAAAAGGAAAGGAAAAAAGTAAAGACAAGAAATATACAAGTCATATTAAAAAGTGGCATTTATATCTACTCTACATGTAACAGAAGTCATTTGTGTCTGTTATTGCATTTTTTCTTTAAGGTAACATCAATTATTACCCTTAGAAGCAGACCTTATTATCTTCCTTCTATCAATTAGGAAACTTTTATTTTTCATTTATTTTTCTGAAAATGAGATTCAGTAAACTAGCTCAAGTTCATACATCTAGTAATTACCTGCTGAAACCTCCTATTCAGAACTCTTAGCTGTAAATCTTGCATGACTGCTACAATGACATGCAGGAGAGAAGAAAAGGGGGAAGGGAAAAATAAAAGCATAGAAAGGAAAAATGGTATGTAAACTAACTTTCCATTATTATAGCAAAACACCTGAGATGGTCAACTTAGAAAATGAAAAGGTTTATTTGTCTCATTGTCTTAGCAGTTTGAATTCATGGTCAGTAGTGAAGATGCTGTTGAGCCTCTGGCAAGGCAGTTCAAAATGACAAGCGTGTGTGGTGAAGAAAGCTGCTCAGCTCATATTGAGGCATGAGACAGAATTCCCTTCAAGAACATGCTGTACCCCTGTGACCTAGCCCCTCATAGGGCTTCTTTCATGACTCAAGAACTCTTCAGGCTAGGGACCAAGTCTAAGAAACATGGGCTTTGGAGCAGAACTCCAGATCCAAAGTGTAGCAGATATAGGAAGGATACTTCCTCACCTCACAGGACCTGAATTAAAGATTAAAGTGGAAGAAGAGACGCCCTGGCCTGGTACTGAATGATTCTTCTATTTGCTGTTGTTTGTTTCTATAGCCAGGCTGGTCTAGAAATAACCAACTTCCTGTCTCAGCCTCCAAGTGCTGAGTTTATAGGCGTGTGTCAACACACCTACCCAGTCAACTCTGACTGTGACTACAGTACCTTAAATTGATTTATTTATTATTTATTGAGAGAGAATGGGCACACCAGGGCCCTCAGCCACTGCAAAATCCCGAGTGTGGGGGGCTCATAAACTTGGGTCACAGGCCCAACTAACACAGGTCTTTTGCTATCTTGCCATATCAGTGTGTTATTTAATCATAGTTTTGTCCTGACTTTCTTCCTCGGGACAGCTGGGCTGTCTTCATGACCCAGCTGATTGACCATAGCCATAGTATGGTTAGGCTGGCTATGTTAATTAATTCTAATTGCTGAATGGTGGGTCACTTTAGCCACTGAGCCATCCAATTAGTAGAGGAGAGTAGCAGCAAACTGACTGTGCCCTGGTTAATTTCATCTTTTCTACTTTTTATAATTGGCCTGCTCTACCATGCAGCTAACTCACTGGGCTTTTAAGATGCCCACAATATTCCAAGCAATACTCTAGCTATTTTAGCAATGCACATATGGCTTTCAAAGACCTCTTTCTCCAAAGAAAATATCCTTAGACAAAAACAAAAACCTACTTCATTTTTTATGAGTTCAATTTATAATACTTGTTTTTTTTTTTTTTTTTTTTTTACCTAGAATAAACATTGAGGTCATCTCTTAGTCTAAATATTGAGATTACTAAATAACAAAATAAAATAACATAAATGATGTTAAAGGCGACTGCCTGCACGCATTAAAGTACTTTGAATTACCCTATTGATAACTGACAAGTACTGCTATTTATTATTAATTAATAGGTGATTGGACCTGTTTTGTTAATTTCACACAGAACAAATGAGTTTTATTTTATTTTATTAGGATACTCACAGTGCTTATTGGCATCATTCACTTGTCAGAGCTTCTGTCCACATGAAACAATTTTATCAATAGGCAATTATATGTGAATGTTTATGTGACTAGTAAAATTATATGGTTTTAATGGAAAAACCACTAGTCTACTTTCAGGGAAACTAGATTACAATGATCTCAAATACATCATAAATTCCCGGACCTCACAGAGTTTTGAGTCACAGAGAAATGAATTGAGAGTCCATTATCCAAACTAAAGAGGATCTAAAGCCAAATAAGTTAATTATCATCTGTGTGGATTTCTCTCCCTGTGCTATAGTTTCAATCCAGACTATCCACCAAAGGGCCAAGGGCTGAAGGCTTGGTCCCAGGGTAGCATCATTAGGAGACTGTAGAACCTTCAAGGGGCAAGCAACTGAGAGTCTTTAAGTAGGACTGAAAATATGCCTTGGTTGTTAAGAATGCCTGCCACTTAAATACAAGGGCCTCTTGGGCTAGAGACCACCAAGGTGCACTCCCCAGATTCCACACAAAAAACTGGGTGTTCCCATGCAGAGACCAGAGAATCTCAGGACCTTGCTGCCTGACAGTACCTCCAGTTTGAGGGAAAGACCCCCATTTCAAACAAACACATAGATGAGTGATAAGAGAAGGACATTTGACCTTTTCCTCTGGTCTTCCTATGTATGCTCATAGGGTGTGTGCATACATGCTTGCATACATACATACATAATCATCCATCCATCCATGCAAGTCTTTCAGTGATTGGGAGGACAGCTTTCCAAAGGATTGTGGGATGCCAGCCTTTTCAATACCTCTCTGCTTTCTAGCTGCCATAAAGTGGGTAGTTTTTGCCAGCACAGTCTCCCCGTCATGATAAATCACCTCACCACAGGCTTAAAAGACACAGGGCCAGGTAACAGTGAACTGAAACATCTGAGACTATCTGGAGTACTTCCTCCTTACAAATCGACTATCTATCATATCTTCACCACAACAGAAAACTAACACACTCTTTATCCTTTGACTTCCAGTCTAATTAAACTTTGGGATATACATCTTGCCTTGATTACTGTGAATTAATCTACAAAGTATAATAAAGGTGTTAAGATTATGTAGTCAATAATAGCCTTAAATTTTGAAATATGAGTTCAAACCTAGTCCTTTAATTAGCATCACTGCCTTAAGTGTCATTATGATATTTTCAAACACAATTTGTATAGTTGATTTTCTCTCTGGTCTCTAGTTAAAAGGCTATCTTGTTGGGTATGGTGGCATGAATCTTAAATCCCAACACTGGGGAGGCTGAAGTAGGAGGATCACCATGAGTTCGAAGGCAGCCTGAGATTACATAGTGAATTCCAGGTCAGCCTGGGCTAGAACAAGACCCTCCCTTGAAAAACAAAACAAAACAAAAGTAAACAAACAAACAAAAAAAGATTGGCTTTTTTCACAGTACACACTTAAATTTTGGACTTTTGAACAGCATTGGTGCTGTTAAAGAATAGGAGGACTTTTAAGTTAGACCGAATGCATTTTGCTTCATGATAGGGCCATGTAGCCTATTGTGGTCAGGAGTGGAAGAAATATAGTGGCTTAAATGCCAAATTCCCCCCTTACATGCATGTTTGAATATTGTGCCCAGCTGATGGCAATGTACAGAAAAGTTGTAGAACTGACTGGATGTGTAGCCTTCCTGGAAGAAGTGAATCACTGGAGGTAGGACTTGAGATTTTGTTTTTGTTTTTGTTTTTTTTTTTTAATTTTTATTTATTTGAGAGAAAGAGAGACAGAGAGGGGGAGAGAGAGAATGGGAACTCCAGGGCCTCTAGCCATTGCAGACTAACTCCAGATACATGCACCTCCTTGTGCATCTGGCTTACGTGGGTCCTGGAGAGTTGAACCGAGGACCTTTGGCTTTGCAGGCAAGTGCCTTAACCTCTAAGTCATCTCTCCAGTCCCAGGACTTGAGATTTTTATAGCCAGGTCCCATTTCCTCTTTTCCCCTGCTTCCAGACTCTGGCTTCTATGTGACAAGCTTGTTTGCAGTACTTACCCAGCAAAACCTAAAGGAAAATAAACCTTTCTTTCCTCAAGTTCTTCTGGTCAGGTGTTTGTTCACAACAATTAGAAACTGACTAAGAAAATAATTACAGTGGTTTGGAGAAGATTTAGTACAGGTAGGTAAAGATTATATGAATTCATTGATTTGTATCTTATCAATTATTCATTGATTCTTTCATATGCATATTTAATGACCTGCATATGCTCCCCAGGAGCACTGGGCTGCAGAACACAAACGCAGTGGAGAAGATGGTTGTGGAAGCCTAGGTGGCAGGTGGTGCAGCTGAGAACAAGGTAGAAGTGTGCACAGTGATGCTATCCCTTGCAGACCGCTGGGGGAAGAACAGCTTCCAGGAGACGACTGCTTGCGTTTGACTTAATGGCTTAAATGGTTCAGAATAATAATGAATACTAATGGTATTAGTATGTTGTGATGCTACACTTGCTTGTTGCAATTCTAGTACTTTCTATCAATTCATTGACTCCTTAGTACAACTGGTGTTTGTTTGTTTGTTTGTTTTGGTGAGATAGGGTCTTGCTCTAAAACAGGCTGACCTGGAATGCACTAGGTAGTGTCAGGGTGGCCATGAGCTCATGACGTTTTTCTTACTTCTGACTCCTTAGTGCTGGAATAAAAGGCAAGCACCACCATGTCTGACTCTAAGTTAATTTTTTAACTGTTTTATTTATTCATTTATTTATTTGACAGAAACATATATATGTGTGTGTGTGTATAGTGAGAGAGTGAGAGAGAGCAATAATGGGTGTGCCAGGGTCTCTAGGCACTGCAAATGAATTCCACATGTAAGTGCCACCTTATACATCTGGGAAATTGAACCCAGGTCCTTAGGCTTTGTAGGCAAGCATCTTAAGTGCTGAGCCATCTCTCCAGCCCTAATTTAATTTTTTAGTGTACTTTATTTTTGAGGAGAGAGAGAGAGAAAGAGAGAAAGGATGAATATTCCAGGGCCTCTTGACACTGCAAACACACTCCAGATACATGAGCTATTTTTGTAACTGGCTGTTTGTGGGTGCTGGGTGTTTGAACCCTGGATGATCCTAGGCTAGCAGGCTTTTGCAAGTAAATGCCTTTAACCACTGATCCACAGCTCTCCCTTCACTACAGCCCTTAAAGACAGGATCCATTGTTATTGCTTCTACTTAAGTAGGAGGCATCCAATAGTCATACTCGCAGAGTGGCAGAACTAGAATTTGAACCCAACACAGGCTAGAAAATGCATTGATTGAACCCAGGCTCCCTTTAGTCAGCTCCCCATACCCTTTCTACCAATGACAACAAGATGGAGACAAGGTAGTGAAGTCCACAGAAAGACAGGATCTCATAGAGTGATAGATGTTCATTCACAGCAGATCATTAGGTGTATGACAATTAATCCACTGTGAATTTATATTAAACTCTATAATTATGTAAGGCTTTCCAGAGTATCAAAAGTGTGACTCAAGCATAAGAATCTCACTTCTCGGGCTGGAGAGATGGCTTAGCGGTTAAGCGCTTGCCTGTGAAGCCTAAGGACCCCGGTTCGAGGCTCGGTTCCCCAGGTCCCACGTTAGCCAGATGCACAAAGGGGCGCACGCGTCTGGAGTTCGTTTGCAGAGGCTGGAAGCCCTGGCGCGCCCATTCTCTCTCTCTCCCTCTATCTGTCTTTCTCTCTGTGTCTGTTGCTCTCAAATAAATAAATAAATAAATAAATAAAAAAAAAAAGAATCTCACTTCTCTTGGCTTCCATAGCCTTCTTGGAAGTGTTCTTCATCCACCGCCTTTTCTTGATCTCCCATCCTTAAAAATCCATCCCCTCTATTGTTTCTCCAGTTCATAAACATCACTCTTCCAGTACAGGGAGTCCCTATCACATAATCCAATAATGCCACCTGATACTGTGCCCTAAACTTCATCTGGATGTATTCAATCATCCCTGTAAATGGTCGCACACTCTGAAAGGCTGGGTACCCTGTTCTGTCCCCTTCTATCATCCTAGATTCTAGTTCAATTGGTGAGCAGCTATAAATTCCTCAATGAATGCAAATTAACAAGTGGATAAACTATACACACGCTTGAAATTGTTTTTATCGCTGTTCCTCCCAGCAAAAATTTGCTAGTAGCTCTGTCTTGCTTTTCTGAGTGCTTGCTATATAAAGAGATTTAAATTTCAACAATAGATAATTATAACTTGCTTGGCAAATTACCAAACTACTGCCCAGATTAAAGAAGGAAGAAAGAAAAATAATAAGAAATCACAACAGACATATTACTTCTTACTGATTTTCTAATTCTACTTCATAACATGGATTATTGTAAGATAATCATTATATTTCAAGATCAGAAGGTCTCTTTAGTGTTTATGGTGATCTCCTACACCTTTCAATTCACCAGTCTCCAGCCCTACTATTCAAAGTGAATTTAATTTTACATTAGCCTTGACATTTGAGAGACTATTTTTAACGACCTCCCAAGAAGGAAATCCCATATCCTTGCACAGTAATCCGTCCTTCTTGGCCAATTCTTCCCTATTTTTAATCTAAATCCCACACACTGCAGTTGGGGCCCATTTCCTCTTGTTTTGATCCTTGCTGTGTAATATCACCAATTATGACTACATGATTATATTTTTTAAATATAAATACCATTAAGTAACCCATGCCTGTTTTGTTGAGTTAAATGATCATAGTTATTTTTATTTAGGTTTATAGTTATGTTTTATGTATGTTCACGTTTGCTAATTGTTGTCTTCACTCCCAACCACATCATGCCCTAAATGCTTTTATATGAAATCCAAATGTTATTTTATTTTAGAAAGGGGGGTCTCATGTAACCAAGGCTGGGTTCAAACTCACTATGTAGCTGAGGCTGGCTTTGATCGCTTGACATCCGTGACTCTACCTCCTGAGTGCCTGGAATACAGGAAAGTACCATCAGCTTGGAATACAAAGCTTAAAAAAGGAGTGCCGGACATGCCTGGCCAGTGGCAGGTCTAAGTGGAAAATGGCCTCGTCGGCCCTGACTCCTGCACTTCTCTCTCTCCTTTTCAGTGTTCTCATCCCTTCAGCAAAGCTACCTTTCAGATCTACTGCAGATGATCACCATCCCTAAAAGATCCATCACTCGGACTAATGGGTTACCCAATAAAGATTCCCTCTACTCTGCCCCAACTACTTAATGGGAATTCTGTGGTTATCACTTTCCATGTGTTTATGTTTATGAGGAGTCCACCTTAGTAATTTTGGTCCTATCCTCTCAGATCTTGCCCTATGCTTAATTTGTGAGTATAAGATGTACCTATTGTTCACCTATCATAGCAAGTCTGTGCTTTTCCCCTAAAAATGTTGGTTGTGTTGTCCTGACTACCCCCGCAAGCTAGTATATGCATTTTAGCAATGATTCTCCAAATTTGGCCTTCTGATAATCTTCCACAGGATGCTTATAATCTAATTTCTTTATAGGCTAAAGTATTTCCTGTAGATGTAATTTGAAATATAGTTTAAAACATACATTTAAGATATATCTTCATTGAATTAAATTTAATTTTAAATATATTTTAAAACTAAAATAAAGTGTACCACATCTTCCAAATCATCCTTCCATGGTGAAAATGGATGGGTCTGATAAGGTTATTTTTTTCATTGAGTACTCAGTACTCTGCCCAAGTTTAAACAAGACTAAACTGTAATGCAGGTCAGTATCTTTTGACTTTAAAGTGCTTTAATCCATTACTATCTTTCTCTTCAACTAAATATAATATGGTTACTAATTTTCCAGAAATGCTTCTCTCCTTTCTCCTTGACCTCCTCTTCAAATTATCTCCCAATCTCAGATTTTATTTTGTTGATTTTGAAAGCATCTATTAATTCTTTATGATTCTTTAAATATCTTTGATTGTTTAAAAATTAAATGATAAAACCATCAAGCTGGGCAATGCAGTGAGAAGAAAATCAAACTATGTGTTTCATGGAACTGATGGGTCCAGGTGGTTCCTATTCGCTCACTTCCGTGGCCTTAACTGTTCTCCTGATAGCTTTCGAATTACCTCCATTTCCAATGTAATTCTGTATTTATGAATCCTCTTCTCTTTTACTTCTTTATTATTTTTTTCATTTCATTGTATTTTTGAAACAAGTTTTCACCACCTGGCCTAGGATTTTTCAATTTTGCCTTTAATTTCATTTTATTGCCCTTAAGGTTTCACCAAGCTCTGACTTAAACCTTTTTGTCATGTAACATGCATCTTAGTTCAGTGAATTTTGATCCAACCCATCAGCCCATATCTACTACGATATTAGTATTTTCAATATCCAGTATACAAAGAAGGAAAAGCAGATAAGACTATTTTCTTAAAGATAAAGAGACATGTTTGGAACCTTGAAACTTGCTTCCCTTAATACCTTAATATAATGTTTCCAAGGGCATATTCTATTGCATTCTAAAATCTTACCCTATGTAGTGATGGTATTTTTCCTACTCTGGCTCTAATTTTACATAACTTTTAAAGATACTGTAAACAACTTTACTTTATACAAAATAAATACAATAATCAATACAAGAAATAAGTTGCCTCTTTCATTGCATGAACATGTGCATATTTTTATTTGCACTAATTGCTATCATACATCACTAAGGATTTTAGAAGTAAAAGAAGAAATTAACATTTAACAAAAGCATTTAAACATATGCAAACTGCTCAGGGATTAGTTCTTGCTGCTTGGGTTGTCTGTTGGTTGGTCTTGTCTTCAGTTAAACAAGTTCTTCAATACCATGTGAGCTAAAAATAAAAAAAAAATCTGGCTATGGTATTCTTTTGATATTTTTGTTGGCAACTTCCATAAATATTAACAGTATACCGGGCTGGAGAGATGGCTTAGTGGTTAAGTGCTTGCCTGTGAAGCCTAAGGACCCCGGTTCGAGGCTCGGTGCCCCAGGTCCCATGTTAGCCAGATGTACAAGGGGGCGCATGTGTCTGGAGTTCGTTTGCAGTGGCTGGAAGCCCTGGCATGCTCATTCTCTCTCTTAATCTCTCTAACTGCCTCTCTCTCTAACTGCCTCTCTCTCTTTCTTTTTCTATCTGTCACTCACAAATAAATAAGCAAAAATTTAAAAAAATATTAACAGTATACCATGATCACCTACCACCCTCTCTTTTCCACCTTCCAAATCTTCTCTTCACTGAATTCCTCCTTGTCTTCCCCCTCTTCCATCTTCCTTCTCCTCCTTCTTCCTCATTCTCCTCTTTTTTCTTTTAAATATATCTGACATAGATTATAGTCTTGTATTTCTTCATCCCTTGGTCTCCAGTTTCCTGAGGGTCCTCCTTAGTAGGGTCTTTTCATTGGTGTTCACTTCTTTGTGTGTATGTATATAAACATGTACACACGTGTGTAGAAGGCAGTGTCAGATAACTTTCTCAATTGCTCTCCACTTTATTTTTGAGACAGAATGTTTAGCTGAACCTAGAGTAGTTCACTGTATATATATATATATGTGTGTATGTGTGTGTGTGTGTGTATATATATATATATATATATATATATATATATATATATATATATATTATACAGTGAACTCTCATTGTGAGCAATGTTTCTGGAAGTTAAGAATACAAGTTAGTAGTGGCAAGTTTTCGGTTTGATGATAACCAGGCTCCTGATATATTTTCTTTTATCCAAAAGAGAACTACGCCATGATTTTCACCAACTGAAGCATTCGCTTGCCCTGTGTAACCTGAATCTTCACTACAACCCAAGTCACCTGACACGGACTGACACATCAGGAAATGCATTCACACTGCTTTGCTTAGATCAGCATCACAGTGTCTGTCCCCAGCCTAACAGCTCAACTCAGCAGCTCCACTAAAGACAATCGTGCAGGAGACGTACTGACGAAAACCTGTTTTAATCATCAAAATCCTGCATGAGGCTAGCACTGTAACGACCAAGGGCTTAGCATTCCTGCACTTAGACACAACCAGGCAATAGAAGATAATGCCTCATGACATCAATAATCCTCAACGGAAGAGTAGACTGAGTTTAAAGGAAGAAGGTTGCTAGGGGAGGAAAAGTGTCTGGATCTGATAAGAAACTGCAGCACACACTGCATTCAAAGACAGAGATGAGGTAATAGAACGGGGCCACTGGGGAGTAAAGACAATTCAAGACCATCCAAAGCAAGAGAGATGGAGAGAGGGAATGCACTAGCCCGTCATCGTCCTAGAGCTGTCTGGGATGTAGCTGTTTCACTGCATCTCAGAAGACTGCAGGGTCTCAAGCAATTTCGTCACTTTTTTTTCCCCTGCCAAGTCTGAGCGAAACACAGAACTTAAGAAGTGCAGATACCACAAGGATTAGAGCCAGATTCAGCCATAATGGAACCTCCCCTCCCCTTTGCTCTGCCGGGAGATGATGGGTCAGGCTTGCCTTTGCCTCCTCACTCCACTTCTCAGCTTTACACCTCATGGCTTCCGGAGGAGAAGAGAATCCCTGATATCAATAAGTTTCAGGGTGGAAGTCCTTGGAAGGGAATGTCTCTCACCTCCACACACCAAGTCCAGCTGCACTTGCTCACAGTGGATTAGGGATTCGCATGGCTACATGGATATGGAGCAGGAAAGGAATGTAGGGCACATCATGAGTGAGAACATAGTTTGTTTCACTTCACTGAGGCCCAGTTAAAATCCTAACGATCCTATTTGCAGGCCTAGAAGTCCCTTCAAACATATCTAAATAGTGACCTTTCTATGGAGGCCAGTGGAGCCAAGGAAACTCTCAAGAGTGGAGAAATATAAAGCCCCAGGCCAACTGGAAAAACTGACTGTGTAAAACTCAGGTATGAAACAAATGTAATTTTCTCAGAAAAGGGTTTTTCAGTTTCACATGTAATTATATTCTATTCTCCACTATCGAAAAGAAATGAAAACACACATCCACATGAAGATATGTACAAGAAATACCAGCTTTAATCAGAGTAACCAAGCCTGGAAATATCTCAAATAACCATCAACAGGAGAGTAGATGAACAATTATAGAGTATATACCTATGGTGAGAAAATTGTCAGGAAACAGGAGCTAATGCTACACACAGCCCGTATGACTCTTACAGACAGCAAGCTGGACCACCGAGTCCCATTGGAGGTGCTTTATTTTACTTTACTTCATCACATGAGGCTCAAGAAAGGTAGAACTAACATTTTGCAAAAACAAATTAGTACTGACAGCCAAAGAGAAACAGTTATTGGTTGGAAAGGGAATATCCTTTGCATTTAGCAAAATTCAAGAAATGAAAAATCAAATTTTCTGGGCTGGAGTGATGACTTAGTGGATAAAAATACTTGCCTGCGAAGCCTAAGTACCAGGTTTGATTCCCCAGTACCCACATAACGCCAGATGCACAAGGTGGCATGTGCCTTTGGAGTTCATTTGCAGAGGCTCTGGTGTGCCCATTTTTCCCATCCCCCCATCTACTTCTCTCTCTCTCAAATAAATAAAATATTTTTAAAAATCAAATATTCCTTTCTCTTATTGCACATGAAATTTATCTTAAAAGTAATAAAAAAATCAAATTCTAGCCAGTATAGTTTGTTTCTCCACCATGCAATTCTGAAATGAATTCTCATGTATTCTAATTGTGACCCAGTGAATATCTGAACAATAATAAAATCCAAGTTTCTCACTGTTACTCAAACTGGGATGTAACCAATATGGAAAACAGGTAGTTAGAATGAACATCATATTGTCAGATTAAAATTTAAAGCATTTATAGGAGGTTTTTTTGTATTTTGTTTTTATCTATTTTTTTCAATGTGTGATATGTATTCATTTATGTACTATACTTGCATATGTGTAGCTAACATGTATGTGTAAGTACATGTTCACATGTGGAGGCCAAAGCTTAATGGTAGGGATCTGCCTCAATTATTGCACCTTAATCTGGGAGATGGAATTTCTTACAGAGCCTACAGTTCACAGGTGTGGTTAGATTAACAAACCAGTTAAGCCCAGGGATTTCCTATCCCTGACTCTCCATTGCTAGCATTACAAGTACGTGCCACCATGCCCAGAATTTTATGCAGGTGCTGGGGCCTGACCTCTGGTCCACATGCTTGTATAGCATTACCCACTTAGTCATCTCCCCAGCTCCAAATCTGTGCTTTTATAAAATACATGGATAAATGGAAATTGGGTTTGTATGTTGTGAGTGTGTGTGTGTGTGTGTGTGAATAAGAGAAAGAGAGAGAGAGAGAATTATTTCCCAGCTCTATATGACAAAATTCTAGAAGTAGTAACACTAACAATAGAAGTGATGCCATTAGCAGTAATAACTACCCACTGGGGCTTTTGAACAATAGTGGGTTCTCCACTGAAAGGAAACAGGAACCAAGAGAAAATGTCTGACTCCAGACCTAGAATGGGACAAATGGTAGATGAACTTAAGTCTCTTTGCTCTGTCAGAAATTGAGACTTTCCAGAATATATCTGAGTATATAGGGAGGAATGTACCTAAAGGACCCAAGATCCAAACTTCTGCTCCTTCTTCTACCCTGATATTCTAAACAAGCCAAACAACACACAGTCACAATGTTCCTGTAAACCTGTCATATAGCCAAGAATAAGAGAAACTAAAATGAAGTAAAATCTAAGAAACAGGAAATGGCCTGCATCTTTGATAATCTTTGTAATGCAGCACAGGTTGGAACAAGTAACCACTCAAGGGTTTAAGAAGAAATAAACTGAACTTTGTAATAATTTTAACTGGTGCAATGTTTAGAATCCTTAGCTCTGGGGCTGGGGAAATGGCTCATTA
This sequence comes from Jaculus jaculus, assembly GCF_020740685.1. Taxonomy (NCBI): domain Eukaryota; kingdom Metazoa; phylum Chordata; class Mammalia; order Rodentia; family Dipodidae; genus Jaculus; species Jaculus jaculus. The sequence continues at coordinate 96,386,006 of NC_059113.1, read as the reverse complement.
GTTTAAGTGCTTGCCACGTAAGTATGAAGACCAGAGTTCAGATCCCTAGCACCCACATAAAATGCTGGGCACAGTGATGCATATAATTCCAGCACCGGAGAAGCAAAGACAGATTCCCCAGGCCTCAATCTAGTCTAGCCAAATCAGTGAGTTCCAGGTTCAATGAGAGATTCTCTCTCAAAGAATAAGGTAAAAAACGAAGAAGATCCTCAACTTCGACCTCAGTGCTATGCACACATACACACACATGCATGCATAGACACATGCATGTATGCCTGCCAAAAAAAAAAAAAGAAAAAGAAAAAGAAAAAGAGCCCTTAGTTCTCAAAGCAAGAGTTGATATGGAAAATCTAAACTACAGGCAAGAGAACTGAAATAGAAGGTAAAATGTCCTGTAGACTTTTGCGATACACATCAGAGACTGCTCAAGGTTAGAGGACAGGCAAGGGAGTCAAGCAAAAGTATCGCTCTTTTCCCTTTCTTCTCTCTCTCTTTCTCTCTCTCTCTCTCTCTCTCTCTCTCTCTCTCTCTGTGTGTGTGTGTGTGTGTTTGTGTTTGTGTGTGTTTGAGATAAGCTCTTATTATATAAGATTGCTTTCCATTTCTCTATGTTTCCTAGGCTGGCCACAATCCTCCTGCCTGAGCCTCCTAAGTGCAGGGACTTTAGGCGTATACCACCACATCTGACAAGGAGGCCTCTTGAATCACAAAAAGCCAACAAGCAGAATTAAAGAGCAGAGGAACATCCTTAGCAGCACAGAAGGCTGGACCGTTTTCTCCCACAGAATGAGAGCTCCCCTTGCTTCAGGAAGCTGAAGGTTATTTGTACAAGGAGGTCTTGCCCTGCTTAAAGGTAAAGTACTGACTCACTCTTGAATCATTAACCAAATGTGAACTGAAGCTAATTAAAACAACAGTAAAATCCAGATGCAACTGTACAACAGTTTAAAGGGATTGCTGACAGAAAAGAGGGGGAAGACAGTTCTTTTCCTGGGCAATAAGTTTACTTATTTCAATGCCTATGTTTTCATACACAATGTCCTATATACAATCAAAAATTACAAACCACTTGAAGGAAAAAAAAAAAAAGACATTTTCTTGGAGATAGAAAAAAAATCAGTGATGGCCCAGACAATATGACAGTACTTTCAAATAACTTTTTTTTCAGGCTTCCTGGACACTTTATTTCTTTATTATAATAATAATTATTATTATTTATAAACATTGCATGGACATATATTGCGTTGGCACCATTATTTTCCTCCTCCTTTCCTTCATAACTTTGATGTCTATCCTCAGTGGGATTCTTAGTATTCACTAGGGAGTGGTTGGCTATGAATTTTGAGAGCAGCAGTAGTCATTGTGGGGGACAATGCCTCTGGATACTCCCTTCCACCCTGTGACTTTTAAGATTTTTCTTTCCCTGCTTCTGAAAAATTCTCTGAGCCATGATGGGTGTGTTCTAAATCTACTTTAATGTTGAGTTCTCATCTGTTTCTGGATCTCTGCTCTGGTGCATTTTGGGTATCCTCAGTGTCTGTCTCCCTCACCCTGGTGCAGGTGGTCAGGCTCACAGTGGAAGCAGCGCTTTTGCTCATCTTGCCAATTCCTCTGTGGTTTCACCCAGGCCCTGGCTGATGTGTAAGAGCTGGTTCATCTGCTGCCAGGGAGTCAGCTATCTTTTCTTCTCTTGTTCATGCACTTTGGTTGTCCTCAGTTCTCTCTGCCTTCTGAAAAAAAAAAAATAATAATGGGTTCTTTAATGGTCAGGGAGATCAGCATAGGTTAAAGGAGATGAGCACTGTTAATTTAGAGAAATGTTGATGGGTGTAGCCTATCTTTGGTCAAAAGCTAGTAGGAGCTTCTTGTTGGAGTCCATAATCTTGGTCTCTATGTGATTTTGACTTGGTTTTCAGTTCCAACTATCAGTTCCTTGCCACTGAGTGGATCTCTTAGGCAATCAGAACACTGATTTACCACCTAGGCTGGGTACCATCATTGCACAGCTGTGTACGTCTTGTCAGGTTGGTTGCTCTCATATAGCAGTGTCCTGCGCTTGTTCACGATGTTGCTGATCATTTTCCCTCAGCAGTTCATGTAGCACTTTCCAGCACTACGTAGTCTAACCATCTGAGAACAGTGTTGGCAACAAATGCTGTCTTCATCAACAGAGTCTTACCTTTTACCTCACATGGGTTACCAAGAACTTTGACAGAAGCCAGTCTTGCTTTGGGGCTCTCATAGGTCTCTCCAACCAAAGCTCAATGTGGATTGCAACTGATTTCTGGTATTGGAAGTTACAAGACAGAGCCAAGTATTTTAGGGTTTGTTGCAGTCCAGTTCGCATTGCTGGTAGAAATCACCCAACCAAGAGCAGCTTCTGGGAAAAAGAGATTTATTTTGGCTTACAGGCTTGAGGGGAAGCTCCACGATGGCAGGGGAAAACGATGGCATGAGCAGAGGGTGGACATCACCCCCTGGCCAACAGAAGGTGGACCACAGCAACAGGAGGGTGTGCCAAACACTGGCATGGGGAAACTGGCTATAAAGCCCATAAGCCCGCCCCCAACAATACACTCCCTCCAGGAGGCATTAATTCCCAAATATCCATCAGCTGGGAACCTAGCATTCAGAACACCTAAGTTTATGGGGGACACCTGAATCAAACCACCACAGGGTTAGAGTTCATTTAACCCTCTCCAGGGCCCTTCTTATCAGATGGTGTGATAGTTAAGGTGTTGTCAACTTGACCTGGTTAGTAATCCACAGAAATCCTTTTCTGGTGGTCTCGGAGGTTGCTGCCAGAAAGGATCAACTACTAAAGGAGGAAGTCCTTCCCCCAGAGTGGGCGGCCCCACTCACAGGGGGACTTGATATAAAGAAGGTCTGGGTAGAGAGCCCCTTCCTCCCTTCCTTCCTTCCACTTGGCTGCCGGAGCTGCACGCTGCCTTCCAGCGTGGATTGAAGACCAGCGTGGACTGAAGACCAGCATCAACTGAAGACCCACATGGATCGAAACCCAGCGGCTCCTCAGGAAGCCTCCAGGCTTTCTGGCACCATCTGCAGTGCCAGGTCGGGACTGCTGAGGCATCTGGCCACATGGACTGAGCAGCTACCAGGTTCCGTGATTCCCGGGCCTGCAGCTGCTATTGGACTACCATAAACTAATCCAATAAATTCCCTTTTTAAAATAATTCATTCTAGCAGTTTTGTTCCTCTAGAGAACCCTGACTAATACCGATGGTCCTCCCCCTCCATACTCCTATTGAGTGTTATTTCTTTTAGTCAACTAGCTAGGGGTAGGTTTCTATGGCTCCAATTCATTTTGGACTTAGTTTTGTGTGCATCTCTCCCCACCTTCCCATTCTCCTCACCCCAAACACTTCCATCCCTAATATCTGTCCCTCATGTTGCCAGTCAGGTATGCTTGCAAGCCAACATGTCTGAGGTTAGGAACCACAGGTGAGGGAGAACATGCAATGTTTGTCTTACTTTACTTGTGTGAGTTTGCTTGGTAGGATCTGTTTCAAATCTGTCCATTTTCCTACAAATTTCATTGTATCATTTTTCTTTACTGCTGAGTAGAATTCTACTGTGTATATGAACCACATCTTCATTATCCATTTGCCAAACCATAGACATCTGGGTTGATTCCGGTTCTTAGCTGTTGTGAATTGAGCAGGTATAAACATGGTTGAGCAAATATCTCTGCAGTGAAGAGTGGAGGCTTTAGAGTAGATGCCCAGCAGAGGAATAGCCAGGCCAGTTGGTAGCTCCATTTTCATCTTTTTGCCAGGAGACTCCATATTGATTTCCAAAGTGGTTGTACAAATTTGGACTCCCACCAGCAATGAATGAGGGTTATTCTTTCCCTACAACTTTGCCAATATTTATTGTTGCTTGATTTGTTTTTTGTGTTTTTTTTTTTGCGAGAGAGAGAACTGGAGCACCAGGGACTCCAGCCACTGCAATCAAACTCTTGATACATGTGCCACCTTGTGTGCACGTGTGACCTTGTGAGCATGTGTCATCTTGTGCATGTCACTTGCGTGGGATCTGGAGAGTCAAACATTGGTCCTTAGGCTTCACAAGCCATTGCCTTAACCACTAAGACATCTCTCTAGCTCTTTTTATTTCCCCCTTTGTTTTGTAATGATTTTTTTTTAATACTTTCCTTTGTGACTGGAGTAGTCTGGAGTCTCGTGGTTGTTTCAATTTGCATTTCCCTGGTGGTTAAGAATGTTGAACATTTTCTTAAGTGAGTATTAGCCATTTGATTTTTTTTCTTTCGAGAATTCCCTGTTCAGTTCTCTGCCCATTTTTTTTGTTTTGTTTTGTTTTGAGTGGATTGTTTAAATTTGTTGCTTAGTTTCTTGAAATCTTTGTAGATTTTAGACATTGGGTCTCTGTCAGTGGTATAGCTGGAGAAGGTTTTCTCCTGCGGGTAGTCTGTTGACTTTGTATATGGTATATTTGTCTGTACAAGAGCATTTTTGCCTCATGAGAACCCATTGGTTGAATGATTGTTTAATTTTCTGGGCTCCTTGGGTATTGCTCAGGAAGTATTTCTCAACATCTATATCATGGAGAGTTCCCCTGATTTTTCTTTCAGGTCATATATTGAGGTTTTTTTTTTGTACATTTGGAGTTGATTTTATGCAAGGTGAGATGAACGAATCTAGTTTAATTTTTTTACATGTGGCTATCCAATTTCTCCAGACCTATTTGTTGAAAATGCTGCCTCTTCTCCAGAAGTTGTTGTTGGCTCTTTTGTTATAGATGTTTTATATTATTCTTAAAATAACATTGATACACATGTTAAGGGATCTATTTGGAAGGCACATAGCATGTATAATCTCATAAATAATCTTGCTGCATATATGGAAATGAAAACTTAACCAAAAGAAATTTTTAGAAATAAAGTACATGACATCTGAGAAGAAAAAAATAATAATTTACCCATCTTATCAGGAAACTGAAAGTACCCATAAAAGAATCAGTAAACTTGAAAAGAGATGATGGAACTCACCCAAATTTTAGCACAAAAGGTAAGAAGTTCATTAGCAATATCTAACTCTAATGTGGAATCACTGGAAATACATGCATGAATTAGCATTGTGATTTCAGTTATCAAGAAAATTTCACAGCTTTATAAGAAAGAGAGCGAGCAGATTCCACTTTAACCAAGTTATGAGAGGCAGCAGCTTCAAAACTGAGATAACCAGTTGGTACCACCTGCTCTGAATACTGAGGTCATACCTTCAAAAATAGCCATAACCAAAATGCATAATCTGAATCTTCCACTAAGGAAATAGTAAACAAGATGCGATTGAAGGGTATTATAAAAAATATATACTCCTGAATTTTTAATATCAAGAAAGGGAAGCAAGACCCGTGAATTATTCCACATTTAAAAAAAGTAAAGTGATGGGATAATTAAAGGGCAGCAGGGATTATGGATTGTGACCTGAATTAGGAAAATGTCTGTAATGGATGGAGAGATTGCTCAATGGTTAAGGCACTTGCCTGGAAGACCTAACATCCCAGCTTCCATTCCTCAGTGCCCACATAAAGCCAGATGTACCCAGTGGCACATGCACCTCGACTTCATTTACAATTTACAGTGGCTAGAGTCCCTGGTGTGCCCTTCCTCATTCTTCTCTCTCTCTCTTTCTCCCCAAATAAATAAAAATATTTTCAAAAAGTCTATGAAGCACATGCTTGGTATAACTAAATTTAAATATAGACTGTACATTTGATATAATATGGATCAATGCTACATTTCCTTGTTTTAATAATTTGACTCTGGTTATGAAGCAGAATATCTGTGTTTTCAGGAAAGATACAATAAACGATTTCAGGATAAATTGTCACATGTTTCAAGGCTTACTGTTAATTTCTTCTCTATCTACATATATATGTGTGTGTGAATATATACATAAATGTATATTTATGCACACATATACATGTGTGTGTGCATATATACATACAAAGTAAGAAAATGGAGCAAAAATAAGTCATTGGTAACAGTAGGAAAGTGTTATTGAAAGTCTTGTACAATTCATACATACTTTCATGCAGCTTTTTCATAAGTCTAAAATTATATCCAAATGCAAATTTATTCCCAGAGATCATCCTGGGAAAGCAGGATGCTCTAAGAGAGAACATAAATGGCTTTAAAGCACACAATGAAAATCTCAGATCAGGCCATCCACGTAGGATTTTACTGATAGTCAAGGGCATGTGTTAATTGTGCACAGATTCCAGAATGTTTACCATCTTGGGACTTTTCCCCAAGAGGGAACTATGGCTCTTCCCTAGCTCACCTACCCTCTTCCTTTTCCAAATAAGGAAACTGTAGTTAGATATGGAACCCAAGCTTTTATGAAGAAGATCCAAGTCTCCTTTTTCTAAGTGTTGATTCTTTGCTCATTCATTCTTTCATTGAGTTTCCTTATCAAGAACTTTAAGGCTTACTTTGTAGTCTTGCCAAAGTCTCCTTCTCTAAACCATTCCAAAACTCTAACTCATAGTCTGGGTAATCTAAGGTACATGTATATTTTGTGTCCTGACTTTTCTCATGCATCAGGGCAGTGAACTCCGCAAAGAGCAATGCTGGCTGCTGGGGGCAGCAAAGCTCTTTACCTCCTCTCTCCCTCTGCTTACCCCTCCCCACTGGAACGTTGTCTTAATTACTGTCCCTCCTATTTTTATTGACCAGCTGTTGAGATTTATTGAACACTCAGTGTGTACTTATCACTTCCCTATCTTATTGATAATATGACTTATTACTACCAATTTAGTTATTTCCTGATTAAGCATTATTGAACCAAATATGGGTGTGGTATGTACATGATGATGGTGGAAGGGCGGGAAAAACAAATGACCCTTCCTTTCTCAATAACGCAGGCGCTCAGTCACTAGTGACCAGTGACTCTTCTGACCAAAGCAGATAAAAATGGATTTGGATTAAAATCCCACATTACCCCATAACAAGCCTGCTTATTCCTCATGTCCACAAGGTATGCCATGACTCCCATATCTATGTCCTGAGGTTCAAAAGAAATTCCTCTTTTGCTGAAAATGTTTCAATAGCAACAGGCTCTGCTGAAAGCCTGATAATCTCATCCTCTCATATGAGGGCCTGTTTGGCCATGGCTTCAATAATTATTTTGACTCTACGTGCCAACACCAGTAGTGTTTTGTTAGTGCATTGTCCGTCTTAGCCGTTTATATCTTTTTCCTGAAGTATAGATCCAACAGTAACAATCTCCTCACAGTTGCCCAGATACTGAGGGGCTGAAAGTAAGAACCTCGACTGCAAGGTGTTCCCTCTTGAGGCTCCTTTCCATTCTGCCCTCTCCATAACGTCAGCAGTGTCCCTTCTTCTTTTAAGTTCCTTTCAACCTTTTCGACCAGTCCATTTCAACTGAGGACACTGTAAGACTCACTGTCACTTAAACTCAGAAGAAAAATAATTGCTTACCTGGGATTACATAAGCTGATCTTCAAAGAGAAAGAAAGATGCAAGTATTGAACAAGAAACACAAGGGGATCCAAAAATACCAAGTCAGATATTCTGAGCCACCAGGGGCTCTCAGTGGAGGAGACCATCACAGTAGGGAAAGTCTTTTCATTTTAACACACCCTGGACTCTTCCGCCTCTTTATGTCAATAATGATTTTCTTTAATATAGCAGTTCTCAGTAACATTTATTAACAAAATAACCTCTGTTATATATGTTCAGAAATGATAGCACTCATTTCTCCAAAGACTCTCAAGGTAGACCACTATGAGTTCATATTCTATTCAGCAGGAATCCTCTCCACCCCACTTCAATACACTGTGATCTATAAAGATCAAGGACTTTCTTATCAGACAAACTTGATTTTGAATCCTGTTCTTCTCTTATTACATTTTCGACTTTGGGAATGTCATTTAATCTCCTTAAGGTCCAGTGTCTTTGTCTATAAAATAAGATTAGGTGATATAATGTGAAATTCAGTTGCAAATACTTAACTGACAATATGTTAAACATTAGCTTACCTCTCCTGCTTGCACTTTCTTTTTGAATAAATCCATATAACATTTCACATGTATTTAGCTATAAAATGCATAAAAGTATGAGTAAAATATGAGTATGTTATATCTATTTCATAAGACAAACTATATCACTTACCAGCATCTAGTCATTCCTTATGAACATGACCCTATGGGTATAGTTGCCACTATTCTCACACACACTCACCTTCAATTTTAACCCTGACTGTCTTACTCAGAGGTGATACACATGGGAAAGGTGTTTGTTTTTTCAACATTGTGTGCTTATCTCCCTTAGATTACTTGGTCATTATCCCAACACCAAGGAGCAAACTAGCTATAGTAGCTAGTATAATGCATGTAGCATTGTGAGGGTTTGACTCAGGTGACCCCATAAACTTAGATGATCTGAATGCTAGGTTCCCTGTTGATGAAAATTTGGGAATTAAGGCCTCCTGGAGGCAGTGTATTGTTGGGGGCGGACTTATGGGTGTCATAGCCAGATTCCCCCTTGCCAGTGTTTGGCACACTCTCCTGTTCCTGTTGTTGGCCTGATGTTGGCCAGGAGGTGGTGGCCACCCTCTGCACATGTCATCGTTTTCCCTGCCATCATGAAGCTTCCCCCTCAAGCCTGTAAACCAAAATAAACCTCTTTTTTTTTTTTTTCCAAAATCTGCTTTTGGTTGGGTGATTTCTCTCAGCAATGGAACATGACTACAACAGTGAAGTTGATACTGAGAGTGGGGTTGCTGCTAGACACCTGACTGTGGCTTTGGCCTTTTGAAACTGATTTTCAAGGATATCATATCTTGGCCTAAGAGAACCTTGCAATGCTGTAAGTACAGCTTGATGGACTATTCTGGTCAGAGTTGAAAGATCTGAATGCAATAACAACTTTGGACTATGAAGTTTGGCTTGTGAGGGTGAGAAAGAGCTTTGCTTAGACTGGGCTAAAAGAAATTTGTATGAGAGGCTTATTGCTATGCCTATGTCCTAAGAATTTGTGCAGTATTGCTTTGCTTAGAATTGGACTTGTGTGAGCAGAGAGATATACCACAGAAATGAAATCTTTTGACTGAAACTACTGCTCCTTCAGCTGCAATTATTAATTATGAGATTACAACTTTTGAGATTAGGCCAGCTGACCTGCACTGGGGCAGCAGGAAGAATGTAGACTCTTTTGAAGGGTCCTGAGTGCTCAAGGAATGTCCTGTTCTTCAAAGTCTGCTTTATTCCCCATGTATTGACAAATTGGCACTCTACCTGGTATTGTGGTATATAAGAAATGCAGGAAAGAGAGGGCTATTGAGTTTTCAACATGATCTTGTGTTTGAGAAATGGTGATGGGCAATGTGATGCAGGTTTGTTGGATGCCTGCATGGAGACATGATGGAGCCGTGAGGATGGACCATGGATTATAGTGGAGACCCAGTGGAGATGCTGGGACCACAAGATGGCTGCTAAAGAAACCTGCTGCCCCAGATGAAGTTTTCAAAGACTGTGAGTAGCCTAGCTGGTGGGGCAAAATTGGGACTCCAGAAATTTGTTGCTGGTTAGGATTATTGGACTTGGAGATTTGTCACTGGCTAGAGTCGTTTGACTTGGAGCTACAGAGTTTGATGTTTGCCCTGTTTAAATCTTGTATGGTTCAATATTTCTTTGCTATGCCCAGTGCCATCTTTTGGAAGTATGAGTGTTTATTCTGTGCCATTATGGTTTTGGGGGGGGGAGTTTATTATGGCTCGGTTAAAAGACCTTAGATTATGGGGGTGTTTGAATATCATTAGGGTTGATAAAATATGGAGACTTTTAAAGCTGGACTTAAAGCGTTGTATTTTATATCATATATGGGTATCAGTTTAGGAGGCCAGGTTTTGAATGTGGTGGTTTGATTCAGGTGTTCCTCCCATATACTTAGGTGTTCAGAATTCTAGGTTTCCAACTGATGGGGATTTGGGAATTCACACCTCTTGGAGGCAGTGTATTGTTGAGGGAGGGCTCATGGGTATTGCAGCCAGTTTCTCCTTGCCAGTGTTTGGCACACTCTCCTGTTTCCTGTTGTCCACCTGATGTTGGCCAGGAGGTGGTGTCCACCCTCTGCTCATGGTATCATTTTCATAGTATATCATGGAGCTTCCCCAGTGAGCCTGTAAGCCAAAATAAACCTCCTTTTCCCCACAAGCTGCTCTTGGTTGAGTGATTTCTACCAGCGATGCGAACCTGACTGCAACAAGCCTGCTAATGTCAGCATCTACCCTGATGTCCTCAGGGTCTCACAGAGCCTGTGTGACAGTGCAGACCAATGCAGAGATCTATAAAGAGACGATGACAGGATTTCCATAATCACGCCCCTGCCACACACACCCTCAACGTGCCTCTAGCCAGCAGAGTGTCTAGTATTTAGGAGCAAAGTATCTGTAGCCAGGCTGCCTGAATCCTATGCCTGTTCTGTTGCTGGCTTTCTCCCTTGAGTTTTGGGATAATTACTTAGTCTCTATGTGAAGTCTTGGCCTAATGTGTAAAATAAGGGTAATGAAAGACCTATGTTAAGGTTTGCTATGACAATAAAACATACAAATAGAGTGAAAACATATGACCTACACCTGACACACTGAATGCCTATGGTCCTTATCATTTTGAGGCCCAGAAGAGGAAGACTTGATGAAGTTCTTAGGAGAGTCAGAGTCTGCATTATAAAACATAAAGCCCAGGCTAACACTGACTCACAGTGCAGACTGGCTATTTTTTGACTCAAAAAAAGTTTCAGTTTCATTAAGATTACATGCACTTGAGTTCTTACCAGAAAGCACTGGGTACGCTGCATCTTGTCCTTCATTGCCAAAATGGCTCTAGATCACCCAGTGTGTAGGTGGTAGTTATTAGTAGCACAAAGATTCAGGTGAGATAATTCACTCCCTGAACAAACATTGCCAGAAAAGACAGACAGATTCAAATTGCTTACAGGTAAAACAGGGGATCTACTTCCTTTTATTTTATTTTATTTTTCAGAAATTGTGTGTTTGGGTTACAACAGAACCTTGCAACCTGTGAGAAGTGTGGCTGTGAGTCATTATTTAATGGCTGATGGGTTGGTGGGTGACTGTTGACTGCCCCAGCTCTCCTCCTGACTCAAGTGACATAAAATAGCTGCCTTCTTTCTTAGCATCGCGACTCTGTCTGGGCACATGGTGGATTTTTACCCCACCTAACATCTGTTAAAGTTAGTCTGCAGTCATCACTCAGAACAGCCAGACCAAAAGCCTGGGAGGGACAACTTTGGAAGGGCATTTGAAGAATACATCAAATTCTCTCAAAAGCTGTGTCGCTGTCAGGTCCGCATTGCTGGTAGAAATCACCCAACCAAGAGCAGCTTGTACGAAAAAAGAGGTTGATTTTGGCTTACAGGCTCGATGGGGGAAGCTCCACAAGGGCAGTGAAAATGATGGCAAGAGCAGAGGGTGGACATCACCCCCTGGCCAACATCAGGTGGACAACAGGGACAGGAGAGTGTGCCAAACACTGGCTTGGGGAAACTGGCTAACACCCATAAGTCTGCCCCCAACAATACACTGCCTCCAGGAGGTATTAATTCCCAAATCCCCATCAGCTGGGAACCCAGCATACAGAACTCCTAAGTTTGTGGGCGACACCTGAATCAAACCACCACAAGTTGATACTGGATTTTCATTGTCACACTTTCCACCAAAATAAGAATGTTCTATCTTCCAGAGGTAGGTTATAGTACAATAATCTTTAAATTCATTTGAGAGAAATAGAAAAAGAAGATAGATATATAGCATATATACATATATATATGTAGGTACATATATATATATATATATATATATATATATGTAGGTACATATAGCATGTATATATATATATACATATATATATATATACATACATATATATATATATATATATATACACACACACACACACACACACACACACACACACACATATGTAGGTACATATGTGTGGTGGTTTGATTCAGGTGTCCTCCATAAACTTAGGTGTTCTGAACACTAGGACCCCAGCTGATGGTGATTTGGGAATTACAGCCTCTGGGAGACTGTGTATTCTTGGAAGCAGGCTTATGGGTGATGTTTCCAGCTCCCTCTTGCCAGTGATTGGTGCACTCTCTTTTTGCAGTTTTACATCTCATCTTGGCCAGGAGGTGATGTCCAGCCTTCTCTGCTTGTGCCATCATTTTCCCTTGCCATCATGGAGCTTCCCCTTGAGTCAATTAGCCAAAATAAACCCTTATCTCCCACAAGCTGCTCTTGGTTGGATGTTTTTTGCCAGCAATGCAAACCTGATTGCAACGATATATAAAATAAGTTACACACACACACACACACACACATACATATATGCCATTAATCCCAACATGGGGGATTGTACCTATAACATATTATCTCACACGAATTACCTCCAAAAGGCTATATACTTCCATAAACCTTCATCCTAGGAATTTGAGGATTAAATTTCAAGCCCAAGAACTTTTGGAGACACTTTCAAACCATAGCACACTATTTACCACGTTTGTCTATACTTATGCATAGTATGAAGATGCCAATACTCTATGGGTATGTGTACATTTCTGAGTAGGAAAACCATGTAGTTTTCTAGGGCTCAGTTGGTTTTTGATCAATAAGGCCTGTCTTTGAGGTTTATAAGCAATGCTTTGTAGAGAAACCTGACCTTAATGAGGAAGAAATGAAAAGAAAACAAAAAACATGAAATTAAACATAAGCAGAGCCTAACACCGCCAAGATAAGGTGATGGAATACCCACTGCAGGACTGCAGCAAAGGAGCATTCATTACCTGGGCGATCAAGGTCACAGCCGTTCCTCTGCAGTCCCTTAAAGCAGTGCATTGAGCGTTGCCCATTTCTGAAGTGAAATAAGAAACAGCAATGACCATGTTGCCAGAGGTAAAATTGCCCTGAATATCATTTAATAACAAAAGATGACTCTAGCAGAAATATTTAAAGAGGGAAAATCCAAATCACTCAATGAATAACCACCCCATATAAGCTGGGTCAATGCGGTTCATTATGAGTCCTCAAGGGCAAAAGGTTGAAGTAGAATGGACAAACATTTAAGAGAAAAATGCCATCTTTTGTTATTGCGGGGAGGGAAAGAAAGCCAGTTAGGGAATTAAAAGTTCATCTATTTTTGTTGTTTTAAAGCTGAGGAAAAACAACCCCATGGTTTAAGTTTATGAAGGAATGCATAGCAAAAGTATGAGTCTTGAACTCCGGAAGAAAACTAAGAATCGCTACTGAAAAGTAGGCATGTAAGAAGTCATGTGGGGAAAGGAAGTGACTGCACCCCTTAATTCGAGGCAGCTTCTTCCTCTGGGTCACTCAGGTGGCGGTGCTTGAGGGGAACACTGGAAAAGCTGTAAGGAAGCAGGAGAGCCCACGTGGAAACGCTGCGCGCGCCTGGTTCTGCGCCCGGCGCAGCTCACAACTGCAGGCCCATAAAACAGCAGCAGGAACTGGAGAGATGGCTTAGCGGTTAAGCGCTTGCCTGTGAAGCCTAAGGACCCCGGTTCGAGGCTCGGTTCCCCAGGTCCCACGTCAGCCAGATACACAAGGGGGCGCACGCGTCTGGAGTTCGTTTGCAGAGGCTGGAAGCCCTGGCGCGCCCATTCTCTCTCTCCCCTTCTATCTGTCTTTCTCTCTGTGTCTGTCGCTCTCAAATAAATAAATAAAAAATTAAAAAAAAAAAACAAACAAAAACCAGCAGCAGCTCCCCTAACCGACCTGCGGGCGCTTATTAAACATTTACCTTAGCAACCTCCAGCCGAAAAGGAACTTTTACGTCCACAGTTTATCTAGAAGGTTTGGCAACTCCAAACTGCTCAGTGGGCAAGGCGTCACGTGTGCTTCATAGGTACGCTGGAAGTGGGCAAAACTGGCAGCTGCCACCTGTGCCTCCCGATCTCCTTGGATTCACTTCCATCCCTGCGCCACTGCCTGCCCTGGCTCCACTCAGGCGTGGCTCTCTCTCTCCGTCTCTATTTCTGCAGAAGTCAAACTCTCCTCGGACACAGCGCTTCTCAAATATACTCCTCGGGTCAATGGTCAGATTCGGTTTCGTTTCCTCTGTATCTCCTCTTGCTTAAATGGAAGCACAATGATATATGTGCCTCTTTGATTGTTTTGTTTTCTTTTGTGTATAAAGTATGGGTGATATGATATCTGGTATATGCAGGTACTGATGTGTACATCCTGTGCCCCTGCAGGCAAGAGAACATCGAGTGTCCACCTCCATCACTTTTTCTTCATGTTTCCTTAAAACCAAGTCTCACTAAACCGAGATTTGGGGACTGGAGAGGTGGCCGAGCTATTAAAGGCACCAGCTTGTAAAGCCTGCTGGTCCAGGTTCAATTCCCCAGTACCCGCATAAAACCAAAAGAACAGGGTAGCAAATGTATCTGGAGTTTGTTTGCAGAATTAAGAGGCCATATTGTGCCTATATTCTCTCCCTCCCTCTCTCTCTCTGTCTCTCTCTCTCTCTCTGTCTCTTTCTCTCTTTTATCCCCCCTCCCCCTTCCCAAATAAATACAATATTAAAAAATAACTAAACCTAGAGTTGCAGTTAAACTGCCTGACCATTAAGCCAATACAGGTGTGCTGTGTATGTGGGTGCAGTAGAATTGAATACAGGAAGTCTTAGGCCTTCATCCTTGCACAGGAAACACCCTTATTCACTGAGTCATTTCTTCAGCCCCAACATATGTATTTCTAACTAATATGTGAAAGGAATGTATCCTTGCATCACCATAAAAATATGACCAATTACAGAAATTCTTATTGCATATTAATTTACCAGAAAGACAAAGATGTGATTCTCCAGCACAGCTCTACAAAGAATGGATTTATAGCACCAAACCGTCCTCAGTGAACCCAAGATAATGAGAGTCTATTCAGTAACAGATCATAAAAGAATGGTATGAATGGGAGGAGACTTCTATTTAACTCAAGAAAAGTAATGAGAAGCAAGTAAGGTAGACACACAGATAGATGATAGATACATAATAGATATCTTAGTTTCACATCTCTACTATCTACCAGCTCATGTCACTTAATTTTCCTACAAAGAAACAAGTTATCATTCTTTCTGAGTATTTTGCATGTAAACCTAATGTAGCATTCTTATCTCACTAAAAACTTGCCTGGAATTTTATATTCCATATGCTCAAGTCACTAAGGCTCCCGAGATCTATATACATAGATTTTCTACATTTGTGTCTCCTCTTCTCTTCCTGAGGCACTGCCGGTTTAAAGACATGAACCCTTCCTATTAGTCTCTATTAATTTGTTTGTGCTCAAATATGTGTGCAATGTGGTGTGTGTATGTGTATGTGTGTGTGTGTGTGCATGTGTGTGTGTGGTTATGCTGCGCTGGGGGGTGAGGTATGCATATTTGTGTGCCTTATCCCTTACGTGCGTCTGGGGCAGTGTTTGCTCACTTGCTGTGGCCAGAGCGGAATATAGGGTGTCTTGGTCTTGGTTTTGAGCTGCAGTCTCTTCTTACCGATGCTGGAGCTTACAGAGCCCTGATGATGGTTGGGGTGCTGCTCCCCTCTGGGACTAGGGCTGGGGCCACTCCTGATCATGCTCAGCTCCTTTAGGTGGGGTCTGGAGACTTGAACTCTGGCAAGCTCACTCACCCAACCCAGGCCCTCATGCTTGAGCAGGAAGTGCACTTAACTGCTGAGCTGTTTTACCAGCCCTCATTAGTTCTTTTCCTTTTGTCCCTTACTATAAAAGCGAGGTACTTTTTTCTTAGACATTCCATATTAAAAAAAAAAACTGATTTTGATTGAGAAAATATGGAATATAAAAGTGGATTCAGGGTTGTTTTTTCTATTAATGTTTAAGGGCCCCAGACAAAGCACAGAAGTCTTTCTTTCCTTGGCATATTTTTCTCTGGGCTTATATTCTGTGTATAATTTCAAGACATACTAATTATAGCTCGTATTGTCCAGTCCTATGGTAAATTGACTAATACTTCCACCAGTTACTTAAAATATTGCTTGAAAGTGTCATGACATTTCAGTGTCTAGTGTTAGCTAATGATTTAGGAAAAAATTCTGGTCCTTCTTTTTCACCTCAATGGTTCATTACCAAGTCAAATTTACCAACTAATTCCATTGAATATACCACATTTCTATCTTTGGAATTAATAACATCCCCTTCTATTTGAGAGATCTATTTCTTCCAGCTAGTTGGCAATTGTGTTTGGTGCTGTCTTGAGTAAAAGACTTCTAAACTAAGAAATAGCTTTCTAAATTATTTTTGAAGCATCTTCAATGTAGAAAGAAAGAAATGTAATAGAACTAAGAAATCAAGAACACTTTCCTTTTCTTCTGATGTGTTTTATTTAACAGTTTCTCACTACTGCGATTAGCAGAAGTTATGGTTGGTCAATGCCTTTCTCTTCTGCACACATGATTTTAGAGAAAAGAGCAGTAATAGAGAAAGTCACTGGTGTTGTCTTTCTGAATAGTTTCTCTGTTAGGACTAAGGCCAAGCCCAGAATAAGATCAACAACATGAAAATGTCAGCATTCTGAACTCAAGATTCACCTGAATGATAGCTTATGAGATTCAGTCATTAACAACAGTTCTATAGTTTGGATCTCTTAAACGTATCACAAAAAAGCTCTGGTGTTAAGGGCTTGACCTCCAAATTGCTGTTATGGGGATGCGGTAGGAACTTTAGGAAGTCCTTAGGCTATTAGAAACTTGATCAAAGGGATTGTGAAGTCCTGCTCACCTTCTGTTTACCTGCTTTGAACCCTGAAATGAGCTCAGGAGTTTCCTCTGCCATGCACTTCCATGGTGAGTCGCCTCAACATGGCTGAGTTCTCCAAGACTGTGACTCAAAGCTTTTCACTTTCCTGTGTGTATATCTGTGTGCAGTGTTGTGTGGTTGGTGTATACGTATGTGTATACAGCACATGGAATGTACACAGGAGGCCAGGGGAGAACATCAGGTCCTCTCTTCCTTCTCCCATCATTTCCTTTAACATGGACTCTCTCCTTCAACCTGGAGCTTCTGGTTTCTCTTATTTATTTATTTATTTATTTATTTATTGTCAGACTGAATAACTAGCAAGGTCCAGTGATTCTCCCTGGGGTCTACCTGCCTCCACAGGACTTGGGTACAAGCATAGGTTCCCAGTTTTTATGTGGATGTTGGAGAATCATACTCAGTAGGCCTCAGGACCTCTTCCTTGTGCAAGTGTTACCCACTGAGCCATCTCCCCTGCCCCGCTAGAAGTTACTCTCTCTCAGGCATTCAAGTGGATTTATCTTCTTTACAAGTTGATTGATCTCAGTCACAAGACAGTTGACTTGTCGCACCCAGTTAAACCTGTGCCAAGGGAATTCTGTTGCATGTGCATGCTACAGAATTAAAGTATTAAAGAATTAAAGAATAAAGTATGTTTATATTTTACTTCACCTGACATATTTGCACTCTGTCCTGACTGAGAGCAATCAACCTGCATTTGATTCTCCAAATGCCTCTTATTTTTCTTGGTCCTTTTGTGTCACATATAAAGTATAAAAGAACTCTAAAATCTCCATAAACCATTCTCTATTTGCAGCCTTGTCCTTACCCCGTTGCATTTAGAAGAATAAAATTTCAGATTTCCCTCATAACAAGAACTGGCCAATAAAATTGAAACAAATTATAATACTTATGCACAGCAAAGAAAAATACTCAGTGCAGCATATAGAAAATGAAATAAAATCTTTTTGGGCTATTCTTTTGAAAGAGGATTTAGTATATAAAATATATAAGCAACTAAAGACACAAGCATCAAAAGAAAAGGTAATCAAATAATAAATGGGTACATGACCTCAATAGACAGCTTTTCTTTTTTTCTTTTTTTTTTTTTTTTTGGTTTTTCGAGGTAGGGTCTCACTCTAGCCCAGGCTGACCTGGAATTAACTATGTAGTCTCAGGGTGGCCTTGAACTCACGGCGATCCCCCTACCTCTGCCTCCCGAGTGCTGGGATTAAAGGCTTGCGCCACCACGCCCGGCTTAATAGACAGCTTTAAAAGCAAATGGCTAATAAATAGTTGAAAAACATGTTCATCCTTGTTAATTGTCAGGAAAATGAAATTTCAAAAAATATAGTGAAGTGGGCATGGTTGCTTACATCATGATATACATTACACTGTGATCCAAACACTCAGGATGGTAAGGCAGGAGGGTAGTCACATATCTGAAGCCAACTTGGGTTGCACAGTGAGTTCCAAGCCAATCTGGGCTATAGATTAAAACTTTGTCTCAAAATAGAAAAAAAAAAAATAGGTAGCAGGATTGTTATGAGTTCAAGGCCACCCTGAGACTACATAATGTCAACCTGGACTAGAGACCCTACCTCAAGATAAAAATAATAATAATAATAATAAAATACAATAAAATAAAAATCTGCATTCCACTCTAGTCTCACACACACACACACAAAATGCCATCAAGAAAGCCAATGCAACAAATGTTGCAAATGTTGGTGAGGATGTGCAAATTTTGGAGGACAACCTATACACTGCTGGTGAGAACATGACTGAGCATAACAACAGTGGAAGTCAGCATGGACGTTTCTAAGAAAACTAGGAGTAGAACTACCATAGTGTCCAGCTATATCACTCCTGGGCATATACATGAAGCAATAACAACAATAGGTACATCTATCTATGCATGTTTGTTGTAGCTCTAATTACACTGCCCAACTATGGAACAAATATTGCTGCCCATCAATGCATGAATGGATAAATAAAATGAGGCACATTTGCAGAATGGAATATTATTGAAATTCTGTTGTTTGCAAGACAATGGATGGAACTAGAGATCATAAAATATTCAGTAATAACATGATCAGAAAGAAAAGTATCCTGTTTTACCTCATAGGTACACTCTAGTCAAAAAACATAGCAAATATCTGAAAACTCAAGAAGGGATATTAACAAAAAGAGGGGAGAAGAGATAATAGAAGTTAATAGAGAAGGAATATTTTCAAAGTATATTATATGTTTGTATGAATATGTCACAGTGAAGCCAATTATTTTTACACTTAATAAATGCTAATATAATATGAAAAATTACCTTACAATGTGCATAGTCTTTATAACATTTAGGTGTATAAAAGAAAAAAATGGCCAGGCGTGGTGGAGCATGCCTTTAATCCCAGCACTTGAGAGGCAGAGGTAGGAGGATCGAGGCCACCCTGAGACTCCAAAGTAAATTACAGGTCAGCCTGGGCTAGAGCGAGACCCTACCTCAAAAAACAAAAAACAAACAAACAACAACAACAATGAAAATAAAAAACAAAACAAAGAAATGTTTTGGTGGAAGCCCTACCGTGGAGTCCTGTGTAAGGGTTCTAGATCCACAGAGCGACAGGTAATATTGCCTAAATATTTTTCTGTAACTTAAATGTATTGACTGTATAATTTTTTTCCCTTTACCTTATTATAATTTAACGATCACAATATTACTTGTTGTAATTACATTACAAGCAATCTCAAAGTTTTAGATTATTTCTTCATGATAATGTTATTACTGGATCAGTAGCAAGTGAATGTTTTCATTTACCTAAAATAAATGAAAGTCACAGTCTACTCTCTGAGAAGTAAATTTTAGCCCTGAAGAAATCTACTAGACAAGCTCAACAGGGAAGCATTTTATTAATTAATTAATTAATTGTAAAACAAAGGTAACTTCACAGGCAATAGCAAATAAGATGTTTCAGTTTGAAAAGCTGCAGAACATAGGAAACACTATCAATTCTATGCAAAGTTTTTTTAAACAGGGGAGTGGTGAAAATCAAGACCAGAGACTAACTGAATTAGAAGGAAAACAGAGTGTTTTTAAAAAATATTTTATTTTAATTTATTAATTTGACAGAGAAAGAGGGAGAGAGAGAGAGGTGGGGGAGAGAGAGTATGGGTGCACCAGGGCCTCCAGCCACTGCAAACAAACTCCAGATGCATGTGCCCCCTTGTGCATCTGGGTATGTGGGTCCTAGGGAACCGAACCTGGGTCCTTCGGCTTTGCAGGCAGATGCCTTAATCGCTAAGCCATTCCTCCAGCCCAGGAAAACAGAGTGTTTTATAGAACCTAACTAGAAGAATCTGAATCATGACGCCCCATCTCTGTGATACCCAGTCATGGATGGAATGGAGGGTGATGGAGCCAAATAGCCCTTTGGTTTCTGACACTCTCTTCCAATTTAGGCTTAAGGAACTCCTTGGCTCTTTCTTTAACTGTATTCAGCAACTCCTGAATCAACTGTTGTTAACTCTGTGGTTTGCTGTCTTAGGGAGAGATATATTTTCCATGTTCATATAATTAATCTATACTTAAGGACTTTATAAAGAAAACCACAAAAATAACAGACTAGCTTAGCTTAATAATGTGCCTGTCTTATAAAGATTCCAAAATATGTTCTTCTCATTTCTCTTTAAATAAATGCTTTCTTACATGAGGAAAAGATATCATGACAACTGTTATTTTAAAAGTCTCTAGAACTAAGGTCCAAAGAGATGAACTATGTCATGCTATCCTTTCTTTCAGAATATGAGTCTTCTTATATGTTAAGTACAGATGACGCACTTTGGACTGCTTCCCTCGGTCATGGTCATGAGTTTATGGTGTATTCCATAGCTGTACTAACACATTGATCCTTACCAAGTCCCTCCTGGACCCTTGGGAGCTAGATGTCTATGTGACATCATCACACACACACACACACACATATGTGGGAGTGTGCACACACACACACACACACACTTTTAGTAGTGTTCATTCTGACAAGTTTCATTAGTGTCTTCATTTTGAACATGGCAAATCTGCATAATGACCACAAGATTAAAAGTCTTCTGTGATCATGAAACAGAGCAAAGCTCGCTGGTTCACACTGAGATCAAATGGATAAACTTGGTCTCATTAATGTCTGTATTAATAAACCTAACCAGTTGCCCTAGGGCAGAAACCCCTCAAGAGCAGAGCCCGTGCATTTAATACGTAAGGGGTGACTCTCAGTTCTATCAAATGTTAACATGCAAAGTGTATTAATAATTAACACTGATAATTACTATTTAGTGAATCATTAATCCAAGGCCTCGATCTCTAAATAAATCTACTGTGTATAATTCTACTCAGTGATATATTTTAACCCAGTTTTCCCCATTCAAGGAATAATATATATATACATACATATATACATACATGGGAATAGTGACATTTAAAACAGGTAAGGTACTTCTTCAAAGTCACACTTTAATAAAGTGGTAAGCTCTACTTGTAATCCATTTCAATTTGTCTTAATTTAAGGTTGTTAATTTTAGCCAGTATACAATATACTCAAGCAAGAAATTTGCCAGTGTTAATGAATGATTACTGTGCATCCAGCACAGGC
Source organism: Jaculus jaculus (assembly GCF_020740685.1). NCBI lineage: Eukaryota > Metazoa > Chordata > Mammalia > Rodentia > Dipodidae > Jaculus > Jaculus jaculus. Next base: position 96,364,510 of record NC_059113.1, on the reverse strand, counting down.
TGAGCACTTAGTAATTCCATTATCTTATTTGAACTTCACCACAACCTCATGAGGAAGTTAGGAAGAGATTGTCCTTATTTTATAGATGAGAAAGACAGAACCTTATAGTTGAAGCTACAATTTAACTTGAACTGATGAACAAACCTGGACTTATGCATAGGCAGTGAGGGAGGGCATCACAGGCTAAGCCCAGGGGCGCCATTGAAAGCATTTGCTCTTACAATCTTTGCCTTACATGCTTATTCTGTCCAGCTGTTAGTGTGAGACCTTTGAGTCAATGCACCCTGTCTCCAGCAAGTGCAGCTTAAACATCAGTAATTCTAGAACAGGTAAGAAACTCCCTTAGGTCAGGTACTCTACAAGCAGACCCTCAGATGAGGAGGACTGATGCCAAGGAGGTGTGTGACGACAAAGAGAAGTGGGGGGCAGGATGGGTAAAGGAAAATGCCTAGTAAATCATAGCTGAAACTCCAGAAGAACCCTGAAAGGCAAGCTTTGCCCCTTGGTTGTCCTGACCCATGCGAGAGAGACAGAGACAGAAACAGATAGAGGGCTGGAAAGAGACAGACAGAAACATAAAAATAAACAGAAAGAGATTCACAGAGAGAGAGAGAGAGAGAGAGAGAGAAAAACAGACAGAAAGAGGTAGAGACACCTAGAGAGACAGAAAGAAAGAGACAGAGAAACAGAGTGAGAGACCAAGAGAAACACAGAAAGAGAGAGCGAGAGCTTGAGCTGTGCTTGGCATGGCTTGTTCATTCCCAGGTTCTTGTGGGAAAAAGAAACTGCTGATAACTCCAGTTATCAAAGAGAAATTAAGAAAAGTTAAAAGAGAAATTCAGAAAGCCAGGGGGGGGCTGTGGATGGACACAGAGTTTGATGGAGCCTAGGTGAAATCCAGTCACTTATAAGCATTTCTCCAGGAAAGAATATGGAAAACCAAGGGACAGCAGCAGGTAGGGGCCGGCACGTTATGTTGAAGACAGAAAGGAGAAATAGAAAGGCAGCCAGATTCAGCACACAAGAAGAATCTGAGACATTGAGAAAATAGTCCTACCCCGAGGAAGGGACAAGGCTAGAAATAAAAGTGAGAGAAGAAAGAGAATAAAGTAGTGAGGGCACAGTAAATCTAAATTTAACATCTTCATAACTTGGTCTCTTTTGATGAATACACTTTCAAACATCCCGACAGCCTTTCGGGAGAGTTACTGGTCACATTTACAGGACTTAGAAGCATTGTAATTCTGAACATAGCCTTTTTATGAAGATAAAAACTTCAGAGTTATTATTATTATTATTATTATTGTTGTTGTTGTTTTCAAGGTAGGGTTTCACTCTAGCCCAGGCTGACCTGGAATTCAATATGGAGTCTCAGGGTGGCCTTGAACTCACGGCAATCCTCCTACCTCTACCTCCCTAGGGCTGGGATTAAAGGGGTGCACCACCATGCCCAGCTGGAGTTATTATTTAATTATCATCATCACTTTATTATTATAAGCAGCTTTAAATTCTCACAATAAGGAAAAGTGAATTTCAAAAACCACTCTTTGCATTGCCAACTAACTTGTCTTATGTGTTTCTTGCCAAATATATACATATAATTACTGCTCCTCATGGAAGTCAACATTGAGAGCTGGGCTTCATGTTTTCTGATTTAAGATCCACAAATTCTGAAATTTTATAGAGTTTGGATGTTACTTGAATATACATCTTTGTACCTGCTGTGATAAACTGTTACATGTGCATATAAATCATGATTGGGATGATTTATTCCCATATTCATGCTGGCCAATTTTCTTAGAGTTTGGTTTGGCTAAATAGAGGAAAATCTGCTTCCTATTTCATCTCTGTAAGAAAATGAGCTATATCTGTGTTAACTTATAGTAAGTCTACACCTCAGCCTTATTTCTTAGTCTCAGCCACTTCCAGTTACATTTTCCCTCAGCAGTAACCTCTAAAAACAAACAAAAAAATCTCTTAATCTAGGTCTATTCTAGTTATGTCTTAATTTTGTTTACCAAATCTTCAGTCCTCTGCACCGGGCAAAACCACTGCTTCATGCTAACCATATGGTGTGCACACAATCATGCCCTTTTGCATGACTTAGTGCTCAGAACTGGTCTCAAATAGCTCTGCTACAGAGACTGAATGCACTACAGTCATTGCATGCTCCATTAGCCAGGCCCCTGTCCAGCTCCCAGAGCTGCCATCTTTAGCCATTGCCATATAAATGACTCTCTTTCACTCCTAAATTCAGCCACATTCATTCAGTCAGCAGATCGAACACCTGCCAGTATTTCCACTAAGGTTCAACCTTGGAGTTCAAAAAGCTTCCCCCACTCTCTATCAAAACATACCGTTTAAAACATTGCAAAATGTTCAACTTTTATTTATTTATTTTTTTGAGGTTGGGTCTCACTGTAGCCCATGTTGACCTGAAATTCACTGTGCGGCCTCAGGCTGTCCTTGAACTCAAAGTGATTCTGCTAGATCAGCCTCCACAGTACTGGGATTAAAGGAGTACACCACCATGCCCAGCTATATTTATTTGATTTGTTATTTCAGATTCACTACTACCCTCTCTCAGGGCAGAATTCACATTCAGTAAGGAGTGAATTCTTTTTTTTTTTTATTATTTTAACATTTTTTAAGGATTAAATCCAAATAGCTAACAAGAGACCCTCACTAGGAACCTTTCATGACTCTACATGGGTTTCCCTCACCTTTCTAGCAATGATGCTTTGCTTGCCTTTTTCACATGGGTACTTTTGAGTTAGAAACTCAGAGATACTTTTCTCAGCTCTCAATTCAAACTTCTGCCATTTTTTTTTTGTTTGTTTTAGTTTTTCGGCCTAACAGCAGGTGACAGGATAGATATTCCATGTCTTTATTGTGTATTTATGCCTACAATGCCTCAACCTTGACACAAATATTTCCCTACTCCTATTGAGTGCCATTTATTTGAATTTGGTTTCTGGGTACCCTTTTATAGTAAGTCTTCATGAATAATAACAGGTAGGCCTGTCTTCAATGAATTCAAAATGTTAGAGGTTGTAAAATTTGCTGGCCAAGTCACTGACTTTGAACAGCTGAGGCCACTTTGAGACACACAGATGAAGAAGAACGTATTAATCTTACAGATAGTTTATTCAAGAACAAAGGATGAGGTTTTTAGCTGAAATTTCAAATACTTCACAAATACTCTTGGAGGAATCAATAACAAATGTATAGAGAGAAGTAAAGTTTCCAACAGTGTGTTGAATATAATACTTTTCCTGTTTTCATGCTCCATTATGTTCTACTTGATTTGGCAAATAATCAGAGAAAATAGATTTATTTTGGAAGCTTTATAAGAAGCTAGTCCTTGTACATTGAGGAAAAAGAGAGGGCCTTTAATTCAGGATAACAGTTTGGGTTGTAGACTCTAGAATCAGGCAATAGCTAACGTTCTAACTTGACAAGGGTTTCTGAGTTGAGAATAACTCCCATAGCCCCTCTGACTACATTGGTTTAGTCACTTGCTATACAAGGGCCAAGCTATACATGCCTCGGTCATGAGTACAAACTGTGCAGCATCATGCTTTGAGAAAACAATGGGAAAATGTAAGCATGGTAAATTTAAGAAAATATTATCACAGCCATTATTCTGGAGGTCATATGTTTTTAAATCTCATTGAATCGTTTTTAAATTTTTTTGTTTGTTTGTTTCTCAAGGTAGGGTCTCGCTCTAGCCTTGGCTGACCTGGGCTTTACTAGGTAATCTCATGTTGGCCATGAATTCACAACGCTCCTCCTACCTTTACTTCTGGAAGGGATGTGCCTCCATATTCTGGGAGAAATCTCACTGTACCTTTAAATGGAAAATTTTATGATAAAAACATAACCCTGGAAGTTTGGTAGGAAGAAAACTCATAACTTCTTACTGCAAAATAAAGAGCTTAATTGTGTTCAGAAGGCTAGAGAGATGGCTCAGCAGTTAAGGCCTTTGGTTGCAAAGCCTAAGGAACCAGGTTCTATTCCCCAGTACCCACATAAGCCAGGTGCACAAGGTGGTGCATGCATCTGGAGTTCTTTTACAGTGGCTAGAGCCCCTGGTTCACACATTCTCTCTCTCTCTCTCTCAAGTATATCAATCAACAAATAAAACATTTTAAAAAAAATTGTGATTGAACAGATACCATGTATCAAATTCCCCATTAGGTAGATGACTACATACTTCCTCATCTGAAAACAGGGACCTTTGGGAGAAGAGAGCACTATTAGTAAGTACTCTAGGACAAAAGCTACCCGTAACCAAGCTAGGACTTATGGTCACACTTTTACTAATGCATTCTGATTCTTGATACTCAAAACTTAAGTTTGAGACTAAAAAAAAAAAAAAAAAGAAAAAGAAATCACTCTAGTGCTGGGATTTTCTCTGCATGTAATCTTTGAAAGCACTACAACTACAAAGACACTGGTTGACTACACAAGGTTTGATCATGGACTACCGAAGAATCTAAAAGTCAGAATGAAATTCAAAATAATGAGCTTGCAGAAAACATGCATTATTATTTCTTTATTTACTTTTTGGTTTTTTGAGGTAGGGTCTCATGCTGGCCCAGGCTAACCTGGAAATCACTATGTAGTTTCAGGGTGACCTCGAACTCATGGTGATCCTCCTACCTCTGCCTCCCGAGTGCTGGGATTAAAGGCGTGCACCACCACACCGAGCAAACATGCATATTTTAACATCAAATTGTTGGGGTAGGTTCTAACTCTACATTTATATCTTTTTAAAAAATTTAATTAATTAATTTACTTGAGAGAGAGGTAGACAGAAAGGGAGAGAGAGAGAATGGGTGCACCAGGGCCTTCATCCACTGTAAAGAAACTCCAGATACATGTGCCACCTTGTACATCTGGTTTACATGGGTCCTGGGGAATCAAACCTGTGTCTTTAGGCTTCACAGGCAAGTGCCTTAACTGCAAAGCCATGTCTTTAAATCTTCATGACTTAGGCAAGGTGTATAGTGCCTCCATATATAAAAAAGAAAGGTAATACCAATAATAATTTGCACAATCATCATGAAGCATATGAGAACACATTTTATATATTGAAAAGCTATCATCAGCTTAGTTGTTATTCAAATTAATTATTATAGGGAATTTATTGAAGATCCTACTGTGATTCTCTTCCTTTCAGAAATTAAGAAGTCCACTTATGAAATGCCATAATTGTAAGGAAGGCTGGACAAAGAAGTCTAGTACATGCCTCTAAAGGCTGAGTCAGAAACATCATGACTTTGAAGCCACCCTGGCCTTCAACATAAGACCATTTCAAAAACAAAAGAACTATAGGATAATAAGTAGAAAAATACCTTGAATTGATTTTTGAGCTGATACTAGAATCTTTGATTTGTTACTAAAAGATGGTTCGTTAACAAAATGTTATGATTAAATCAATACATACTATTCCCTTATACCTTTGAAACTGGTCTTAGAAGTAATGAAATCAGAAAGAAACAAATTCTGTTTTAAAAATCTGTGTGTTTGGCCTGTTACTAAGTTAGGGGGGACGTGAGAAAAATGTGTTCTATGTTCTTAGCTCATTCTGGTAACTCTGGTGTTCAAATTTGACTAAATATCTGAATTACCTATGGTGCTTAAAAAATACTTTATTTATTTATTTTAAGAGAGCGAGAAAGAAGCAGATATATAGAGAGAATGGGCATGCCAGGGCCTCTAGTCACTGCAAATGAACTCCAGACACATGTGCCACTTTGTGCATCTGACTTTATGTGTTTGCTGGGGAATGGAACCTGGGTTCTTAGGCTTGTCAGGTAAGTGCCTTAACTGCTGAGCCATCTCTCTGGTTCCTATGGTGCTTGTAAACACTAAAGATGGCTTCTCAAATAAGTAAATCCTAATCCTAAAACCCTAATGAGGGGCCTACTTGTATGTATTTTTTTAAGGTTGGTAAAGTTATGCTGATGAACAGCTGGAGTTGAGGTCATTGATAAATTTGAAGAGATACACCTAAGCATGTCCTACACTGTCTGCCAAAGTTCTGCTCCATAATCCCACCTCCAAATATTCCTTCAGCACCCTGCTAGCCCCAGAATCTCTGTACCTTAAAACTGTCTCATCAAATCCCACCAAAAGAACAAACTTCAACTTCTGATAGATCACTCTCATCGAAAAGGTTATCTGTGAATAAGACAGTTATTAACGATGGTGATGTTTCCAGTGATAGTTTAACAATGAGTTAAACTTTAAGATAACACTGAACACACTGAAAGTGGAATTACAAGCATCAGCATATGATGAAGGGACTTCTAAGCACTTTTCAGACTTTTCCAGTCTCTCAAAAATCATAATGGGGAGGTGTTTCCTATGCCTAAACTTGTAATGCAGATATCAGTGTGTGAATAAAACAAAAATGCAACTCAGTAATCAACATAATATTTGATATATACTTTTTATTTCCAGACACTGTTGGCATGTTTTACATGTTATTTTCACTAGCCTAATCCTGATAGAGTGTTGGAATTGTTATTCCTATTTTATTTAAGAAAAACCGTAGTCCACAGAGGCAAAATAATTCCTCTATACACAGGTATAGGGTTATCACCTCAATCTCTCTGGCATCAAAACCCAGTTCTTTCCACACACACCCAAAACCTCCTCCAAGCTGACCATTACATGTGAGAAGTGATCACTGATATGTTAAATGAACTGAGAAGAAGAAAAAAAAAAAAGACCAACAACAACAACAAAAAATTGTCAGAGGGGCTGGAGAGATGGCTTAGCGGTTAAGCGCTTGCCTGTGAAGCCTAAGGACCCTGGTTCTAGCCTCAGTTCCCCAGGTCCCACGTTAGCCAGATGCACAAGGGGGCGCACGCATCTGGAGTTCGTTTGCAGAGGCTGGAAGCCCTGGTGAGCCCATTCTCTCCCTCCCTCTCTCTCTCTCTCTCTCTCTCTCTCTCTGTCTTTCTCTCTGTGTCTGCTGCTCTCAAGTAAATAAATAAATAATTTAAAAAAAATTGTCGGAGGTGTTATCTACTTTCTGCATTTTCAATCCAGCCATCTTGTGAAATGTCATGCAAAGAGGTTCAGTGTTTATTAGGGTTATTCAGCCTTCACGGTTGGCCGTGCTTCTGCTACCACTTCCCACACGATAGGGAGATCAGCAACATCACCATCAAATGCCCTTGGCAGCAAACCCTTTTTGGTGAGAACCTAAGCATCACGTTCAATGTAATCTTGTAAGGGCAGAAGTGGAAATCTGCATCGGTTCAGGAGGGAAATGGGAAATCAGTGGTTTGTATATTGTATATCTAAGCCAATCTTTTAAAGAATATCCTGGGACTTGATAAGGTATTGCTTTGATATTTTAAAGAAAATATTGTCCATCTACCTAAGTAATAGTTTATACCAAACAACTTGACTAAAAAACTTAGCATACTGATTTTTTTCAATTTTTTTGTTTATTTTTATTTATTTGTGAGCAACAGACAGAGAGAGAGTAAGAAACAGATAAAGGGAGAGAGAATGGGCACAACAGGGCTTCCAGCCACTACAAACGAACTCCAGATGCATGCACCCCCTTGTGCATCTGGCTAACGTGGGGTCCTTAGGCTTCACAGGCAAGTGCTTAAACCCTAAGCCATCTCTTCAGCACCAAGCTGATCATTTTTAAGAATACCTCAGTGAGTGGACAAGAAGTGGACATTCTTTACAAGATGATAAACTGCTCTTCTTGTTTTAGGGTATATTTTAAAGTTTTCTGTTTGGGTACTTGATAATGAATTTCTTAGAGTTTGTAGTTAAAACTTAGGTTTGCAAATTATACATGAGTTTAGCTGAACTAGATTTAAGTATTGTATGAAGTTCTAAGATTAGCATGTGCATATAAGGAAGGTAATTTCTAGACAGGGTAAGTTTGGAAGAAAAAGGAAGAGAAAAGAACATAGAGAAAGGAAGCGTGGATAAAAGACTACCTGTGGGGCAAGAGATAAGAAGTTTCTCACAACCTACACCTACTTACTTGAGGAAGACTCAATTATGTTTTCAGAAGTAGACATGGAAATGACTTTGGTCTTGCTCCCAGTAGGGAATAGGAAACCAGCTGCTTAGGTGGGGAACTGAGGGCTAGGTGGCTTTGGCTATATGATGACAGGGAAGAGTGGAAGACAGAGAAGGCCATAATTCCAAGTAGAAAGAAGTAGATGTGTGGCATGTACACAAGCTGGTTTTTTTTTTTTATTTTCCTTTTTAATGTGTATATAAGTGTATGCAAATGTGGGCACGTACATGCCATAGGTCACAACCTGGGGTTAGAGGACAATTTTGTGGCCTTGCCTCCCTCCCAAGTTGTTTTGAGGCAGTCTCTTATTGTTTACTACTTTCCTCCCTTTGCAAACTTCTAGGAAATTCTGCCTTTTCTGCTTTTCTTGTCACCATAGGCACACTGGGATCCAGTGTGGGGGTCTGAACTCAGGTTGCGCTATAAAGGATTTATTTATTCACTGAGCCATTGCTCCGTTCCCCACAGAGCATTTTGAAATAAGCAGGGAAGGACATTTCCACACTGGATGAACACACAAAAAGACAAAGTTGATGGGATGTTGATTCTTTAAGAGATAGAATCACCGAGCACAAATCCATTGCTTGGGCTATAATAGGAAGCTATGGAGAAAGTGATGACAGATATCTCAGTGATAGATCACAAAGCTAATGGCCTTAGGAAGAGCCAGATGAGAACCAGACACCGGGGAGACCATCAGAATGAACAAGTGGCCAGGGGCCAGCCACAGACAAGCAAAGCCCTGGTAGCCTCAGGGGCCACCCACAAGTTTTATGTAAGGGCAACACATAAACCTGTTTGTTGCTGTGAAATTTGCGAAGTCTTCCGCCCAAAGTAAAGAGAGAGAGAGGAAAAGAAAGAGAGAAAGAAAGAGGAAAACACTACCCAGCAGGCAAACAATGCAGAGAGTTGATGGTTAAAGTCTTCCCTCAGGATTATCATCACTCTAGGCCCAAGCCCTGTAGTCAGGAAGTACTTTGTTCTCACTGAAACTGAAGGAGGAAGTTAAATTGAAAAAACAGCTGCGAGATGAACAATCTAGGAAAACCAGGTATGAATTCAGACAGAGTACAAGTTAAAAAAAAACCAGCCAGCTCTGATTTGCTGGGAGCTAAATTTGGCACACCAGTGAGGCTTAACTCCAGGATCACCCCTTTTCACTAAGCTGGTGGCAGGATGGCAAAGAGATACTTTCTGTGTCAAGGGGCAGGGTTAGCTCTGGGAGTCCCTCAGGGGACTTGGGAAATCCAAGAGAAGTGGAAAGAACTACAGGATTCCTCCCCCCTCCAAAAAAAAAAAGAATTAATTAATTTAAAAAGAGTGGATAAGTGAGGAAAAGGAGGATGAGGAGAGGCCAGGGGGAAGAGAAGGGGAGGGTGTATGAAAGGGATCATTTAGGAGATGGAAAGCAGGGAATGGGAGCAAAGGAGAAAATGCTGTCGCCTCCACATCCATTATTTCTCAGAGGACGGATGTCTTATTTCCTCGGGGACCTTCTGAAAGAGTCACAGGCTCCGAGCTCTGACGCTCTTCACATCTGCTGAGCCGGGAGCTTTGTGGAGTCACACGGATCTCTTCCTCTGCACAGTTTTACTTAAGCTGTAAGGCCTGGTGTGGCTAGACCTTGCTTCTCTTCCCACCTTTCCCCCAGAGCTTAGTGCTTCCCTCCCTTCCTCAAGGTCCAGAAAAGTAAGAACATCACTTGCTTTTCTTCCCAACTTCTGAGTTATTCTTCCACGTTTTTATTTTGATAGCAAAGCGGTTCAAGGTATGTCTGAGGGTTGTGCAAGCCCTCAAAGGGATTACAGAATGAACACGTTTGGAGACGCATGCTCTAAATAAAGAATTGGAGACGAAAACCTGTCATAATGAAAAATTAAACTAAACCGCCTCAAATAACGCAACAGCAACTGATGCCTTGGTGAGCCAAGGGAGGCGTTCATGTAATGTGGGATTGGTAATGAGGCAGTTTCTTGCCAATGTCAAAGCTTCTTTCTACCTGCAATGTGCAAAAAAAAAAAAAAAAAAAAAAAAAAAAAATGCAAGGAAGATATACAGCCAGGCAACCATGCCACACAAGTCTGAAGCAAGAAGTATGAGCCTGCTCCTAAACTTGCAAGTGGCTGTCGGTAACTTCTCCCTGTCTAAGGAACCCATGTAGATGAGTTTAGAAAACATGCATAGGCAAATCTTCTCCTTATCACTGGAATTTGAAGTCTTCACATCACCAACACAGCACTGTGAAGAGCCAAGGGAAAATTTCCCACCATTCATTAGTTGTGTGATCTTGGAAAAACTTGTCATGCCTTCTAAGGATTGATTTTTTTTTCATTTTTAATTAGTTATGGACATACTCAGTATGTAAGCAGCACATGTTGGTACCATCCTTTCCCTCATCCCTGCCTCCCAGCTCCAAAGGGGCCCTCCCCCTTGGGGATGCTGGTCATCCCCATGGGGATTATGGCTCGTGCATTGTGGGGTTAGCCATCAGTTATGGGGAGAGGCAATGTTGCTGTGCATAATGTCCCAGTTTGCAGCTTTAACTCTTCTGTGAAATTCCCTGAGCGATGTTGGGTGTGTTTTAAGTTTGCTTCAGTGATGGGCTCTTAGGAGCCACTGGATCTCTGCTTTGGTAGATGTTGAGTGTCCTCAGAGTCTATCTCCTTCATCCTTGTGCTAATATCAGGTTCACTGAGAAAGCAGAATTCTTGCTCATTTCCCCCAAGTCCACTGTGGTTTCAGCTGGGTGTCAGGTAAAGGGTTGTTTCTCTCCTCAGGTCCTGCTTTCATCTGAAAAAGAGATAGTGGATTCTCCAATTGAGAGTGAAGTCAGCACAGGTTAAATGGGATAATCATTATTAGTTTAGAGAGAATTTAATGGATATAGACCCTCTTATAGCCCAAGATTAGTGGGAGCCTGATATTGGAAAGCAAAGTCATTAACTGGATATGATTCTGACTTGTTTCCCAGTTCCAGATATGGGTTATTTTCCACTGAGCAGATCTGTTAGCCAATCCAAGAGCAGTTGGTTTCCCACCATGGCTATCTTACACCTTGAGTTGCTCAGACACATGTTGGCCACTTTTCGCCAGTAGCTCATGTAGCACCTTCTGGCACTGGATAGGCTAACTGTGTGGGGACTGGCTCTCTTCCAGATTCCAGCCACGTCTCTCCATGTTCTGTACCCACAGCATATGGTGCCTTCAGCAGTATGGTCTACTATTAACCTCTGGTGGATAATCAAATGCTCTGACAGAAGCCTGTCTTGTTTTGGGAAACCTTGTAGTTCTCTCTGATCAACAGCTCATCGTGGATAGTAACTGCATCCTAGTACTGGGAGATACAGGCCAGCACCAAGGGAAAATAAAGAAAGAAACAGGAGGAATTTAAGGTTAGGCTTCATCTCACCCTCTCCATGGCCCTTCGATTCAAGTGTTCCCTCTAAGGTCCTATTGAGGGCTCAACATGTTAGTCTGACTTCCAGGATAGAGGATTCTATGGAACCAATTCCATTTGGCCATCTTCACAGTGAGTATTAAGTTATTATGAAAAGAATATTGTTCATGCTTTCTTTGTTTCAGACTCGTGATGCTATACATACTGTAGGCATTATTTTATTCATCTATACAAATGCCTTCTAAATAATTAGATGAATGGCTGGATGTATGGAAATGTGCACGGATGAGAGCATGGATATATGGAATTATCAACCCACACATTAGGACGAGGGATTAAGATCTGGATTTAATAATTTGTATAAGGACTCATGATTATTAGAGCATTCTCCTTTTACTGTATTATGCTATTGTCTATCTCTATACTGCCTCCTGTACAATCAGGAAAGTTCTACCAGCTGACTTCCATGCCTCATCCCTCAACCAAGTCTTTCAAATGCTCTCTTTCTTTCTGTAGCTAAAATCGGTTCTCATATTCAGACCTGGAACATCTTCGTAACCATCTCTGAATCCAGTGTATCAGGTATTCAGATGCTGACAAGACAGGATAAAACATGGTCCCTAGACACAAATGATTCACAAGGGTGACATTGGTCTCAAACCTTGAGTTTTGTCTCTGTCTCCTTTCAACACCACATCACTTCTCCAGTCTCCCAGGCAAGCCCTTGAGCTGCCCTCTCAGTCCTCATCCAAACTTGCAAATAAAAGTTGATTTTTAGTAGGAAGTCACATGATGTTGAAGCTCTGGTGGACAGGCCTGCAAAGAGAGGTGTTTGTGCTTTTAACAATATACCCTTCACAATTGCCAGATTCAGGTTAAAGGAGACTTTCAAAGCAAATGGCAACAGTTTTGTCATAAAGAAATGTCCTAGAATATTTAAAAGTATAGCATTTTCATAAGGTGGGTGAGACAGTAATTAGAAATACGTATCTCTAGTAGCTATGCAGCTGCCTTTGACTAGAGGTGGTTTGTTTCAAAATCTAGGTTTTCTAAGGTCTGCCTCTCACCAATAGTGAGTGGGCTTGCAGGAAGAATGATTAATCTCAGCATCATCTTCCTGTATTGCATAAAATAAGCACTATACCTTTATCTAATAGTGGTTCCAGATATTTAATAAAATAAATATACAAAGCACTTTTTTTAGACACAAAACTGATCAATAAATGGTAGCTGTTCCCACTATTATTTGCCAAGGGAAAATCAACTAATCACACTTCTACAAAGAGCTTTCAGGTAATACTGTCCCTTCTGTCTTCTAATTCTAAGATGTTCTACTCACATGCATTCTCTGCATTTTTATATCATGTTTGTTTTTTTTTTAACCCAACCTTTGTAGTCAGACATTTCCAGAACTTTTTTTTTCTCCTTAGTGGACTTTAATTATTACTGAATTACATTAGGATGCCCATGGAGTTACTTATTATAGCTGCCTACTGCCAAAATGAGTCACCATGATTAAATCTGTAGATGTGACTACAAAGGAAACTATGTATGAGTTTCCCATCCTGTAAAGTATTTGGCCACATTACACCAACGTCCAGTGAGTGTCATCCTAGGGATATTATGCTTGATAGAACATGAGTAAGTTATTTCACATAGCAGGAACCCAATTGTCAGGATTCAATTAGGCCCTACAGAGTACTTTTACAGTAATTTAAGAAATAAATTAAAGATATAATATTTTCATCTATTTCTGATCATTTACATATCAATATATATGCATATCTTTTGATTTTTAGTGAAGCCATAGAATAAGACTAGAACTTATCTGTGGAATGTAGAATATTACATGAATATTCTAAAATTATAGTTAGCTAAAATGTTATTTTGTCTTGTAATCTGCATAGCAAACATAACAAAATCTACCATGTATTTGCATGAAAATCAGCACTAAAAGTAAAACCCTTTCTTCCTTATAATTTTATCATTTCCTAAGAAATTATTTTAAAATCCATAAATAGACTCTTCATGTCTAGTTTAGAGTTATAATATAAATTAATAGTGCAGAGCTGGGTATGGTGATGCATGCCTTTAATCCCAGCACTCGGAGGCAGAAGTAGGAGGATCACAGTGAGTTCAAGGCCACCCTGAGACTACATAGTGAATTCCAGGTTAGCCTGGGCTACAGCAAGACCCTACCTCAAAAAACTAAAATTAATGAATTAGTTAATAGTGCATAAATGGATCTAGCTATTGAGATTCAGAACTAACTAATAAAAGTAAGGGGTATGGTGCTGTATGCTGCTGAGTTCCATCAATACATAAAAATGATTTCTAATTTTTAGTAATGTTATAACTGCGTTTAGCATCATAGTACTTTCTTGTAGGCTGCCCAGAATTTTGATGCCCTCTGACTTTGGGACTTAATGACAAGGGTCCTCCTAAGTGAGTGAGAGACAGGGAAGCTTCACCTCAGGGCCACAGAGGAAGGGCTGGGGGTATGGAGATTAAAGTTCCTGGGAAGTGAAGGGCTGTAGGACCAGGCACTGGGTGATTCTTCTATCACTCTATTCAGTCTGAAAAATTTATAACTTCTATGGACTATATTTAGAAGGGACTGCATTTAAAGTAGGTCAATACCACGCTAAGCAGGGAAGATTGTGGTTTTGCTCTTTGTGTTTTCCAGGAGCTAACCTCCAGGCAGAAAGTCAGGAATGACATAAACATAGGTAAAGAGGCTTTTGATTTTCAGTCAGCTCTGTGTACCATTCATGATGTTTTCTTTCTTTTCGTTTTCAGTTTTTTTAATTAACTGAGAGAGAGAAAGTGAGAAAGAGAGAGAGAGAGATTGAGGAAAGAAGGTATGGGCATGCTAAGGCCTCTTGCCACTTCAAAGAAACTCCAAATGCTTGTACCACTTTGGGTGTCTGGATTTTAGATATTGGGGAATCAAACCCAAGATACCAGCCTTTGCAAGCAAGGCCCTTTAGCCATTCAGCCACCTCCCTAGCCCTCTTTTTTTTTTTTCTTCTTAATTCCATGTGCACATATGAAGGCATAGACATACATTTTTTGAAGTTTCATTAGTATAATTTTCCAAGGTCTTATGAATAAGAAAAATACCATTTCTATGTGTTTCCAGGACGACAGAAGCTGAGGTTAAGGTTTCTCTGCTCCTGGTAACATCAATGGCAACTGCAAGACCCTAAAACTTTACTGTGATACCCCCTACTTTGCCATTAGCATGGAATACTTTCCTTTACTTTCAGCATTTTTTCCTCCCTTACTTGTAAATGAGGTGTGTTTCTCTTCTTTCTGATACTTTCTCCATCCTTACTGAACTTCCAAGGGGAGTCCAGGAAGGAAACTTACACAGCTTCGGAGAGCAGATACTGTGCTCACTGAGCAGTGGATGTACAGACTGTGGGTATCTCCAGTAATTTTCTCTCTGTTCTTTTATTAACTTCTTTTCACCCTGCTTGAACAGATACCTTTGAGGGCAAGCCCATGTGCCATGAGAAGGAACTTCCCTTTTTATGTCAAAGACAGCTGCGCCCAGAACCAACTAGCTTCCTCCCCTTACTTCATTCTTGGCATCGCTGGGCGATAAAACCCATTTTCTCAGGTTAGATAAGCACTCGACCATTTGCCTGTGTCCCAAGCCCTCCTCTTGTCCTTAAATACAGGTGGCATACTTGTTGTGTAGAATTTTCAGAAGTGCCAAATGTTGTTACTATTTATACAGCAGCAGAAAAAAAGAAAACAGTTCTTATGGGGAGCAAAAAACAGTCTATAAATCTCCCCCACTCTCACCTGAGCCACTTTTTTCCCACCCCACTGCCCATCCACGGAAGTCCACATCCTTTCTGTCAGCCCGGTCTCTCCAGTCGCATCAGTCCTTCCACGGGTATTACTATGCACCATGCATCTCATACAGAAATGCGGAGATGCCGCTATGCGTGGAGTCTTTGGGTTAAACGTCAAGAGACTGAATACAACTCTAGTCTCAGCAAACCCACGTCAGACCAAGAGCTGAAGAACGCGCTGTGTGAGCCTATTGGGTCACGTTGCCTTCCTGAGGCTGCTTCCAAATGTTGGCACTGAGTTGGACGTCGTCTTAATTTTCTTTTAATTTTTTTAAAATATTATATTTATTGAAGAGAGAGAGAGACACCACAGGAGAGAAAATGGGCACTCCAGGGCCTCCAGCCATTGCAAACAAACTCCAGATGCATGTGCCACCATGTACACCTCGTTTACTGGGGAATTGAAGTTGGGTCCTTAGGGTTTGTAGGCAAACATCTTAACTGCCAAGCCATCTCTCCAGCCCAAACACCATTTTCTTTTTAACATTGTCTTTTGGGCTGATTTATTACATTATAAATTAGGAGAGTAGATATATAAAGCTACAAGTAACAACTTATGTGAATGTAAAATTTTCATCTCACATGTGATAAGTCCGGGGGATTTCACTCCCTCTAATAAACTGCTCATGGGGTTTCGGTTTCCTTGTTCCCTTCAATTCCAATTCTTACCAAGGAGGTGATTTTGGAGACTTTATATGGCTTCCAAATGTGGTGCAATCCTTTCGTCCTATTATCACCTTATTAAAATCTAATGAGGTGAGGAGGGAAGTAGGGTCATGTTTGATCTTTAAATCTATTCCGTGGATGTTGTTGGAAGCAGTCTTTCAAAATTTAACTCTCAAGCTAAATTTGGGATGAACACTGAATTTCATCCTGCCAGTGTTGCGTATATATATTTTTTTTCTTCTGACTTTGCCAGAACACTCGAATGTAGTGTTCCAATTTATGTCTGAGCCAAACCCTATACCTTATCCCTGTAGACAGGTTGGACTAGGGAAAATGAAGTTCCATCTAGATAAAGTTGCCCTGGGGCACAGGAAAGGGACCTACAGAGAAGTCAGGTAAGCTGTGAATGGAGTCTTCAGTGTTGAATAAATTAATGATAAAAGGCCCCAGGTGGCTTTCCCCCTTCTTCCAAGAATTAACAACATTTCATTGTTATTGGATCAACTTGTGGGATTACTTTGAAATGGCAGAATAAATGTTACATATACACTATATAATTCATTCCATCCTGGCAGGAAATGACCTTCACTTTTCTCTGGGGAACTGTGCAAACATCTGGATAATCTTGAGATCTTTTCATATGAAAAAGTGGAAATTATCACTAAACTTACTAACATCCTTCATTTATCTCCTCTTTTTATTTTTTAATTTTTTTAAGGACTAGAAACTTACTTTCCTTTGTCTATGAGAAGGTTAAAAATTGCTTAGCAGAGAATGACTTTTTCAGTGTCTCCACAAAGTATACAGTTCCCATTCTGGTCATGTGGAAATTCATAGAAAGTTCATTTGCGCCATTTTTCTTTTAAAGCTGCCAAAATTCCCAAGTTTACAGATTCTTCTTTCCTGCCAACATAGTTTCCTTTGGTTTTGAATGTGGAGCTAAATGTATTTTTAATGCAATGAGCTCTATTAACATGGCTATTTATATCCAGCCCTCCCTTCTCGTTCATCATCTTCCTTTGGGAGCTTCAACGACAGTGTGTGTGAATGTGAACCTGGGTATAGAGCGTGTCTCAGAGGTCTGGTCTCTCCATGGGAAGTCCATGCTCAAGGTAGTGCTGCGTCAGTGGGGAAATTCCAGGAGCTTTCATGGGCTAGAGAGTCCTTCATGACACTCCACTCATACACATGTTGTTTCCTCCAAAATGGCATGTCCCTTCTTCTCTGTCAATTCTCCTCTTCTACTCTTCCTTACGTTCGACTCTTAATGTTCTCCTGGTTCTTTACTCCTCAAGCTTATCTATTTATTATAGTTTAGTCTCCAAATTAATTTTAATTTTAAGGGCTGTTCTTCCTTCTATTATCCCCTTGATGTGTCTGAGCTATGTTTGATTATTTTAACATACCTAGGACTGTACTATAATCCCTTTGTGACTAAACTGGAATTCCTTTATTTTCTTGGGTTGATTTTGTATGTTATGCTGAATTCTGAGGGATCCTCATGTCCCTAAGTATGTCCACAACTAATAAAAATAAATTAAAAAAATAAATAAATATTTAAAAAACTAAAATCAAGACTAATGGAGAGAGGGAGGGGGTATGAAGGAGTGTGGATTTGTGAAGGGGAAAGTGGGGGAGAGAATTATTATGGTTTGTTGTCTATAAGTATGGAAGCTGTCAATAAAAAAATTAATTTTAAAAAGAGTTCTTTTTTTTTTTAGTAATGTTACTTTTGAATTTAGGCAAGTCTGAAGCTGGGTAATGATTTCCATTTCCAGGTTCCTGACCTGAAATCATAATTTAAATGTTTTAATCACTTGGTTCCAGTATGGGGTAGGTAACTAGTTATGCTTTCTAAAGTTTTTGAGAGCATAAATTGCCTAATATAATATACTTAAAATGATAAATATGTAATGATACCTGCTGTATGGCAGCCCCTATGCTGTGTGCTCTGGGTGCAAAGATGAATCTCTGCATATTTTGAGGTCAGAGGAAGGGAGGTTCAAAAAAGAATGGTAAAGGCTGCACCTTTATATATATATATATATATATATATATATATATATATATATATATATATATATGTATATATATATATATATATATATATATATATATATATATATATATATATATTTATTTATTTATTTACTTATTCAGAGCACACAGTATGGGTGGCTGCCATACAGCAGTACATTTGGCTAAAATATGTACTGGTGAAGCCTTTACCCTATATATGCCATATACTTACTTACTTACATACATACATATATGTATATAGTATATATATTTTATATATAAAATTTTCTGAGATAGGTTCTTGCTTCTTGCTCTAGGCCATGCTGAACTGGAATTCACTATGTAGTCTCAAGCTGCCCTTGAATGCAGAGTAATTCTCCTAACTCAGCCTTCCAAGTGCTGGGATTAAAGGCGTGTACCACCATGCCCAGCTGACATGATCATTTTTGTACGTATATGTGTCTGGTGCGCCAGCATGTGTGTGTGTGTGTGTGTGTGTGTGTGTGTGTGTGTGGTTGGGTGTGTGCTTGTATACCAGAGGTTGACTTTGTGTGTCTTCCTTGATCCCTTTCCACATTATTTACCAAGGCAGGGTTTTGCACTCAAACCCAGAGCTTTCCATTTTGGTTACCCTAGCTAGCCAGTTTGTCCCAAAGAGCTCAACCCACCTTCCATGGTCTGAGATTACAGGTGTGCCTTTTGACACTTAACTAGATACTAGAAATACAAAGTCAGGTACCCATGAATGTGTGGCAAGTACTGTATCACAGTAGCTCCTCATCTACTTTACTTTAATGTTCCTCATTGAAAATAATCACAAAATTAATAAAGAAAATAAACTTCTACCATAATCTGGTAGTTTTTAGATCCAAGAAAAATTATGGAAACAACTTTGAACAAAATGTACCTAGTTAATGCCAGTGATTGGCTCTATATTTTAAATTTTTTCCCTGTATCTAAGAAGTATGCACTTTTGTTTCACTTTCAGCCTTATTTCAAATACTGTTTTAAGTGGATGGAAGGGAAGAGAGAATTAAATGTAAGATATCTAGTATGAATGTAGCCTTTTCCAAGGCGTTATATCAATCAGTACCTGAAATTCTCCAAAGACCTATTTTTATCTCATCTGTAATTTCATCACTACAAGGTCAACCAACATGAAAAAGCTAGTCAATATTCACAGCCAGGTTCAATCCCTCCAAAACCTACATGGAGTTTATCACATCCATGACAACGTGAACCAGAGAGCTGGAGATTAATTATTCCCATGAGATGCACAGGACAGTTGGCTTCTGATCATGGCTGCCTCGTCATGAGGATGAGAAAAAATAAACCCTTCAGAAGTGTAGTGGTGTACCAGGATCCATTCTGCAGGGATTAGGATTAGACAGTAGTTTTCACTGTAGTAAAAGTTCATGCTCTGGAACATTCTGTCTACGAATAAGGAAATGATCTTCATCTTGCCAGAAACTCTTAAACAAAATTATCATGGCCACAAACATTATGAAACAATTTTTGTTTTTAATGGATGGAAGCTTGAATTGGAAAACTTCGAAGCTTCCTCCCACTGCTCTGATTCTTTTAGGCTATAAAATGGAAGATATTGTCCCATTATCTTCTTTTCAATTAAGCATGTACAATCAAATAGTTTTAGTTCTATCTTCCCTCCAGGTTTAAACACCTTTTCTAACTTTTAAGCCAAACCCCAGGGTGGGATCAAGGAACAGCAAATTCATTGACCAGACCATTCTCTCTGTGTGTCACTGTAGACTTCTTCCTCTCCCTCCTGAATCCCTTCTAATCTTTCTTATACCCTTCCTTCCCTTTCTTCGTCTTCTTTTTTTTCTTTCTCCTCCCTTTGAGCATCTTTCCCCCCCCCATATCATGAACACACAAATGCACATGTGTGCAAGAGGCACACACACTCTCCTGTGTCCTTAGTTACTCTACGCTTAACTTTATTAAAATATCAACAACAGTGGCTAGGGGATTGGTCAGTGGTTAGGGAGCTTGCTTGCAAAGCCTAATGGCCCAGGTTCTGTTCCCCAGTACCCATTTAAAGCCAGATATACAAGGTGGTGCATGCACCTAATCTCTCTCCTTGGAAATAAATATTGTTTAATTTAAAAATAAATTAAGGGCTGGAGAAATGGCTTAGTGGTTAAGAGATTGCCTGTGAAGCCTAAGGACCCCAGTTTGAGGCTCGATTTCCCAGGACTCACATTAGCCAGATGCACAAGGGGACGCACACATCTGGAGTTCATTTGCAGTGGCTGGAGGCCCTGGCATACCCATTCTCTTTCTTTCTCTAAGTACCTCTTTCTCTCTGTCTGTCACTCTCTAATAAACTAAAATAAACCAAAAAATTTGAAAAATAAATTAAAAGCAAACCATGTGTAAGCATTACCTTGATACATTGCATTTTTTTTCTCATCTGTTATCCCATTCAAGCATTTCATACAAAGTTTTAGACTTTATCTGATTGTTTTATGAGCAATTTCACATAAACATCTTTTTAAGCCATCAAAATAGAAATTATGTAATACAGATTTGTTCTCTTATTCTTAAAACTATTTTCTATAAATTGATAACTTTAGTTTTAAAACTATTATGTTCATATTTTAATCTTGTTTCTTAAATCAGAAACTGAATCAAATAGAATCTATCATTCCAGGGTAAACACTAAAGTTTACCATTAGATCCCAGGATTATAGCTATATGGTATCTTATTCTCATTTTAAAAATATTATTTTATTTATTCATTTGAGAGAGAGAGAGAGAATGGACATACCAAGGCCTCCAGCCACTGTAAATGAACTCCAGATGCATGCACCACTTTGTACATCTGGCTTACATAGGTCCTGGCGAACCAAACCTGGGTCTTTAGGTTTTGCAGGCAAATTCCTTAGCCCTTAAGCTATCTCACCAGCCCAATATTCTCATTTCTTAAATTTTATTTTTGAGAATAAATCATTGAGTTAAAAAAATAGTTTTAAAATTAATCACTGAGTATCTGGCAGCAAATGTGAATAAAAAGAAAAGTATTTCATAAAGTCTATTTTTAATTATCATAAGAATTCTTGCTGTGAGTCATTCAAACCTTTTAGAGGTATGGTAAATAAAGGGAAAGTCTCTGTCCTCTTATGACTTATTGCCTCCCACTGTTCAAAGGTCATCTCTTATCAGCAGCTCTGTAATAGACTTCCAGTCTATTACAAACAGGATTGCACTATACAGAAAGTTCTGCAGTTTGGATTTTTTTGTCACCTAACAATGTATTATGGGAGAAAAATGTTACTACATACAGATTTGCTTTATTAATTTCTGTTCACCTAGTATTCCACTTTATTGTTGTAACATTATTTATTTAGCCTTCCTTCATTTGATAAACATTTAGTATGCTTTCAATTTTTTACCATTATAAATAGTGCTGCGATGAACATCCCTACTCATACATAATTATGACAAAGCTATTTTCATCATTTACCTAAAAAATCAGACAAATCAGCATCTGAGGCAAGAAAAGCACTTCAATGTTTTTTTCTTGTTTTTTTTTTTTTTTTCTTTCCCAGTGTAAGCTGCTGGGCTTCCAGTTAGATAGATCTAAAGAGGGACAAAACACACAGCATGGCTTTTGATTCAGTGGGTTACAGATGAATTCATGGCCCCAGAGATTAGTGGCTTTATATATTCTCAACAAAAAGAGAGCCCATTTAGATACAGGCTACAGTCCACAGTTCATGTTTACAAAGGGAGGGGATAGAATAAATGGGAGGGGAAAAATGAATGTCTCAAAGAGTAGTGCTGGAAATATAAAAAACGCCCAAGGGCATCTGAGGTAAGATTCAGGAAATAAAAGAAAGAGAGGTAGAGGAGGTGGGGGGGAGAAAGGAAGGAGAAAAGAGAAGGGGGAGGTAGGGGGAGAGGAGAGGAGAGGAGAGGAGAGGAGAGGGGAGGGGAGGGGAGGGGAGGGGAGGGGAGGGGTGGGGAAGGGAAGGAAGGAAAGGACATTATAATACTTTACAGACAACCTCATACCTCAAAGAATTTTGATTAAAGTTTTGGCTTTTCATGGCCATGCAACCTCTAAATTGCTCCATCCATGAATTGTCATCTATGTACTTAAATTGCTTCAGCAGAATCCAACAGCAAGTGCCACACAAAAGCAGCCAGTGTACAGTGTGATGCAAATCAGTACCCTAGTCCTCAGAGACTACTTAATGTCCTAGAATTGCATTTCTACCATTTATGTGGAACATACCCTCAAACTTGAACTCTCTCCATTCTAAAATTGTATGTGGATTTAAAAAAAAAAAATCAAGATTGCTCACCTGCAATGTTTTATGTTTATCTTTAAATTTATTTATTTGTTAGCATGAAAAGAATTAGGCTTTGTTATGGTGATTTCAAACATATTTTTGTGTCCCTTGCCCTCTCTTTCCCCTTTCCTCTCTCACCCAACTTAATCTCCTTCTTGCTTTCATACTACGTGTTTCTTTATTTTTAATTTTATTTATTTATATGTTTAAGAGAGAGAAAGAGGTGGAGAGAGAGAAAGAGAGAATGGGCACTCCAGGGCCTCCAGCCACTGCAAACTAACTCCAGATGCATGTGCCACCTTGTACATCTGGCTTACATGGGTTCTGGAAATTGAACCAGGATCCTTTGGCTTTGCAGGCAAGCACCTTAACTGCTAAGCCATCTCTCCAGCCCACTACATGTTTCTTTATTTCTCCTCCCAATAGTCACTTATTGTTCCCCTCCTTTCTCAACTCATAGCACATACTCAGTCCATACCTCCTTTTTTACATACATATAAACATTATGAGAAAACATGTGAGAGAGAACATGTAATTATTTTATATCAATATATCTTTTATTTTATTTCTTTTTTATTATTTAGTTTTGTACTCAGTGAATACAGTCAATTTGGTACCATTGTTAGGCTCATCCATGACCTACCCCCTCTCCCTGGCCCCTCTTCTTGCATGGGTCATGCATTGTGGAGTTATCCCATAGTTATGGGTAGGATAAATGTCTCTGTATATCATGACCCAACATGTGGCTCTGACATTCTTTCTGCCCCCTCTTCCACAAAATTCCGCTGAGCCATGTTGGGTTCATTTTTGGTCTGCTTCAGTGATGAGGTGTTGGGGGCCTCTTGGTCTGTGGATCTCTGATTTGGTAGGAGTTGATTTTTCTCTGTGTTGATCTCCTTCACCCTTGTGCTGGGACTTGGTTCACCAAGAAAACAACACCCTTGCTTGTTTCACCAATTGTTCTTAGTTTCAGCTGGGGCCTTTTTAAAGTATGATGGGGTGGCTCTCTCCTTAGGATCTGCATCTATCTTTCTTTCCCAGGGATGTGCGGTGCAGTTAGGCAGTCGCCATCTTGGCCAGAAGTTCTAAACATGTAATTTTTATTTTCTGGGATTTGGTTAAATCACTTATTATCATTTTTTTCTAATTCCCCTAATATTCTTACAAATTTCACGATTTCATTTTTTTATTTCATTTTTTTTTACAGCTAAGTAAACTTCCACTGTGTATATGTGCCACATTTTCATCATCTAATTGTCACTTGATGGACACTTATATTAATTCAATTTCCGGACTATTGTGAATAAAGTACTATGAACATGGATGTGCCAAGTTCTCTATTGTAGGATATAGAGTCCTCCTGGTACCTGCCCAAAGTGGTATAGCTGTGTCATTTGAGTTTCCTTTCTGTAAAGAACCTTTTATTTTCATGTCTCATTACTTGATTGTGGAATGATTCTCTGCACTATTGAGTCTTCTTCAGAAAGTGCTTAGCAATGCCCAAAACTTTCGATGTACTGATCATGTTTTTCTCCACAACTTTCAGCATTTCTGGCTTCAAATAAAGATCATTGATCTATTTTGAATTAATTTTTGTGCAGGGTGATAAATATGGTTCAAAATTCTTTCTTCTGCAGGTGGATATTCAGTTTTGACAGCTCTATCTGTTGAAAAGGCTATCTTTTTAATATCAATCATTTTTAATGTCTATTGAAAATTAGGTGACAACAGGTATGTAAATGTAAGTTTATATCTGAGTCACCTACTTTATGTCTATGTATCTGTTTGGTGAAACACACCATGCTTTCTTTGCCACCATGGCCCTATAGAATTCTTGTGTATCAGGAAGTGCTATACCTCCAGCAGTGAGCAGTGTTGTATTTGGGTTGGGTTTAGCTATGAGAAGTATTTTTGTTTCAATGGGAATTGTTGGATTTTTTTTTTCTAGTTCTGAAAAAAATTGTCTTTGTAACTTGGATAGGAAATTTGTAATCTGTAGATTATTTTGGTAAAGCAGCCATTGTCACAATATTGATTCTTGCAATCCAAGAGCATAGAAAAATTTCTCCAATATCTTATTTTATTTCTTTTCAGTGTCCAAATTTTCTCTGTAGAGGGTCATTCCTAGGTACTTTATTTTTGGGTGGCTATTAGTTTCTCTAATTTCTTTCTCAGAATATTCAATGTTGGAATATATGAATGACCCTAATTTTTGTGTGTTGGTTTTGTATCCTGAAACTTTTTTTATTTTATTTTAATAAAAATTTTATTCATTTATTTGACTGAGAAAGAAGGGTAGAGAGAGAGAGAGAATGGGAGCCAGACACATGTGCAACCATGTGCATCTGGCTAGTGTGGATTCTGGGGAAATGAACCATGGCCCTGAGGCTTCATAGGCAGGTGCCTTAACCACTGAGCAATTTTTCCAGCCCTCTTTGTTAATTTTTTAAAACATGTATTCATGTCTTTGTGTGTGTGTGTGTGTGTGTGTGTGTGTGTGTGTGTCCCTGTTCTAATTCAGAACCAATTGCATGAGCGTGGCTATGGGCGCATGTCACTGGAGTCTGGACAACTCGCCAGTAGACATGCCCCTGAAGAACACGACTCCCTTCCCCTAGCAAGCACCGAGTGCCTATGGCTACACTAAGAAGAGGGGTCTTGTGATACAACGCTGATGGGCTCCGAGTTATGCAGGAAACCCCACCGTTTGTAGTCCATGACTGTGGCAGCCTTGTAGGTATTATCATAGAAAGATTAATATTATTTTGAGGATTTCTTTACCTATGTTTTTATTGTACCAATGACCCATCCTTAATCACTGTATCACTCAACATTCTCTAGAAGAACCAGTAGAATAAATGGGACTTAGTAGATCAGTTTACATGATAGGAGCTGCCTGTATGCTAGTGAGGCTTAGAATCTTGTAGCTGCTCAGCCCTTGAACTCAATGCTTTAGCAGTCCCAATGTGGCCCTGAAGGCATAAGATTTCCCCAGTCTCTGGTAATCAGTCCACTTTGCATTCTGAAGAAGCTGGAGCATGATATCAGAAAAGCCTGAACAATGACATTAGCAACAACAGGATGGATATGCTCTCCAGCAAGAAGTGAAGTCAGGAAGGCAATCAGTACTGTTCTTTTCTTGATCTTCTTTATACCAGGATGCTTCTAGAAGGTGGCACTCCATGCTGGGAAAGTCTTATCCAAATAAGTTGGTAAACAAGATTAAACATTACTAGCTAGAGAGATGGCTTAGTGGTTAAGACAATTGCTTATGAAGCTTAAGGACTCATGTTTGACTCTCCAGGTCCCATGTAAGTCAGATGCACAAAATGACAAAAACATACAAGATTTCACATATGAACAAGGGGGTGCACACATCTGGAGTTTGATTGCAGTGGCTAGAATCCCAGGAGTGTCAATTCTCCTTCTCATTCATTCACTCTCTCTCTCACACACACACATTAAAAAAAAAAAACAAAAAAACAAAAAAAAAACAGGCCAGTCCATTGGGCTTGCCTCAAAACTCAAAAAAAGATCAAGCATCACAACACACACACATTTTTCAAATTATAATCTAAAAGAGATGTTTTTATAGTATATATGTATGTATTTATAGATGATAGATATAAAACTCCATGTATGTATAATATATACATAATGTGTATATTTAAACTTTAGAAAAATATTTGCCAAATGTAATTTGAGATGTTTTTAAAAATTATCTGGCTTATTGAAACAGAGTTTTATACAGTAGCCCAGGTTAGTCTTGAACTAGCAGAAATTCTCTTGCTTCATCCACCCCATGAAGCGCTTGATTTGAAGCCTTAATTAAACTATAGATCATTACTGGAGATATTAAATGGCAGAGACATTACATTTCATGAAGCAATAAAGATGGACAACATGGCCAATAAGGATTCTTAAAATCTTGAAAAATGATGTTATATGCCAAAATTCTGAGATGACGAGAGAAGGAGATGGGGAGAGCTTCTTGAAATGACAAAGAAAACATTCTCTTGCTGGCAGAAAAGCACACTTAGTAGAGATGGACTGAATGAAGGGAATAAGCGTTCAATTGGTCCCTTTTCTCACAAGGAAATGCCACTGTGCTTTCAAACACTTTCATTTCTGTTCAAAAGACAAAAGATAAATCTTTCTTCCCCTTTCTCCATTTTTCTTTATGTTTCTTTCTTTCTTTATCTTCTTCTCCCTCCCCCCTTTCCTTCTTTTCCTTTTCAGTAAATATCAAGTGACTTTTCTGGAACATACACCTGTGTTATGTAGGAATAAAACAGAGCAGACCATATTCTGCCATTCAAAGGCTTACAAGAACAGGCTCGTACAAGATTTACCCAGTGAATGCATCTGAGAAGCAGAGAGAGCTGCTGCCGCAACAAGAGCAGTGTATTGACTGGGTTGTAAACAACAGAGATTTCTGTGTCACGGTGCTGGAGGTCAGGGCCCGGCACTGTTGATTAGTTTGGGTCTTGTCTGGATTGCAGATTGCCAACTTTTCATTGTATCCTTATACGGAAACACATAGGCCAGAAAATTCTCTGGGGTGCTTTTATAGGACACTTGCAGTCAGGTTCGCATTGCTGGTAGAAATCACCCAACAAAGAGCAGCTTGTGGTAAAAAAAAAAAAAGAGAGAGAGAGAGGTTTATTTTGGCTTATAGGTTTGAGGGGGAAGCTCCATAATGGAAGGGAAAACAATGGCATGAGCAGAGGGTGAGCATCATGCCCTGGCCAAAATAAGGTGGATCATAGCAACAGGAAAGTGTGCCAAACACTGGCAAGGGGACACTGGCTGTAACACCCATAAGCCCATCCCCAACAATACACTCCCTCCAGGAGGAGTTAATTCCCAAATCTCCATCAGCTGGGAACCTAGCACTCAGACCATCTAAGGTTATGAGGGACACCTGAATCAAACCACCACAGACACCAAGCCCATTCATGAGGGTGCTACTATTCTGACTTAATCTTTCAAAAGCTCATCTACTAATGCCATCATATTAGAAGCTAAGGTTTCAACACAGCAGTTTGTTTGTTTTTTTTTTTATGGGGATACAGTCATGTAATCTATAATAGCTATGAAAATCCAAAGTGGTGGAAGATAATGTGGAGATGCTTAAAGAAAAACACAGTTATTGAACTATATTTAGTAAGTCCATGGCAATATTCCAAAGCGGGGAAAACCCACAATAAAGACTAAGGAAATGTGCATAGGCGAGGATCTGGCGGGCATGGATTCTTGCTTTGCCGAAGGTATGTGTTTCTTTGTAGACATCTTGAAAAATAAGCTTGGAAGACTAGAGTGTGATCATATTAACTACAGCCTTTGATGGGCAGGCTTATACTTGAACTAAAGCAATATGCAATGGAAACATATTTCAGCAAAGCAATATATGTGTGTATACACACACACACACACACACATATATATATGTATGCATGTATATTATGAATGGCTTGAAAAGAAGTACCAGCCATTGCTATAAGCAATTGTAAAAACAAAAGTAAATTAAAAAAAAAAACAACTATCCATTTACTGAATTCCTGGTGCTCTTTCTTCAACCTTCTCTGTTATGGGACACTCAATAACTGAAAGTAAGTTCCTAAAGAATGAACAATTGCAGACCCAAATATTACACTAAAACCATGAGGAGCAGGAAGAGTACCATACTGATGTGAAGCAATGTGAAGGTCTTTTTAAAAAAAAAAAAAAAAGAAAGAAAGAAAATCATTTAATCAATAAATTCTCCAAAACTATTAGCATTTTCAAACAAGTAAAGTTTCAAATTTCAACATAACCAAATGTTACTTTTTAAATGCACAGTATGTTTAACTCATTCATCATGTTTAATTGTTTCATAACATAATATTTTAAAGGTTGAACTTAATCATAAAAATGCCATTTAATGAATTCAGCACAGCTTCTTGAAAACCTTTTTATTAATCCAAATGTATTCTGTGGCCACAAGAAAAGCCTGGGATTGCTAATAGGAAAAGGAATGTTTTAATGAAAGGAAACATGCGAACACAAAGCTACCCAGACTGTGCCTCTCTGGAGTCTCATGCAGAGTGACTACACATTATCACAGGACTCTACAAAGCCAAAGCCCTGGGGCATAGCGGGCTCCCTTAAGAATTATGTTCTAAATTAGCTAGTGTTCTCCTAAGTCGTCCATTATGATTTTATAACCAGATCTTGAAATTAAAAACTGTCCATATTACATGCTCTGTCAATGTTTCATGCAGTATGTTAAGAAGGAAGCTCTTCTGCAGTTCAACGTTCTCATTGGCTCTCTGCCTCCCAAAACACCCATGGGGAAGGTGTGACTCAGATACTTACCTGACAGGTCCAATACAAGATGTTCTCTCTTCACAGCAAGAATCTCTGGCTAGTTGGTGAAAATTTGTTGAAAACATTTTGAAGATGATCCTTTCTTCTCTTTTAGATATCTAGTGAAAAGTTTACCCTGTGTAAGCTCACTTAAATGCCTTCTTTCACTGTGAAAATTTGGATGAGAATGTTTGCTCAACTACCCATCTTAAAGGAAAGTCGAGGCCCCAAACTGACAACCCGGCATGTTGTCCAAAGATGGAAAGGGATCACCAGTATTGAAAATAACCCCCCCAAAATTATTGATTTTTCTGCCCAGTTACCCTAACCTCAAGGTGTATCAGCATTACATGCAGAAGAACTGAAAGGACACTGCCACTTTCTTATACTTGCATCCTTTTCTTCTGGCATGCTTAAGGAGAAAATGATTTGTGTAGAATTAGCAAGTAAAGCAGCTTTGATTTAAACTCACAAAGTAATATGCTGCTAAAATATGGGGGAGATGCAGAGGGGAACAGAGAGAGAGAGAGAGAGCGAGAGAGAGCCCTTCTTCGGACTGGCCAATCCACCGATGGTAATTGCACCCAGAACATTTTGTGCATGGTCTCTGCTGGCTGAGTTGCTCCTACATTTCCACTCTCCTTCAGCATCAGTGGATTCATGTGAACCCGTCATCCAGTTCATTCATCGAAATTAGCATCCCAATGCGTAACACCACCTGAAACTGAACGTACCAATTCAAAGATCAACGTAAGATGTGTCAACAAATATCATGGGAGATAAGTGTCTATAGCTTTGAAGAAAAACTTGGCCAAATGTTTCTTTTCCATATGCCTGATCACTTAAAGAGTTATTGTGTCTTCATTCTAAGCATATTTTAAAGCATTTCTAAAATATTTTATTTTTATTTATTTATAAGACAGAAAGAGAAAGGGGAGGAGAGAGAATGTGTGTACCAGGCCCTCCAGCTACCCCAAACTCCAGATGCCTGCACCTCTATGTGCATCTGACTTGTGTGGGTTCTGGGGAATTGAACATGGGTCCTTAGACTTCAAAGGCAAGCCTTAACCACTAAGCCATCTCTTTAGCCCCCAAATTTTTATTTGAATTTTAAAACTACCACTTGGACTTTGCGCAATGTTAAGTGCCTGAGTGCTAAGAAGATAAGGGAAATTCTGAAAATCAGAATAAGCAAATTTACATGGAAGTTGTGAACGTGAAAGTCATTTACCCCTTAATAGAGAGATAAAACTTTATTTTATTTTCAGTTTGCTTGATCCTCTTTATCACATGAAAGGTGGCCCCTAGCATAGCTAGCACTGCTTCCCTCAGTGATATTCCTAACTCTCTAGGAAAGGAATTACCAGTGGTTCACATTGCAAAAGGCTTGTTTGCACATTGTGTTGATGCCCAACATCTCAGCTCCCTGGTCATCAAATGTGTGCAAGATGGCTAAGAACTAACGCAATGAAACCAATGGGGCAGTTGGAAGAAGAAAAAGAAGACAGTTCTCCAGAGAAGACTAGGATAATAACTAGATAACGTCTTCAAACACAGACATCTGATGAACAAAATTAATCCTCTGTGAGATTAAATTGTACATATGCTTTTTCAACATTTGTTACACACAATTCAAGACTCACTTACTTGACTTCTCAGAAAAAGAAAAATCCTGATATTACATACCACTTCAGCCCTTCACCCTCCTCCATACATTCTAATTACCCAGTGTATACACTGCCTTAAGTTTGTTAAGGAAACATCTCTAATACCCTGATTGTGAGATTCCCATCGCTGCTTTTGCCCCCTGGGATGCTGTCAATTCCTTGTGTCCATTATTCAGTGAACATTGTGGCCTTGCTTCCTGTTTTCTTTTGCAAAGGAAGACCAGGATGGTCTCTTAGCATTTTAAATCTATTTTCCAAAGAGGGAATAAAAAAGATACCTACAATCAACCAACCTTTTCCCTGTGATAGTAAAAAATCACTAGGTGGTCTTCTATTTCCGGCTTTTATATATGATCCTTTCATGTCAGGAACCTGAGACATATTTTCAAGTTGGCTTTTACCCAAAAGAGAACTTAAGTTGGCTCAAACTTGAACAAACTGTGGCTTCTTTTTTAACAAAGTCATTATCCAGCACTTGTTCCTGACAGTTTCTTTTAAAAAATGCACTCATTCAGCTTAGTATTCTAAACAGAAAACAGGGTGAAGAAATGCAGGGTTTTCTTCACTCTGTATGTAGTAAAAAGCCAAGACCAAAAAATTTACCTAGAATCACACAAGTAGCCAAGATGAATAAACCAAATCAGGAGCTACTCAGGGTTGAACAGGTGGCTCCTTTAGAACAGGGGGACATGGAATGTGATACCAGAGGCTCAACTCCTATGACAGGCCAGTTGGTTTTATCCAGTTTGTTGCAGGGATAACTT
The DNA here is from genome assembly GCF_020740685.1 of Jaculus jaculus. Lineage (NCBI taxonomy): Eukaryota > Metazoa > Chordata > Mammalia > Rodentia > Dipodidae > Jaculus > Jaculus jaculus. The sequence continues at coordinate 96,333,396 of NC_059113.1, read as the reverse complement.
AAGTGTCAGCCAACTGTGGTACAAATAGGCAACCCCAGACACCAGAAACTTCCAACTGAGAGTCCTTCGCTCCCACCAGAAAAGTGAAATATAATACACAGCTTTTGCACCATATTCCATCACTGGCTTCAAGTTAGTGAAAAGTTTCTTTTCCACATCCCCCATGCAGATTCAAGAACAATGGTTCAGTTTTATTTTTAAAACAGTGCGAAAGCTTGGATGTAAATGTATGGTTCCCCGCAGCCTGAGGTATTTTTGGTTAAACTTGCCACTCGAGTCTCTAAGCAGGCGAAGACCTGCTGAAGGAGGTGTCACCGGTAGTCCAGTTTGAGCCAGTTTGAGCTCTGCCTGTTCGTGCTTCTCAGTGTTGGTTTTTTTCTCACTGCTGTGGACGCATTGATGAAAGTGAGCCACTTTGTCCACCACTGATGCTGTTATCCCGGGTTCTGTAAGACTTAAGCAAACCCTTTCCTCCTCTAGTTGCTGTTGATCGGGTGTTTGTCCAGCAGGGCCAAGCTAACTACAACATCCAGCCACACATTTTTTTTTTTATTGAAATCATTCCTAATAATAAGCATGCTCTATAATACTTGATATGGTGACGTGATGCTAATTCCATTTGTTTGTATACGTCACACACACAAAGCAATTTTCTAATTTCAAATTACACAGGATAACCCAAAAGACATCAAGCTCTCTTATTCTAAAATTGCCTTCACTTAAATCAAGTTGCTTAAAATATTGAGGTGACTTGAATTTTTATTCTCAAAATTTCCTTATAGAGGCAAGATAAGAAAAGTTTATCTTTTTCATACCTGTGCTAATAAATAAAAGGCTTTGTTACTGAACATTAAATGTAGCCCTATCACCCCTATTGAAAATCTGCAGAAAATTTTGAAAATATTTATAAAAGTAGATTATACAAATAGAGAAATCAACCCTTCTATAACATTTCACATATTCATAATGCATGGATTCATTTTTGTTCAGACTGATATTTCTTCTTTAGAGGATATACTATATAAACTCAGTAAAAGACAGTGATGGGTAAAGATTCCCACAGCCCCAGGTATAGGGCTTGATCACTGTGCAACATATTAATTATGGGTGTAGTTTCTTGTTACACTCCCTGGATTCAAATCCAATACCTATTTATAAATTGTAGATGCATTTGTTTCCCATCTATAAAATGTGAATAAATATGCTATTAAAATTGCTGGATATTACTTATCTACTATTAAATAATACATGTAGGACAGTGCCAGCAGAGGTCACATATTAGAAAAATATTAACTGTGACTGAGGCTGGAAAGATGGCTTAGCAGTTCAGACACTTGTCTGCAGAGCCTAAGGACCCAAGTTCGATTTGCCAGTACTCATGTAAGCCAGATGCACAAGGTGGTGCATGCATCTGGAGTTTATTTACAGTGCCTGGGGACCCTGGCGATACCACTCTCTCTCTTTTCCCTCTTCCTTTCTCTTTCAAGTAAATAAACAAATAAAATATTTTGTCTGTAACTGATGATGGTTTTGATTCTTCTGAGGCAGAAGGTAAAACACAGAAGAAACTGATCGTGAGCAGGAGGACCATGCCAAGTGACACCATACCAAGAGTGCTCAAATGATCACCACCAACCATGCATTGGTGATGATATTTTAAAAAGGCCCTTCCACTAAAGTTGTCCCTACTCTTCTGAACCTGCAGATTTTTTAAGAAATCAATCAAGCTTCCCTATATGCTTTGAAATTGTTCCTTCCATGTGTTCATGGTGGTTAAATATGTATTGACACTACCAAACTGTGTTTTGCATGATTAATGTTCTTTTCTTTGTTCTTTTCCATTTCCCTACATACATTTTCCGCCCTGACCAGACTACCAGTTTTTCAAAACAAAAATTTGTTTTTAATTATTTATTTATTTATTTGAGAGCGACAGACACAGATAGAAAGACAGATAGAGGGAGAGAGAGAGAATGGGCGTGCCAGGGCTTCCAGCCTCTGCAAATGAACTCCAGACACGTGCGCCCCCTTGTGCATCTGGCTAATGTGGGACCTGGGGAACCGAGCCTCGAACTGGGGTCCTTAGGCTTCACAGGCAAGCGCTTAACCGCTAAGCCATCTCTCCAGCCCCCCCCAATTTTTTTTTAATGACAAAACTTTATTCAGTTTTCAAGGAAGTCCAGTATGTATGTCAACATAAATAAAATACAAGACAAAACAACCAAATCTTACGCTCCAGAATCATGCCAAGACAGAATTTCTGCTGACCAAAGACCTCCATCAGTATGATAAAGGACATCTGGAAAGTGACAGGTCTGTGTCCCTTTTCAAAGAATCCTGCATTTTCTGATGAGGTGTTTAAAAAACCTATAGGAATGTAAGAAAGTTTTAATTCTTGAAAGAATTGAGCCTTCACATATACTGTACTGCATTAAATGTCTTTTTGACTAGTTTCTCATCTGAGGGAGGTAGAGGGAGAAAATAAAGAAAGAACTCTTCTTGGAGCCCACAGAGAACTGGTCAGGGATGAGTGGATGCCAGAAAGAATTCCTTGTAATTCTGGAGAGATAATCAGTTCTGATGGCATGGATCCTGTGTTATCCACCTTGACAACCTACTTTGAACCAGGAAGAATATTATTAAACATAAATCCTATTAAATATCAAACAAGGGCTGGAGAGATGGCTTAGTGGTTAAGCGCTTGCCTGTGAAGCTTAAGGACCCCGGTTCGAGGCTCGGTTCCCCAGGTCCCACGTTAGCCAGATGCACAAAGGGGCGCACGCGTCTGGAGTTCGTTTGCAGAGGCTGGAAGCCCTGGCGCGCCCATTCTCTCTCTCTCTCCCTCTATCTGTCTTTCTCTCTGTGTCTGTCGCTCTCAAATAAATAAATTTAAAAAAAAATTAAAAATAAAATATAAAAAAAATATATATCAAACAACTTCTATGGTAAGCATGTGGGATTCCTGTATGAAACATAAACTTTTTTTTTTTAAATTTTTATTAACATTTTCCATGATTATAAAATATATCCCATGGTAATTCCCTCCCTCCCCACCCCCACACTTTCCCGTTTGAAATTCCATTCTCAATCATATTACCTCCCCATTACAATCATTGTAATTACATATATACAATATCAACCTATTAAGTATCCTCCTCCCTTCCTTTCTCCACCCTTTATGTCTCCTTTTCAACTTACTGGCCTCTGCTACTAAGTATTTTCATTCTCACACAGAAGCCCAGTCATCTGTAGCTAGGATCCCCATATGAGGGAGAACATGTGGCGCTTGGCTTTCTGGGCCTGGGTTACCTGACTTAGTATAATACTTTCCAGGTCCATCCATTTTTCTGCAAATTTCATAACTTCATTTTTCTTTACCGCTGAGTAGAACTCCATTGTATAAATGTACCACATCTTCATTATCCACTCATCTGTTGAGGGACATCTAGGCTGGTTCCATTTCCCAGCTATTATAAATTGAGCAGCAATAAACATGGTTGAGCATGTACTTCTAAGGAAATGAGATGAGTCCTTTGGATATATGCCTAGGAGTGCTATAGCTGGGTCATATGGTAGATCAATCTCTAGCTGCTTTAGGAACCTCCACACTGTTTTCCACAATGGCTGGACCAGATTGCATTCCCACCAGCAGTGCAGAAGGGTTCCTTTTTTTCCACATCCCCGCCAACATTTATGATCATTTGTTTTCATGATGGTGGCCAATCTGACAGGAGTGAGATGGAATCTCAATGTAGTTTTAATCTGCATTTCCCTGATGACTAGTGACGTAGAACATTTTTTTAGGTGCTTATATGCCATTTGTATTTCTTCCTTTGAGAACTCTCTATTTAGCTCCATAGCCCATTTTTTGATTGGCTTGTTTGATTCCTTATTAGTTAACTTTTTGAGTTCTTTGTATATCCTAGATATTAATCCTCTATCAGATATATAGCTGGCGAAGATTTTTTCCCATTCTGTAGGTTGCCTCTTTGCTTTTTTCACTGTGTCCTTTGCGGTGCAAAATCTTTGTAATTTCATTAGGTCCCAGTGGTTAATCTGTGGTTTTATTGCCTGAGCAATTGGGGTTGTATTCAGAAAGTCTTTGCCAAGACCAATATGTTGAAGGGTTTCCCCTACTTTTTCCTCTAGCAGTTTCAAAGTTTCCGGTCTGATGTTAAGGTCTTTAATCCATTTGGACTTAATTCTTGTGCATGGCGAGAGAGAAGAATCTATTTTCATCCTTCTGCAGATATTTATCCAGTTTTCAAAACACCATTTGCTGAAGAGGCTGTCTCTTCTCCAATGAGTATTTTTGGCATTTTTATCGAATATCAGGTGGCTATAGCTACTTGGGCTTACATCCGGGTCCTCTATTCTGTTCCACTGATCTACATGTCTGTTTTTGTGCCAGTACCATGCTGTTTTTGTTACTATGGCTCTGTAGTATAGTTTAAAATCAGGTATGGTGATACCACCAGCCTCTTTTTTGTTGCTCAGTATTATTTTAGATATTCGAGGTTTTTTATGATTCCAAATGAATTTTTGGATTGTTTTTTCTATTTCCATGAAGAAAGCCTTTGGAATTTTGATAGGGATTGCATTAAATGTGTAGATTGCTTTAGGTAAGATTGCCATTTTCACGATATTGATTCTTCCAAGCCAGGAACAAGGGATGTTTCTCCACTTTCTAGTGTCTTCTGCAATTTCTCGCTTGAGTGTCTTAAAGTTCTCATTGTATAGATTCTTTACTTCCTAAGTTAGGTTTATTCCAAGGTATTTTATTTTTTTTGATGCAATTGTGAATGGGAGTGATTCTCTGATTTCATCCTCTGTGTGTTTGTTGTTAGCATATACGAAGGCTACTGATTTCTGTGTATTTATTTTGTATCCTGCTACATTGCTGTAGGTTTTGATCAGCTCTAACAGCTTGCTAGTAGAGTCTTTAGGGTCCTTTATGTATAGAATCATGTCATCTGCAAATAATGATAACTTGATTTCTTCCTTTCCAATTTGTATCCCTTTTATGTGTGTCTCTTGCCTTATTGCTATGGCTAAGACTTCCAAAACTATATTAAATAGAAGTGGAGACAGTGGACACCCTTGTCTTGTTCCTGATTTTAGTGGAAAAGCTTCCAGTTTTTCCCCATTTAGTAATATGTTGGCTGTAGGCTTGTCATAAATAGCCTTTATTATATTGAGATATGTTCCTTCTATTCCCAGTCTCTGTAGGACTTTTATCATGAAGGGATGTTTGATTTTGTCAAATGCTTTCTCTGCATCTAATGAGATGATCATGTGATTTTTGTCCTTCAACCCATTTATGTAATGTATTACATTTATAGATTTGCGTATGTTGAACCATCCCTGCATCTCTGGGATAAAGCCTACTTGGTCAGGGTGAATGATCTTTTTGATATACTCTTGTATTCTGTTTGCCAATATTTTGTTGAGAATTTTTGCATCTATGTTCATGAGGGAGATTGGTCTGTAATTTTCTTTTTTTGTTCTATCTTTGCCTGGTTTTGGTATCAGGGTGATGCTGGCCTCATAGAAGGAGTTTGGTAGGATTCCTTCTTTTTCTATTTCCTGGAAAAGCTTAAGAAGCAATGGTGTTAGCTCTTCCTTAAAAGTCTGGTAAAATTCAGCAGTGAATCCATCCGGGCCTGGGCTTTTTTTAGTTGGGAGATTATTGATAACTGCTCGGATCTCCATGTTTGTTATAGGTCTATTTAAGTGATTAATCTCATTTTGATTTAATTTAGGTAGGTCATATAGATCAAGGAAATCATCCATTTCTTTCAGATTTTCATACTTTGTGGAGTATATGCTTTTATAGTATGTCCCTATAATTTTTTGAATTTCTCTGGAATCTGTTGTGATGTTACCTTGTTCATCTCTGATTTTATTAATTTGTGTCTCTTCTCTCTTTCTTTTGGTCAGATTTGCTAAGGGTTTATCAATCTTGTTTATCCTTTCAAAGAACCAACTCTTTGTTTCATTAATTCTTTGGATTGTTCTTTTTGTTTCTATTTCATTAATTTCTGCCCTAATCTTTATTATTTCTTCCCGTCTACTACTTTTTGGTTTGCCTTGTTCTTCTTTTTCCAAGGCTTTAAGGCGAAGCATTAGGTCGTTTACTTGCGACCTTTCTAATTTCTTAATATAGGCACTTAAGGCTATAAATTTACCTCTTAGAACTGCCTTCATTGTGTCCCAGAGATTTTGGTATGTTGTGTTCTCATTATCATTTGACTCTATAAATTTTTTGATTTCCTTTTTGATTTCTTCATTGACCCACTCATCATTTAGTAGTGTATTGTTTAGTTTCCATGATTTTGTGTATGCTCTATAGCCTTTCTTGCTACTGATTTGTAGTTTAATTCCATTGTGGTCAGATAGAATGCAAGGAATTATTTCAATTTTCCTGAATTTGTTAAGATTTGCTTTGTGTCCTAATATATGGTCTATTTTAGAGAATGTTCCATGTGCTGCTGAAAAGAATGTATATTCTGCAGCCTTTGGATGAAATGTCCTGTATATATCTGTTAGGTCCATTCCTTCTATGACCTCATTTAGTCCAGATGCCTCTCTGTTTATTCTTTCCCTGCATGACCTGTCAATTGATGAGAGTGGGGTGTTAAAGTCACCCACCACCACCGTGTTTGGTGTTATCTGTGACCTTAGTTCTAATAGTGTTTGTTTGACGAATTTGGGAGCCCCCATGTTCGGTGCATATATGTTTAGGATTGTAATGTCCTCCTGTTGTAGTGTGCCCTTAATCAATATAAAGTGACCTTCCTTATCTTTTTTGACTAACTTCGGACTAAAGTCCACCCTGTCTGATATTAGGATAGCAACCCCTGCTTGTTTTCTAGGCCCATTTGCTTGAAACACCGTCTTCCAACCTTTCACCCTAAGATAATGTCTATCCTTTGTAGAAAGGTGAGTTTCTTGAAGACAACAAATTGTAGGATCCTGCTTTTTAACCCAGTCTGCAAATCTATGTCTTTTCGTTGGGGCATTGAGACCGTTGATATTAAGAGATATTATTGAAAGGTGTGTATTTATGTTTGCCATTTGTGTGTGTGTGTGTGTGTTACTTGTTCTACCTGTGCTCTCTTCTGTTAACTGGTATTTGAGTATGGCTGGTTTTTTTCTAGGTTCCTTATATGTGTGCTTTTCCTTTTGATCAGCATGGAGGATTCTATCAAGTATTTTCTGTAGAGCTGGTTTTGTCTTCAGATATTCCTTTAACCTGCTTTTGTCATGGAATGTCTTTATTTCTCCATCTATTTGGATGGATAATTTTGCAGGATAAAGTAACCTTGGTTGACAGTTGTTATCTTTCAGAACTTGGAATATATCACTCCAGGCCCTTCTGGCTTTAAAAGTTTGTGTTGAATAATCTGCTGTAATCCTGATGGGCTTGCTTTTGTAGGTAACTTGATTTTTCTCTCTAACTGCTTTCAATATTTTTTCTTTGGTTTGTGTGTTTGGAAGTTTGAGTATAATGTGGCGAGGAGAGTTTCTTTCTGGGTTTTGTCTGGCTGGGGTTCTAAAGGCTTCCTGTATCTGTATTGGCACCTCTTTCCCAATTTGGGGAAAATTTTCCTCTATGATTTTGTTGAAGATGCCTACTATGCCTCTGGAGTGGAATTCTTCTCCTTCTACTATGCCCTGAATTCTTATATTGGATCTTTTCATAGTGTCCCGAATATCTTGAAATTCCCACTCATACTTTTCTATAAGTTTGTCTTTCTCTTTGTTGGACTGCATTAGGTCTGCCACCTGATCTTCTAGCTTAGATATTCTGTCCTCTCCCTCATCCATCCTACTGGTGAGATTTTCTACAGAGTTTTTTATTTCATTAACTGTGTTCTTCATTGCTAGTAATTCTGACTGGTTTTTCTTTATTATTTCTATTTCTCTATTTATGTCTTGTATTGCCTTCTTTATTTCATTAAATTGGTGTCCTGCCTCTTCTTTGATTCCTTTGATTTCCTCTTTGATTTCTTCTTTGATTGTTTTCATGTGTTCTTTGACCTCTTTGAACATATTTATAATTATTCTTTTGAACTCTTTCTCAGGCATTTCCTCTAACTCTTTCTCGCTGGAGGACATTTCTGATGCATTAATACTTTTAGGTGGATTTATATCGTCTTGCTTTTTAGTGTTTCTTGTGTTATAATGTATATATTTTTGCATCTTGGATTAAGTTAATGCTTGGATTTTCTAGCTAGCTGTGTATTCTTAGCTGTATCAATTGATTTGATGTAATATATTTTCAGGGTAGGACCTTAAGGTATTAGGTGTGGCTCTTAAGACTCTCAGAGTATCTACAAAGATGTTCTTAGGGGTTGAGTTTCCCTGCTATAGGAGTATTCAAGCAGGCTGAGTGGAATAATATACTGGTAGATTCTAAAATTTAACTAAACACTGTACCCATTCCATCAAAAACAGCCCCGAGTATGTATGCAAGAGTAGTTATTATAATGACCAGATCCTCTATCAACAAAGAGGTTTAGATTTCTGGTCTGTTGAGGTATCCAAGTCAGCTTGTGACCAAGTGAGACCCTTCCCTGGTGCAATCCCAGTTACCTTGGGTGATTGTGGTCTCAGTCAAGTTGCTGCCTGGGTCGTCGGGCTGCTGTTCTGATTTCTGGAGCTGGGCACTTGCTTTTCCTACGGGGCAAACTGAGTCGCTGCTGCCGCCTCTGCAGCTGTTGTAGCTGCCACCCCCGGAGCCACCACCGCTGCTGAAGCTGCCGTTGCCGTGACCACCGCTGCTGCTCACCCCGAAGCCGCTGCTGCGGGATCTGCCACCGCTGCCGCTCCTGGGTCCGCTGCTGCTGGGGCCACTGGTACCGGTGCTGGAGCCGCTGAAGTTGCTGCCGAATTCTGCTCCTGCTTGGGTCCTGCTGTCAGCCCAAGTTGGCGTGGCCGGGTCCCGGGCCGCTGCTGTGTTCGCTGGAGCTGGGTTCAGGCGGTGGGGGAGGGGAGGGAGCCGCGGCTGCTCTGGTTGTATCGCTTCTCCACGTGTGCTTTTACCTCGCGGTCTGCTCCTCCCTCCGTTGCTCGCTGCCGCTCTCCCCTCACGTTTCCCGAGTTGCGGAGAGTGCGGTGTGAGGGGAAAATCCCGCACCTGGCTTGTCCTGCGGCTCGAGCCGAGAGTCCGGCGGTTTTCTGCCGCTCTGCGGTTGCGGCGGGTAGCCGAGCCGCCCCGGAGCCGCTGTTCCCGCCTGTGCAGGCTCTGGATGCTCTATAACTCTTCCACTTCTCTGCTGCCGCCTCAACTTCCTATACACCTCACTTTTTAGTAAAAGTGTGTATTTTGCTGAGTTTTTTTTGGTCTTTCCCCCCCCTAGGCTGCTTTGGCGTGGTACCTACGCCGCCATCTTAACCGGAAGAGTCAACATAAACTTTTATATAATAATATTCATGGACAATAAGCTCTACCTAGTGAATTATTTCTAATTTATGCAAGTAGTATTTAGTATTTAGATTTAGTAATCTCTAGCCTGACTTTTAAACAAACTTTAAAAGCATCCATGCTTCAAAAATTATAAATATTATTATTGCAGAAAGAATAAGAATAGAAATAAACATACTAAATATGCATTTGTTTGGCTTAGAAAACTTTTCTTGCATTATCTTTCAATTATCTGATACTTGGCTCTCTTCATCATCACTTTATATCACTTACTTTCAGTTTTTTGTATAAAATCAAGCAATAGAGAAACTTCTCCCAATTTCTTCTGTATTTGTGTTTTGACAACCTCAGCATCAGTTGAGCACTCACTTATTTCTAGCATGAATTTTAATTTATCTATCCCAATCTAGTATTGTTGCCACAAAGTGAAGTAAACACTCATTGATTTTTTTTTTTAATTCAGATGCTGGTTTATTTAATTATTTTTGGGTCTCATTCTGTCCCAGGCTGACCTGGAATTCACTATGCAGTGTCAGGGTGGCCTTGAACTCACAGCCATCTTCCTATCTCAGCCTTCCAAGTGCTGGGATTAAAGGTGAGTGCCACCATGCCCAGCTGAAATGTTATTTTTTAAAAATCTATTACAAGTGCTATATTATCTCCTTTAGTTGAATAGCATTGCTAAAGGTATTAAAATTATCATTATCATCTCCATTTTAAATAATAAACTGACCACTGTCAGAACATAGCTCCAAGCTAACAGCACCTGGAATGACACTTCTCTCTACAGTGAGCAGACACAAATATAGTTCTGTGTCTGCATCTTGCCATGTCTTGAAAATCCTTTATAGAATCTCAACTGAACCATAAACCCTTATTCTGGATAGTACATCCAATAAAGAACTTGCTCATTTATATAATTCAGAAAAAATAAATTATAAAATAATCTTATGTTGTAAAGTCTAATTATTTTCAACAAAGAACTTTGCATCCAAACTTGACATGTAGATATTATACATAGTATGTTTTGGGAGGCTTGCAATGATCTTTGCTGAATATACAGACTCAAAGGTTCTCATGAAAGAAGATGTACATAGGCTGGAGAGATGGCTTAGTGGTTAAGATTCTTCCCTGTGAAGCCTAAGGACCTAGGTTTGATTCCATAGTACTCTTGGTTTTTTTTTTCATAAAGTTCTAGTTACATTTAATTGCATAAACATTTTTATAATTCTTTATGTAATATTTGTTCTCCTAAGTAGGCTAAAATTTCCCTTGAAGACAACACTATCGGTCCATTTAATCACAATCCTTAGAACCTGACATTCAATATGTAATTATTTAATGAATGTAATGGATTGATGGATTAACATATTCAGAATATTCAAAAAAGTTTATAACCAAGATTCAATCTCTAGGTGTATCTTCTGGGTTTTCTTTGTTGTTTTCTGATGTTTTAAAGCCAACCTTTGAATTCTGAATTGTGACTCTTGCCCATTTCATGTTCGTTTTTAAAGATATAATTTTGTGTCTTTCAAACTCCTTGTTACATTGTATTACCTACACCCCTTAAATTATTTTTTTTAATTAATTAATTTATTTATTTGAGAGTGACAGACACAGAGAGAAAGACAGTTAGAGGGAGAGAGAGAGAGAATGGGCGCGTCAGGGCTTCCAGCCTCTGCAAACGAACTCCAGACGCGTGCGCCCCCTTTTGCATCTGGCTAACGTGGGACCTGGGGAACCGAGCCTCGAACCGGGGTCCTTAGGCTTCACAGGCAAGCGCTTACACTAAGCCATCTCTCCAGCCCACACATTAAATTATTTTTTAATGTCCTTCATCCCCTTGGCACTTCATCAAGTTCCTAGTTCATGTCACAAAAAAATGTCTTAATTCCTAGCCATGGGATAAAAAGTGAACACAGAATTTATAGCAGATGAAGACAGGCAGAGAGGTCAAGTTTTCAAGTATCTGATCACCAATTACAAATGTGGGAGTGGTACATGTAACGAGAAGTGGCTATAAATTTTGACTCATAAATTTACTAAAGAGCATTTTCTGGAAACACCATCAAGGTTTCATTTTATGTAAAAATTAGTTGTAGGTATTATTACCAAAAAGGCAATGGTTTCGTAGTTTAAAAACAAAATAATCAACCCTCTTCCCAAATGAAAGAAGCAGCAAAGAAGAGTAAAATATATTCGATAAGAGAATTAGTCCTGCCCTCTTAAAGACAACTGAAGTAGCAGCAGAAAATGCCCACGTGAAAAGGCTGAGAGATACTTATGAATAACAAAATGGACAATCCTGCCAAATTAAATATAATGTTCTGGAGGGCACTTTCTGTGTGTATTAGCTCTTATTCTGTAACCCTTTGGACGAAAATGGGACCTCAGAAGAAACTCCAATTATCTTCTCAGAGCCTCAGGCGTATGGAAGCTTTGGTGATCACTGGGATGACTTCATAATGCAAAGGTGATCTGGTGATGTCAGTCAGGCTTTCTCATCATCCTGCATTTTTCCTCCATCAAAGGAAAGGAAAGAAAAATGCCTGAATGTGATACAGCCCTAACAAAGAACCATCCAACACGGAGGAAACGCTATTTCCCCTTCACACAGTGTCATTAACCACAAAGAATTAGCTGCTAAGGCAGATGTTTCCTGGGAAGAGTGGAGATCGGGGAGGGTGTTCTCAGAGATTTGAATTGGAGAATGGCTACCAAAGGCTTGCATCTGTCCATCAATCATTTCTTTCTACTCTTTCTCCCTTTCACACAGAGGGCCTGAAAGAGTGTCATTCTATCATGGCTCCGTCCAGGTTTCAGTGAAAATAAAAGATTCATTTCCCATAGTTCCTTAGAGATAGAGGTGTGTGTGTGTGTGTGTGTGTATACGCAGGATGAGACTCTTATGAAGAGAACATGCCATGAAGCATCTGGTTATGTCCGAGACCATGGAAACATGAGGTTCCTCACTGCTATGAACAAACCTGATCTTCCTTCTTTAATGACTAGAACTTGCTTAAGACCAATGTTCACACCAGAAGGCAAGCAAGATTTACTTATGGGGTGAGGAAGAACACAAGTTCAGGCCTGGAAAGACACTTCAGTGGTTAAGGGGCAAAGCCTGATGACCCGGGTGTGATTCCCCAGTACCCTTATACAGCCAGATGCACAAGGGGCACAAGCATCTGGAGTTTGCTTGCAGTGGCTGGAAGCCCTGGTGTGCCCATTCCTTCTCTCTCTCCCTCTCTTTTCTCTCAGACTTTCTCTGTGTAAATAAATAAATAAAATATTTTAAAATAGAACATGAGTTCATTTTCATACAATCACATGGTATTAATGTGTCTGTTGTTCTATGGTTAGAATGTGTTCATTCTCACCAAGTTGTTTTTTATTTTTTTTTTGTCCCTGCCTCTCTACATAGGTCAGTAAGGAATATATTGTGTATATTGCCTTCTGACCAATCACAGAGGCTTATCACCCTGCGAGATCCCACTCTGAGCATCCAGACTCCAGGTCATTTGGAGTCTGACAAGGTCAAGAAGGTGCTGATTCTAGATACAATTCTAGCTTTAATGTTCTTCCTGGTTAGTCCTTCCAAACTTCACTTTTTCAAGGCAGGGCTCAGGAATACCACCCAGCAAGATGATTACTGTCTGAGAAAAATGTCTCATCCAGACAAATATGATAAAAAGAAGTAACAAGGATAATGATTTTTCAAGCAAATCTGGAGTCCATTCTTTTAGACATTTTTGGATACAAAGAAGGAATTTGGGCATTCATTTCAGAATTCTTTTCTCCAAGTGTTAAAAGATATTAAAAATTATAAACTGATGGTCTTTGCAAATCAATACTTTAACATGAAAAAATTCTTCCTTATTTTATACTTTGAAAGGAGGAGATCTTTTATACATATAATACTACCACTCTCCCAGACATTATGTTTAATATCATATAAACATCAGTACCCAAGACAAATTGAGCTTTTAGGTTGTAACTATGATAATTATAAGACATTCCTACCTAGCATGAAGATGAATCCAAGTAGATAAGGTTTTTGTTAACCTGGTGATTACTAACACACAGGTTAATATTTATTTTTGTACTATATGTTGAGGAAAGAGCTAGGGTGTAGAGGATTTTTTTTTTTTTTTCTTTTTGAGATAAGGTCTCACTCTAGCCCAGGCTGACCTGGAATTCACTATGTAGTCTCAGAGTGGTCTCAAACTCACGGTGATCCTCCTAAATTGATTTAGTTTAATGGATTTATGTATAAACTATATAATTGAAATACAGAGCTATAGGCAGTATATTAGTTATTTTTCTTATTGCTGTGACAAAATTTGTGCCAAAAAGCACTTCAAGGCAGGAAAGGTGAGTAAGGTTTATGGTAACATGTTCCCCCCTCCATAGGCCCTTGTGTTTGAATGCCTAATCGCCAGCTGATGGTGCTGTTCAGAGAGGCCACAGAGCCTCCAGAGGTGGAGCTTTGCTGGGGAAGTGTGTCACTGGGGGAGGCCGTGGAGTCCTGTAGTCCAGCCCAGCTTGACACACTCAGTTCACTCTCTCTAGTTTCTCCTTGTTGACGTGAATCAAGGGTGATTCTTGGCTGTCTGTTCCTGCCATTCTTCTCCTGCCATGATGTAAGCCCCCCTTGAAACTAGAAGCCAGAAATAAACCCTTTTCTTCTATAAGATATTTCTGGTCTGGTGTTTTGTCCTTACTTTGAGAAGATAACTGCTGCAAAGAGTTTGAGGGTCCCTCAGGGTGAAGGAGTGCACGGAAAAAAACAAAAAGCTGCTCTCAGCTATGGAAGCAGGAGCGTGGGGCAGCCGCTCATGTACCTATAGTCAGAAAGTAGAGGAAGATGGATCCTGGTGCTCAGCTCGCATTTTTCCTTCTCAGTCAGTGAGGGATTGCAGCTCCTGACATGGGGCCACCCATGTTCGTGGTGGGTCTTCCCTCCTAAGTTAAGTCTTTCCTCATAGACACAACCCAGAACTACATTTCCACCACAATACTAAGTTCAGTCAAGCTGACAACGAAAATTAACGATCACAAGCTGCAATCTATTTTGATTGACTGCTTCAAAATCCTTGACTGTCTAATGTCAGATAGCTTTTTTGGTTAGCATTTAATGATTAATTGTGAGAACTTGAAAAACTTCTTGGAGGAAAAAAAATTCAGTTGGTTTTCCTTGATACTTGGAGCCAAAGAATGCAATCCAAATTTTTGAACAAATATTAATAGCCACTTTCATCATCTAAAAGAAAATAATAAAATAATTATACTTTTGTTATTGTGTCAACAGGAGGAATAAATGGGGTGAAAATATGCCACATGCCAGAGTGCCTAGAATGTGGAAGCTTCCATAACAATAAGTGTTGTTTAGCTTAGTTTAGTTTAGACATTTTGTTTTGTTTTGTTTTTGAAGCAAGCTCCTGCTTATAGATCAGACCTACTTTGATCTCATAATCCTCCACCTGAGCCTCTCAAATGCTGAGACTACAGGCTTGTATTATAATGTCTGGCTAGTTGAATGTGAACTTTTAACAAAACATTTTCTCCAAATATTTTTAATAATTTTTTTCTAGACAATATGGACTTTTTAGCACCATCCTTTAAAAGTACTTTAACAATGCTTGAATTTTTTTTTTCAAATTTTAAAACTTACTTTGTAGTGTTATGGATCAAATTCAAGACCTCATACATGCTATGTAAATGGTTTATGTCTAGGCTGTAACCCAACTTCTGATATTCCTGTATTTTAAATGTTTTTATTATGTTTAGATTTTAGAGATCTTTATTCCAACATTATTTTTAGTGTGTTTTTTTTAATGTTTCTTGCAAACACTACTTCAAGAGTCTTGTGACCTAGGGACTTACACACATATAGTGTAATTGTCTTATTTCATAGCAAGCTGGTTTGGGGATTCCTGAGGAGGAACGAAGATCAAGGAAAAGGTGGGAGAGGGTGCATTGCAGAAGCCCACAAGTTCTAAAACTTTCCCACCACAGGCCTTCTAGAAAAGTTTTCCTTTTATTTGGGAATGGTCACATTTTTGACCATGAAGTATAAATTGCAGCATTTTTTACCATCCTGACAACTGAGTTAAGAATATTCCTTCTATAAAGGTGGGCTTCTAGCATCTTGGTTAATTTATAATACTTTGGCCAAGTGTAGGGAAATCTAATTACTGCTATCAACAACTGTGGATTATACTTTTCTAAACCAGAGACTATTAGGACAAAAAGGATGGGGTACATTTAACAAAACTCCCATTTGTAAAAAGATGAAATATGGGCCCCTCCTTAGGGTCTTCTTACCATTGTGTCAGACATCACTTGTAAGCGTTAGTCCTAGAATTTATATCGATTGAGTCGCCTGCCTGTGTCACTTTAACACTGTCATTCTTCTTCATGGAAAAGCTACTTTAAAACTTAGCTTTGTTTTATGTATGCTTTTGAACAACTACATGGAAAGTGGGGCTTGGTTCTGTTAAAGTGGCATCATTGATAATTAGGTAAGATTCTCGTTTCATATATAATCACAGGGACAAAGAAACAGCCAAGAACTATGTGGACACCAGTCCAAAAAAAAAAAAAAAGAAAGAAAAAGAAAAAAGCTTAGTTTCAAGAGAAAATCTTAAGGCTGGTGAAATCCCCCTTTATAGCTACCTTGAGGGTGGGGAAATATTTGGTGGCAAACACAGAACAATCCCCTTCCCCACCCACAAACAGGAAAGCTCAGACCTCTTTTCTTCTCATGTTTGCTTGGTTGGGAATATTTCAGCTACTTCCACGGAATCCTAGGAGACCTAGCCAACGTCCACATTACAGACTGAGAGTCAGAAATAAAATCTCTAGAGAAAACAAAAAAAAATATTTAAAAAGAACCTGTAGGGAGGATGCAGCCGGTTGACCAGCCTGTACACCAAACCCATAATCTCCTTTGGTTTGTTTGTCAAAGGGTTGGGAAAAAAATTCAGTAATAGGGAAAGGCAAGGCCTCTAAGTCCTCCTGACTTGAGCAATGGAGTGATCAAGAAGCCATTCATTATTTCATTATGTTTCGATTTAAAAACACAACTAGGACCTAGAGAAAGAGCTCGCTTTGAGACGCCATCAGGTAAAACTCGGGGTAGCTCTTAACGTAGAGCCATGTGTGGTGTCTGTTATAATGTCTCATAATTACTCATTTCACTTTCTGTGTCTCTTCATAGATCCTTTTGGTAAGCTATTGTGATTAATCCTCATTTGTTTCCATATTCCTGCCTCAAATTTATTTTCTCCACTAGGGAATTTCTGTGCAGCACCATTGGTTTGAGCCCGGCTAAATGCTTTTCCCCTTGTGTGTAAAAGTAAATCTCTTACTGGATTGTCCTCTACAAGTCTTGAAAATGTTGGGGTGGAGAGACAGCGTAATGCAGAATTGCACTATAAAATCCTTAGAGAGACACTGATGCTCCAAATAGTTACCCTTCTGAATCAGTGTAACACCCTTGGCTGCAATTATCCTCCATCAGCAAGGAGATTGGCATAGGGAAGTCTTCAGGCTGAAAATGTACCATACAAATTCTGTTTTGTTAAAAAAAAAAAAAAGACTTCTAATAATTCAGGCAAAAGTGTCACCCCTTAGAGATTTTTCTTCCTCTGGTCTGTGAGTGGGTGTGCCTCTATTCTACCTTGGCTCAGTTCGTTCCTAAATTTGTGAGGGCACCACTGTCACAAGAGAACAGGCACCACGGGCCACTAGTACCAGGAGGCTAAAAAAGTCAGGCCCACTATTACACTGCACCTTCTCTTTTGCCATCCTTGCAAAAATTCTAGTTACCAAAGCAACAGCAAGATGAAATGAGGACATAGAAGGACCCTTCTGAAATGCAAAAGCAGACCTATGTGACGAGCTGAAACGCTGAACAGTTTATTTTAGGCAAAATAAGAACTTAGCCCACTTCGGTCAAAGGAAATCAGCTGGCACAAGGTGTAGACTGTGTTGATGGTTCTCATGTCACTCCTAAAATCTTCCCAGACAGCTCTTTGAAATGTTCCCTGACTCCTGAAACGAAAGCTACCGTGGAAGGGATGTGTGTCCAGCTCTTCACGGTACCTCTTTTTCTTTCAGCACCAGAACTGTTAGACTTTCTGTCCTTACTCAAGTCTGGAGATGGACATCTTGCTAAAAGATGATCCAGACCAGCCGAAAGGGAATGAGTGACTCTCCGCTGAGATCTATTCCTGACTGGATACCTGCAAGCCTGAGCTTTCCTTGGATCATCTCCCGTGTAACCACAGAACCAGGCTTAAAATATGCTTCATACAAAAGCTGAGTCTGTAAAACCAAGAAAGAAAACCTCTTCCTTCCAGGGAGCAAACCGTTAGCTTAGTTCATGCCATGAATGTCTTTCTTAGGCAATGAAAAGGATGAACTCATTAGTAATGAATGACAACTTCAGCTTTCCCTATTTCTATTCCAATTCAAATAGGACTATACTTACCAAGAGAATTATGGAAAGAGGAATAAAATCACCTATAAGTATATTATTACAAAAGAGTACATGGAGAAAATAACCCGGAGGGGGCACAAGGGAATATGTAACATGGCCTACAATACAAAGAAAAGCCCACTAAGATATGGAGTCCCTCCAGCCTCCAGGATTGCCGAGCCATTCACTGTCCATCATGTTCTGTCACACCTGCAGCCTTTCTCCTAACAGACAGAGAAGGCTGCTCTGGACCATAGTCAAGTTCTTTAGAAAGCCTAAATAAAAGTCTAAAGAAGCCTTCTTTTATAGCACATGTTTTCATCTGTGGAAAGTTACCAGCTGTCAATTCCAACTCTCCCAACAGAAAAGAAAAAAAAAATGATTGATTCATCTTCCTGTTTGTGGAACGCAGTATAATATCTGCACACAGTAGGCTCACAGTGCACACTTAGGAAGTGAACTGAGGAGGCCCTTGCTTGCAAAGTTGGAAGGCCTGGGTTCTGTTCCCCAGTGCCCACATCAAGCCAGGTTCACAAAATGGCACATGTGTCTGGAGTTTGTTTGCAGTGGCAAGAGTCCCTAGTGTGCCCATTCTTTCTCCCTCTCTCTCTCTGTCTTTACCTTTCCTTATTTCCCTCTCTCTTTCTTTCTCCTTCCCTTCTTAAATAAATAAATAATTTTTTTTTTAAAGAAGAAGAAGAAAGTACAGAGTGAACAGAGGCAGACCCTTTACTCCAGAGCTGGGGCGAGCTCCTGAGAAGAGAAAGGCATTAATACCAAAACTGCCAGAGCCAGTTATTGCAACATCAGACATATCAGGGCTCAATTCCTCCATGCCAACGATAATACCATGCTTACCAAATCCATTAGAATAATAAATACAACTTGACCGTCTCACAGATTTCTTTGTGTCTGCAACTCTAAACCAGGTTCCAGCTTAAAAAAAAAAAATAATAAAAATCTGGGAAGCAACTTATCTGGGCCTTTGAGTTAAAAATACACAGAGCAACCACGATATGTATGTGAGTGGAGCTGGAACCTGGGCCATGACTCTCTCTTCACAAGCTTTCATTAGGAATAGGAGTTAAAGGTGTTGTTGTGAGAATCACTCTCTGTGAAAGAAGGTTAATGTTTACCTTAAACTACCCTCTTCTTCTTTTTTTTTTTTTTCTTCCAGGAGATGTAACACACAGATTGCCTGTAACCATGGCAATCAGTTCAGCTGTGAGCACCCTCGTTTATTCAAAGCACAGAGGCAGTACAGGAGAGAAAATACTCTTACAAACAGGAACAATAGGATTTAATTTCAGATGCCAAAACATGATTGGTTTGGTATTAGACTCTGAGCCATGAGAAGCAGATCATGCATTCTGGACTTCATCTGCTGTCTCCTGATTCTCCAGAGTAATATTAGTTTCAATTTCTTCCAGAAATAATGATTAACTTGTTTTCAGGACTTTCTTGAGAAGGAAAGAAAAATTTGGGAAAACGTAGCCTCATCAAAACACTGTGTTTAAGAAAATCATGAACATGCCAAGGACAATAAAGGAATATCAAATATACATTTCTTTTGCTTTTTTGCTGATTTTTTTGTCACGGCCATATCTGTTTTTGAATCTTAGCTGTTGCTGACCATCTTCATAATTTCAGTTTCTTCACACCTTTGGAGGGGATAAAAGGTTATGTTTGAGAAGTATAATGACGGTATTTATGATTGCCAAGGCAATTAGGTATCACTCACCAATTATCTATCTTCAATGAGTCCAAACTTTGGATTCCCACAAAAACTCAACTAATGTATTTCACAGGTGCACATGTTTGAAACAGTGGGGAAAAGAGCAAACATGCTCGTAGAATGTGGAAGTCTACAAGGAAAATGTTGCCACTTTCTCAGGAATTCTTTGTTATGGAGTTCTTAAGAGTGCAAACATTGTGAAACTTACACAGCTGAGACAGGCAAGGAGCCCAAGTTCCCACCACATGGAAATGCATGGGAATTATATGATGATGAGGTGGGCTTCTTTACTACAAAACACATCTGCATAGAAGGAAAAGTCCATCTGAACCATCAAGGAAATACATCATTGAAACAAAAGCTACGGAAATGATTCATTAAAGAAACAAAAACAAGTGTACGTAAAACGTTACTTTTAGCTTAGTGGTAAATGAATTGATTTGATTCAATTTTGTTTTACAATTTTCATTGCAGGATTGAAGTTTCATAAAGCTGTCATTTGAAGACTGCTTCATTTCCCTAAAGCTCAAAAAGGATTTAAAAAAAATGACAAGCAATAATTTTTTTTTTCAATGTAACTGCTTTCTCAAACTCCTTGGCCCAGGCTACAAGTGATCACCAGTGATTCTATTCCTTTAACCTTAAATTCTTGGAAGTAAACACCTTCAGAATCAATTTACCCCCTGAAAACCTGAAGAACAGAGACACAATGTGACCCAAGTCCAAGACAAATAATGAAGAAACTATGCCATCTCTTTCTGTTATCTTTCTTTGTAAGTATGCTATTCTTGGTGTTTTGTCTCAAAGGAAAAAAATAAACAAAACATAATCTTATAATCTCTTTGCAGTCCAAGTCCTGCAAAGTAGGTTATGTAGGGCCATATTATGTCATATATCTCTGTCATATGTTTCTTTTGTTTCTATCATACACTCATTCATTTATATAAGCATATATGATATAAACTCATAGATACTAATTCATATATATACATACATACATATATATATATAATATATATTATAATTATAATATATATTTAATATATATATATATAATATATATATATATAATATATATATATATATATAATATATATATATAATATAATATATAATTATATTATATATATATATATATATATTATCGACTAGATATGTCTGATGGTCAAATTCTTGGGCCAGATTTGTTTTTAATTTTATTTATTTATTTAGAGAAAGAGGGGGAGAAAGAAAGAGGGAGAGAGAGAGAGAGAGAATGAATGTGCCAGGGCCTCTGGCCACTGCAAACGAAGTCCAGACACATGCTCCCCCTTGGGCATCTGGCTAAGTTGGGTCCTGGGGAATCGAACCTGGGTCCTTTGGCTTTGCGGGCAAACACCTTAATGGGCCATCCTCCCGGTGGTGTTGCTGTCCATAAGGAAGCTCCAGGAGAAGGCAGTTTCTTTACTTTTGTCCAGCTGCCCATATTACTCTCTGTTGTATGTTTTGTTTTTTTACCTAGCTGGGTGCCTGTTGTCTGGCTCTCATCAGAACACTGGGATACAGCCTGCATCCAGCTTCGAGGACTGAACTGTTGCTGAGCTCTTTGGATCTCTAGCCTGCAGACAGCTATTGGTGAGCTGCTCAGCCTGTACCTTGGAAGCTAATCTGATACACCTTCTCTTGAATTCATGTCTATCCTGTTGGTTCTGCTCATCTAAAGTCTGATACAAAATGGTAAATTACAAAAATGAGTATATGTGGCTGGAGAGATGGTTCAGCAATAAAAGGCAATTGCTTGTAAAGCCTGATAGCCTGGGTTTGATTCTCCTATATCATCTACATACATACATGCACAAAGTGGAGTTTGCTCCTATGGGAAAAGGCCCTGAAATCCCCATTTATTCTCTTCTTTTCTCTTCTCTCTCTCTCTCTTTCTTTACAAATAAATAGTAAAAATTAAGAAAAAGAAAACTGAAAATGAGTATATAGGAGGTGGCATGAGCAGCTTAGTGGTAATACACTTGCCTAGCATGTGTAATGCCCTGGGTTTGATCCCCAGCACTGCAAAAAAACATACGTAAAAAATAAATAACCTAAGATGAAAATACTCACAGGAGACCCAGATTATTAACTAAGCTCTTGTTGGATTGAACCCAACCCTGAGGGTCAGGCTAGTATCTATGGCCACGAGCAAATGGAGCAAATGCTTAACAATGGCAGAGCTACACACATTTACAGTCCTGGGCTACAGCAAAGTGCCCACTAAATGCTCAGCAATATTAGTTATGCAGAGGAGATATTCATTTCCAACAAATATTTGTGGAATGTCCCTTACTTCCCAAGCACCAGTGACAAAAAGAGACTAAGCCAGCCCTGGATAGATAGGAAATTTATGTTCAAGCAAAGCTTAGTTCAAAGCCTGGCTCTACTGTTTATTATCATCTTAAAACTACACAGGAAAGAGTTCTCAGGAGGCAAAAGCATAGCCAAGGACATAGAATTCCTTGTTATCAGCATATCACGTGTGTTTGTCACACATGCCCTTATGAAAAAATATTTATTAATGGGCTGTGATATGTTAGACATTGTATCAAACACTAGGGTTATGATGGTAGATAAGAAGATTACCTCTGATTTTATATCAAATTGTATACTACAATGAATCAATCAGGTCCAAGGAAATGGTTCCCATACCATTTTACCCCCCTCCCCCGCCAAGGATCTTATCCAAAATCTATACTTAAAATTTCTTCACATGGATGTGTCAGCTTTATGTGACCATGACAGAATGCTCAGTCTAAGGGTTTATCTGGGCTCCTTTTCCTTGTGTCTATGCGTCTGCATATGTAAGTCTACGTGTGCGCGTGTGTGACATACAGGAGTATGAAGCCAGAGCACATATCAGGCATCGCTTTTCAAAAACACTGCCCACCTTTCTTGAGACAGGACTTCTCACTGGCCTGAAGCCTGCCAAGTAGGCTAGCTGGGCTGGTCAGTAAGAGTTCATGCTCTATGAAGGTCAGTTCTGTGGCACCATAAGCTTGTGTCAGATAGAGGCAGGAAAGAAAACCTGGGCAGCATCCAGAGCCATGATATTCCCAAGTGCCTATGCCCAGTGACCTTCTGCCTCCAGCTAGGTCCCACCTTCTAAAGCTTCCAGAAGTTCTTCCAAACGTGTCAGCAGCTGGTAATCCATAAGGGCTCACTTGAGCCTATGGGGAAACTTCATGTCCAAACCAGAACAATGGAGTATATCATGTCAAGGTATGATATGTCTTCTAGCTGGAGGATCGATGAATCAGGATCTCGACATTCGATGTGGCTCACTTTAGCCTGCATTCGGCTCTGAAGTCTCTCCTTCTATTAGCTGTGTTAACTCTGCATGTCAATAGCAGCTTCTCTTTGGTGTGTGGGAGCACACTCAACTTTGAGGATGAGAGTAGAATTCCACCTTCCATTCAGTAAATTTAATTTGGGGCTGACTGTTCAAATTGCTTACATTCAGTGTCACTGTGGTGTGTCAGTGGTCTGAAGGACTGGCAGTGCCCGTTCTCACTTTCTACATGGTTTGAAGCCTGTTCTTTCTTGTTCGTTGCTTGAGATGCCAGGCTAGCTGGCCCACGAGTGTCAGGTGTCCCCTGACTCTTCTTCCCATTGCTGCAGGGGCGTTGAGATTACAGACACATGTGCTATTTGTGTCTTTATGTGGGTTTGGGGGAATGGAAACTCTTGACAAAAGCAAATGCCTTCAGTGACAGCCATCTTCCCAGTCCATACTTCATAATTTTAACAGGGTTTTGTGGCATATGCCTGTAATCCTAGCATTTCAGAGGTAGAGGCAAAGGTGATAAGGAGTTCAAGGTCATCTTCAACTGTGTAGTGAGTTCAAGGCCAGGCTAAGCCTCCTGAGATTCTGTCTCAAGGAAAAAAAAAAAAAATAAGTGGGCTGGAGTGATGGCTTAGCAGTTAAGGTGGTTGCCTGGCAAGCGTAAGGACACAGGTTAAATTCCCCAGTACCCACATAAGCCAGATGTACAAGGTGATGCATGTGTCTGGAGTTCATTTGTAGTGCTGGAGGCCCGGAAGCACCTTCTCTCTCTCTGTATCTC
Source organism: Jaculus jaculus (assembly GCF_020740685.1). Taxonomy (NCBI): domain Eukaryota; kingdom Metazoa; phylum Chordata; class Mammalia; order Rodentia; family Dipodidae; genus Jaculus; species Jaculus jaculus. The sequence goes on along the minus strand of NC_059113.1, from coordinate 96,309,655 downwards.
TCTCTCTCTCTCTCTCTCTCTCTCTCTTTCTTTCTCTCTCACACACAAATAAATAAATATAAAAAATGATAGCAGTACTGTCAGATTAACAGAAAAGTTATAAAGATAGTATAAGAAATCGCCATACATCTACAACCCATTTTGCACATTCTCAGCCACTGAAAGAATAGCACATTTTTGTCATTAATGAACAAAAGGTAATAGGTTATTAGCTAAAGTCCATGCTTTATTCAGATTCCTACAGTGTGCCTCTAATATCCCTTGTCTGTTCTAGAATTGCATCCAGGATATTATATTACATGTAATGACAATATCCCCTTCAACAACTTTTTTTTTTTTTTGGCTATAATAGATTTTCTGTCTTTGAACTTGATGATTTTAACACTTTTGAAGATCACCACCACCAAAATGTTTATTTATGTCATCCAATTCATCATAACCAACCAATAAGTTTATCAATCATAAAAGCCCTTTTAGAATTAAGATACTGCCCCTCTCTCTCTAACACATTCCCATTTAATGTTCTGGTTCTCCCAAAGTATGACCAGAAATTCAGCAACTAGGCCAGTCTCTCTTATTGCCCTGCCTTTGCACATGTTGCCCTCCCTGCTTAGGCTCCTTTCCTTAAGATTCTTCAGCCCATCTCTGTCTAGATAACTCTATAATGTGCCACAGTCTTTTGGAATTCTGGAATTTTGGAATTCCTCATTCCTGCCATATGTCATTGTGATCAACTTCCCCTGGGCTTCCTTCACAGCATGGTTGCTCCTCCAATCTTACCCACAGTGACAGACCTGTTTCTAGAGAGTTCTGGGTGAACACCTGGTACAGCAGGACATCCATCCTTGGCCAACCACACTGCAGAGCCCTTTCCTCCTTCAGCTTGTTACCTTCCTTTGTTGTTTTTTTTTTTTTTTTTTTTAAGTGATTTTATTTACTATGTATTTGGAGACAGAGAGAGGGAGAGAGAGAGAAATGAGCATGTCATGGCCTCTTGCCATTGTAACCAAACTCCAGATGCATACCCCACTGGGTGTCTGGCTCTACATGGGTACTGGGGAATTAAACCATGTCCATCAGGCCTTGTAAGCAAGTGCCCTTAATCACTGAGCCATCTCTTCAGCCCAGCTTGTTACCTTCTCCCTGCATGATGTGTGTTGCCCTTCAGAGAATCACCCATCTCAGCAAGAAGGAATAAGGAGTAGAGGAGAAAGGGGTCATTTCTTTTAATCAAAGAGGTAAAAAGAGACACTACCCCCCCCACCAAAAAATCAAATTCATCAATCGCCCAGAACAGAGTTACACGGCCATCTCTTGCTACAAGAAGAAATGGGAAAGCAAGAATGTGAAAAAGCAGAAAGGATTGTCACAATCCACACAACCATGACTTGTGTCCTAGAGCCAAACAAAACTGGGGATTTTGTTAGGCAGGAATATGCTACAGCTTTTGAACAGCCAAATAGTAGTGGGCACCACACCAAACTAGATTTCACAAAGCAAACATAAAACATACCAACAAGAGGCAAAAATAGAGCCAGGTGTGGTGGCATATGTCTTTAATCCCACTACTCTGAAGGCAGAGGTAAGAGGATCACTATGAGTTCGAGGCCACCCTGAGACTCCATAGTGAGTTCCAGGTCAGCCTGAGCTAGAGAGAAACCCTACCTCAAAAAAAAAAAAAAAAAAGAGCAAAAATACAAAGAACAAACAATAAACAATTACATATGTAGGTGAGGTAGTCATTTTTATTTATTGGGATTCAAGGAAATGTTTTATCCCAGAATTATCTTTACTCACCAAGACACCTTCCAAACTTCTTTTGGTGTCATTATACATGTAGTCTAAGTAGGTCAGTCAAGGAAGCAAACAAAAGATGGGCCTAGTCGCATAGATCCCTACATTTATGAAGTCCTAGTTATAATACAGATGGAAAGCTCTCTACAGGAGCTTAAGTTGTCTTGAATCTATGTGTTTGCTTACAAGCTTTGCATAAACTTGGTGACATGTTTGAGGGGAAAAAGGTGGAACACCACGATTATACAGCTAGACCCATCAGTCATAGATTCAAGGCCACTCGGTTCTGGAGTTTTGCAAGTGATTTTCTTCTCTGAAGATATTCAATCCCAAGTCATCACCATTAAAAAGCATCTATGATCAAACGTGCTCTTTCTGTTTAAATGCCTCCTCCTAATTCTAATGTAAACTAGGCTTGCCAACTCAGAACTGTAGGCACAGGATGAGTAGAGATGGTGCTATGACTTTTGGATCTCCATTATTTCAGTATGTACTGCTCCCTGAGAGTTAGGGGCAGCTGACACCTGCATCTTACCTCCTTTCCCACTATCCTTCACATATGTGCTATGGTTTATCACCTACAAGAATATTGCATGGTCCCAAATGACATACATTGTGTAAGACTGAAGGTAGGGTTTAGAATTGGCAAGTGCCAGACGATGAGTAGACTTGGAGGCGTCTAGCCTCTGTTCCTTCCTGGAAAGGATCCAGCTCCTGTCTCTTTGGATGTGCTTAGTCTTTAGAAGGTAAGATATGATCAGGTCTGGTCCAAATTGTGGGTAAGTGCCCTCCTTAGTCCATGCCCCTTTAGAAGCTGCAATAATAAACTTCCTATTTACGTAACAAAGGGTCTGATGTTTGGAAATTTTTTAAAGGGTAGAGGTTCGCTAGCCAATGGTTCTAGAAATGTGGAAGTCCAAGTACATGGTGCCAGTGAGGGGTTCCTGCAGCTCCAACTTAAACTTAAGGGGAAGAGAACAAAAGGTCATGTGCAGGAATCATAGAACACAGGGGTGTTAGTTCAATGGCTGCTTTCACAAGAATGAACCGGCTGTCCTTGGAAAACCCTAATGTCTCTTACTATCCCAACCGCCGCCACCTAATCATCCCAGTACCTCTCTGTGTGCTAAAATTCAGCTTCTGAATTTCAGGAGACATGTTCAAGTCATGGCATAAAACACACACAGAGAGAGAGAGAGACAAAAGGAAAAGTGTTGCTAAGGAAGAGTGGGGTTCTCTACAAGTTCCCCAAGGAAGTGCACAGAACTCCATGGATACAGATATTATGTGTTCCTCCTTCCCTGACATTCCTTTCTATGCTTAGCTATTGCTCGGTGGTCTCCTGGGGAGATTGTGATGGGCCAAGGAATAGGTGTGGAAGTTTCCAGAGTACCAACTTTTCATTATAAATTTTTTCTCTTTCTCAGCTATGTGTTTCAAATTTCCCCTTCCTGCAAAGGGAAGCACCTTCGTTGTCTAGCCCCCATTATAAAAGGAAAGGAGCATGGGGCTTCCGCGGTGGGGGAACCATATATGGAGACCACAGGACAAAGAACACAGCGACTCGTGTTGGCTTTCCATCACAGCATGGCTACTTTCTCATTTTGTAACCTCAGTCGTGTGTTTATTATCTTTGTGCTTCCTTTTCCTTACTGAGCTAGTGGAATACCTGCCTCAGGAGTCACCATGAGAATTAAAAGAAATAGTTGGCAGTTTATGAATCAAACCACAAATATTATGTACCAGTGTTCATTTGCTACCTGAATGTCCATTTCCATAAAATAAACACGAGTGCTGGAGAGATGACTTAGCGGTTCAGGCACTTGCCCATGAAGCTTAAGGAATCATGTGTGACTCCCCAGGTCCCATGTAAACCAAATGCACAGTGACTCAAGTGCATAAGGTCGCATTAGCACACAGGAGGATGTGTACATCTGGAGTTCGATTGCAGTGGCTGAAGGCACTGGCATGCCAATTCTCCCTCTGCCTTTCACTGTCTGGCATTAAAAAAAGTAAAGGCCAGTTTGATGTACTTGTCTCGATATCTTTTTGTTTGTTTGTTTTATTTTTTAAATTATTTTATTTATTAGTTTTGTATTCAGCAAATATAATCAGTTTGGTACCATTAATAGGCTCATCCGCGACCTACCCCCTCCCCATTGGCCCCTCCTTGTTGAGGTATATGGGTCATGCATTGTGGAGTTAGCCCACAGTTATGGGTAAGATAAATGTCTCTGCATATCATGACGCAACATGTGGCTCTGACATTCTTTCCGCCCCCTCCCCCGCAAAATTTCCCTGAGCCGTGTTGGGTTCATTTTTGGTTGGCTTCAGTGATGAGGTGTTGGGGGCCTCTGAGGCTCTGGCTCTCTGATTTGGTAGGAGTTGTATTTCTCTGTGTTGGTCTCCTTCCCCCTTGTGCTGGTATCTGGTTCATCAGGAAAACAGCACCCTTGCTTGTTTCACCAATTTTTCTTAGTTTCAGCCGGGACCCTTTTGAGTATGATGGGGTGGCTCTCTCCTTAGGATCTATATCTATCTGAAAAAAAGAAGCAGATTCTTCAACAGAGAGTAAGTTAGCACCAGGACAAATGAGATAACCCTTACTTTTTTAATAGAGAATTTAATAGGTGTAGGCCCTCTTGTAGCCCATGATTGATGGTAGCTTGATATTGGAGAGTGGGCTAATGTTTGGATATGGTTCGGACTTGTTTCCCAGCTCCAGCTATGGGTCCCGTACCACTGAGGGGATCACTTAGCCAAATCAAGAGCAGTTGGTTCCCCACCATGGCTATGTGCCACTATTGCACTTGTGTGAGCATCACAACAAGTTATTTGCTGCTAAGTAGGTTAGACCATGAGTTGCTTGGACAGATAATGGTCATTTTCCCCCAGTTGCCCATGTAGCACCTTCTGGCACTACACACGCTGACTGTCTGGGGACTGAATCTCTTCTAGCTTCCAGCCATGCCATTCCATTTTACGTGCCAACTGCATATGGTGTCTTCAGCAGTAGTGTCTTACCACTAACCGTTGGTGGGTCATCAAGTACCCTGATAGAAATCCATCTGTCTTTTAGAAACATCGTAGGTCTCTCTGATCAAAAGCTCATTGTGGATGATAGCCCCATGCTGGTGCTGGGAGTTACAGATCAGTGCCCACTAAGAAAATGAGGAAAGAGATAACTAATAAACAAAAGTTAGAGAGAAGAGGTGGGGAGAGAGAGGGAGAGGGAGGGAGGGAAGCTGTAGAAGATTAAGGTTAGCCTTGATCTTACCCTCTCCAGTGTCTTTTGGTTCAGGTGTTCCCTGTAAGGGCCTGGTGAAGGTTCAACCATTTGGTCTGCCTTTTAGGAAGTAGAATTTTATGATACCATTGCCGTTTGGGTCTAGATTTGTGTTTCCCACTCCTTGTTTTTTTTTAAATAAATATCAAACCTGAGGGAAGGTCAGTAGTAAGACATTATTGAACTGAGGATGGATTTCAGAGCTAGAGTGCCTGCCTCGCATGCATCAGGCCCAGGGTTTGGTCCTAATCACTGGACATAAAGTATATAGAGACATTTATTACACACTGTAGGAACCACACAGACAATGGTTTGTGTTCCTAGGCCACCTAAGGCACCAGAATAAAAGTAAATGGAAGCAGGCAGATTAGATTCACAAAGCATTTATCATGAGTGTTTTAGGGCTTTCACAAGCAGCAGGGCAGGAGCTGACCATGTCTGAGAGTTTCTCCATAGGCACAGATTGATTCCAGCTGCATCACCACAGACTGAGAGTGGGCTTTGTTTCCCTAAAGGTTTTCACATACAAATATACTGAACATTCTAACAGATTTTTACAGGAAATAATAATCAGTGCTGGAAAGATGGCTTAGCAGTTCAGGTGGTTGCCTGTGAAGCCTAAGGACCTGGGTTCGGTTCCTCAGGACCCACATAGAGCCAGATGCACAAGGTGGCACATAGGTCTGGAGTTCATTTGCTTGTGACTGGAGGACTTGGCAAACCCATCCTCCCTCTCTCTCTCTCTCTCTCTTTCTGTTTGCCACTTCCTCCACTCCCTCTTGTAAATAAACAAATAAATAAAATATCTTTAAAAATAAAATAATAATGCCGGGCGTGGTGGTGCACGCCTTTAATCCCATCACTCGGGAGGCAGAGGTAGGAGGATCGCCATGAGTTCCAGGCCACCCTGAGACTACAGAGTTAATTCCAGGTCAGCCTGGACCAGAGTGAGACCCTACCTTGAAAAACCAAAAAAAAAAAAAAAAATAATAATAATAATAATAAATAAAATAAAATAATAATCATACCCTTACTTAAATTACCCATGTTTTTTCACAAATTAACAATTCGGTTTATTCCAATCTTGTCATTGTGAATTCACCAAAAGTGTACCACCACCACTACTAATAAGCACAGGAGGTGCTTTCTCATTGTTTTTTATAAACACAAGCCTGCCTATAAAGGGGACATAAATTGGGATCAGGAACCCGAGGAAACAAATCTCAATTACACTGTAATCGCAGCTCATACTTAAAAAAAAAAAAAAATGAATCAATTACAGTTAATTCAAGATCTCGACCCAGCCTGAAAGCTCAAATGCTATATAGCAAGCACTTGCAAGGTGTCCCCTACAGTAGGCACCCAATGCATGCCGGATGATTATCCACCTGACTCAATGGACTTGGCTTTGAAGAATTTATATTCTCTCCCAGTACCTTCTCCAAATGGAGTCCACCCACAAAGGGAAAAAGCTGAAGGAAAGGATATTATGGCCAGAATGCTTGCTTCTAGGCTCAGCTCTCTCATGAGCTTGCCATATCCACCTTCTCTATAGCATAAGGGCACTAGATAGGATGCGTGAACAAGAGCGCACAGAAAGGTTCATTCCAAGACAGGCAAAGAAACATCCCTCCTATTGGATATGCTTGTAAACTGAAACTGGCTTTCAACAATTTAAAAACAGTGTGTTCAGTGTTAGCATTCCAAGGTGACTGGACAAGCACTTTTTTGGGGGGGGGCATGTTTTAAGGTTATTTCATTTTGTTTGTAAGATAGGGTCTTTCTTTCAGTTTGGGACGATGGCTTAGCATTTATTAGGCACTTGCTTCCAACGACTACCCATGTGAGTTCAATTTCCCGGTACTCACTCGTGAAGCCATATGCGCAAACTGGTGCATGCATCTGGAGTTCATTTGTCACAAAAAGCCCTGGTGCCTCTCTCTCTCTCTCTCTCTCTCTCTCTCTCTCTCTCTCTCTCTCTTTCTTTCTCTTTTAAATAAAAAGAAGGAAAGAAACAAACAATCAAAGAAAGAAAGAAACAAAGAAAGAAAAGATAGGGCCTTTCTATGTAGCCCAAGGTAGCTTTAAACTCATGCTTCTCTTGCCTTCGTCTCCAGTCATACTTCATTGTGTCCAGCTTTCTTTCCTTTGTTCTAAGTTACAGAATTGTCAAGTTCTATGGTCTATAGTCATTAGGATTTAAGAAATCAATATTTAATCATTAAGGATTTAAGAGAAAATTCTTAAGAACTTTGTCAATCACTACTAAGTTTCTGCTGTGTGAAAAATTATTTTATTGCTACTGATTTACCCACCCACTTGCCTCCACTACAGACAGCAAAAGAAAGAGGAACAGAGAGAGACAGCAAAAGAAAGAATGGTGTGCCAGGTCCTCTGCAAATGAACTCCAGATGTATGTGCGTCACCTTGTGCATCTGGCTTACTTGGGTACTGGGGAATCAAACTTGGGTCCTTGGGCTTCACAGGCAAGTGCCTAACCACTAAGCTATCTCTCTCATCCAAGTTTCTTCTTTGTTGTTGTTTCTCATGGTGTGTGACCAGGAACACAAGCATTTTTGTGATACAATGAGAAAGAAGAAGGAAGTTTAACCTGCTGCTCTTCCAGCTTCATTCATTCAACGCTTACCTTACGACAGCCCACAGTTACTAAAGAACATGGAAAAATCTCAGATTCCTACAAAGCGATTACAGAAGCTCACACATTATCACGTGCTATGCAAACTTATTTTACATTCATGTCATGCCACGCTTGTTCTTTTCAGTGAATGTTCATCTGATGGTCACATGCTGCCCTCAGTTTGTCCTTCTCTTCCAGAACGGTCGCCACCCAAGTGACTATACCTCCATGCATATTGCATCTCAGATGCACCTCACAGAAAATTCTCTGGTTTATAAAATCCCCTTCCCCAGCAGACAGCAGCAAGCAGTTTCAAAAGTCTGAACCTCAGTCCAGGCATGTTGGTTCACAAGGATAATCCCAGCACTCTGGAGGCTGAGGTAGAAGGATGCCTGAATGTCTGAAGCCAGAGGGAACTACAGAGTTAAGTTCCAGGTCAGACTATGCTAGTGTGAGACTCTTCCTCGCCTCCCCCAAAAGTGTGAGTGTTTAGGTGAGGGGAGAGGGTTAAGTTTGTTTCATACATCACATGAATGCACTTGAATTCCTCTGTTGTAATGCATGGGAGAAGTGGAACATTCTCACCGCACACTGTAGACCCAATGCATAGCACCAGTCCGAAACAAACACCCACACACTTCCCTCCGCTACAGATCTGTGCTAAAGACCAGAAGTTGGCCACAGTTGTTTTTTTTTTTTTTTTTTTTTTTAACTTCTGCTGGATTTCCATGGTGTTTGGTTTCATTACTTGCATCCATTCTATCTCATCGTTAGGATGTGTCAGGGAAGGGCTCCGAGGGTCAAGGAAGCCGAGATACCACAGCCCTGCCCAGCCCCAGAGGGCCCTCCTCAGCCACCTCACAGCAGCCGAGCCCCCAGCTCGCACCAGATCACAGTGGAGCAGGACCAATTTTTAAATGTCTTCATCTGGTCCCTCCTACTTCATGGTTGCTCTGGGGGTGGTGAGAATCGGGACGCATTGAAAGCTGCTGGGACATCTGACTCTGCGTTTTCTTGGCTCTGAGTGGCTTAACTCTGCACCAGCCCTTCCAACTGTGCAGAAATTCACTTTTGGGAACAGAGGCAAAAGGAGGCGGGCAGAGAGGCCAGGAGCCTTGCTGGGTTGCTCTGCCAACCAGTGCCACTCTCGCCATGGTCCCCACGTGCAGCTTCACCCCCCAGCACGACATGGTAATGGGGCAAGGGCTGTCAGTAAGGAACTGATGTTCAGCGGGCTTCTACTTTGAGATAGGATTTCTCTGTGCTCTGATTGTCACCGGGTTATATGCAATGACATCAGGGTTTGAGGGGGGGTTGCGGAGAGATAATGATCTCGAGAGTCTGGAAACCTTCTTCGGGGTTAGGCATGTTCTCAGCTCCCCTAACCCCACAGCAGAGCACATGGCACACCAGTCTCCCAAGTCACAGTGGGCTGTAGGCATAGGTAGTGCCCACTTCATGGAGGCATTCAAGAAAGTTTTATGGGTGTTCCAGGGCCTCTAGTCACTGCAGATGAACTCCAGATGTATGCACCACCATGTGCTTCTGGCCTATGTAGATAGTGAGTAATTGAACCTGGGTCCTTAAGCTTCGCAGGCAAGCACCCTAACCACTGAACCATCCCTCAAACCATTTTTGACAAAATAGCACAACAGGAGCATTTCCACTTGTCCTAACATTAACCAAGTTACAGTTCTTCCTTCCTTCCTTCCTGGGCTGTTGTTCTTTGGGTAGGCAAACGAAAACACCCGAGAGAATCCCAACCTACAGTCTCAGGCACAGTGGCACACTTGCCCAGAGGGCACTGAGTGAAATGCGGGCTTTCCGCAACACTAAAGCATAGACAGCATTTCCTAATGTATCTGTGATGTGCGCTGTACGCATATTACCCACAGGGAAGAAGTCATAGTGGAAGGGGTACGATATATGATGTGGAAATGTCATAATCGTTCTACAGTCTATAGTGTCCCAATTAACTCTGTGATGCTAAGGTTCAGTAAAGCGTGGTGATCCTTATTTAAAGTAATGCTTTTTAGCTCAAGTGTCCTCTATTAGATTTAAATTGACAAATAAGACACAAGATTCTCAGTGCTACTCCAGTGTAGATTTCATATCTGGTTGCCTCTGCCTTCCCAGTCAATCGAACAGAAACCTCCAGAGTTTGCTGTAAGAGGTGTAGGTTCCAAGTAATCCCAGGAACAAGCCATCAGCACACCCTTTAGAGTGACTTGGGTAAATACCACAGCCTGCAGTTGCCATGTGTTGCCAATAAACAATAAACAGCTTCTCCTTGTACCTTTTTTTTTTTTCCAGAAAGTTCTCCCTTCCCTACCCCCCCAAAAAAAAGTTCTATAAAATTCTGTCTCTCAATCTTTACTTTTTATTTTTTTTTCTGCTGGTTCAGATACCAGCGCAATCAGGAAACAATGAAAGCGCTCACCGAAAAACCAGTTTTCACTCAGCTCTGCGAGCCGGTGAGGATGAAAATTAACGCAAACAAACTTGGGAATGCCAGCCAAACCCCTGAACCTTGTCGGGCAGTTCATCCTCTGAGAGTGGCTCCAGTCTTTCAGTACAGCCTTATCCTGAAATGACCTGATGGCAAGGCCAGTGTCAGATGACATGTGACATCAAGTCTTCAATGTGAATTTTGCTGGCACAGTCACCATTGGACTCCTCTCCTGCTTGTAGTTGCTGGACAAGAAATGGTGCCTTTGCAATCTCCAGCAAAGAATGCAAGTCCAAAATTGAATTGCTTAGGGACGCTATTCCCATGGCATGCATGGATTTCATTCTGGACTGGAAGGTAGTAAACCCCCAACTGAAGTATATTTATTTCTGTGTTGGTAACTTAAAAATAGTTGGGCATTAATTTCAGTTACATAAGATGATGATTTTTATAGTGTGCTTTGTTACTGAATATACCCCGAAGTGGCCCAACTTCATTCACAATTGAAATTAAGTTTAACTAACTGACTTTATTCTTTCTCTACACATTCTCTCCTCCACCAAAAATTAACTCAGCATTCTACTTTACTTGACTTTGTACATACAGTATTTTACAGCACATTGATTTATAGTTGGCTCCATGAAAGGTTATGTCAGCATTTGCATTATCAAGCTATGGTTCTGTGGGTTTATGACTAAGCTATAAATAAATAATTATGGGCTGGAGAGATGTCTTAGCAGTTAAGGTTCTTGCCTGTAAAGTGTAATGACTCAGGTTCAGTTCCCCAGTACCCACATATATCCAGATGCAGAAAGTGGCATATGCATCTGGAATTCGTTCACAGTGGCTGGAGGCCCCGGCACACTCATTTTATCTGTCTTTCTCTCTCTCTCTCTCTCTCTCTCTCTCTCTCTGCTTTCAAGTAAATCAAAATAAATATGTAAAGTAATAATTTTGACTGAAATTTGCAACGCCAAGTTTCTTCCCTTTAGGATAATACATTCATTTAATATGTTGCTTTGATGCAAATGAATGGAAAGAAAGTTATGTCTATGAAATGAAATCAGACTGAACTGTCATCTGCTGGCAGTGACTTTCATCCAAAGGTACATTTTAGTAGATTGGAAAGCTAGTTTAATGACAAGAGAATCGATAGTTTTCATAGTTAAGGATTAAAGGACAGAAGATGAAGTGAGACCTCCACAGTGCATGTGCGTGCACACACACACACACACACACACACACACACACACACACAAAACATACAAAACTTATTTTTTTCTTAACCAGGTGTGTTTGTAACTGTCTTCCATGCTATTTGGTAAATATTCTCTGAATTTCATTGTAAATGTCCTTGAGTACATTTCTTACAATCCATTACCAGCAAAGCAGTAGACAGTGCTGTGCTCATAAACCAGAGCTGGCGCTGGGTCTGGTAAGTCATTAAGCAAACCTACCCTTATGCTATTTGAGGCCTGCGTGTCCATGCCCGCCCATAAAAAGAAAATAGGATTTCTGATATACAAAGCACTTCCTCAGGCAGGTAAAGCTGTTGCCTTCAATTAGCATATGCACCATTTTGTTTGTTTGTTTGTTTTATTGCTTGACTCTTCAAATGCTTGAGCATACCTGAATAAATCTCCCATACTTCTCTTTCAAGTCACTATATTTTCATCCACATGCTTGTGGAATCTGCTCACAAGTGAGAAATAGAATCATTTCCACTGTGGAAAAAAAAAGAGTATTGAGAATGGGTGGGGTCCCAAAGTTATGACATGATGCAAATGATAAAGTCTAATCTTAGCAACAGGTAAGGCAATTGTGTGGAAAATAAAAGAGCTATAGTTACCATTAACTGTAGAACTTAGCCCTGGTGTGTCACAGGGCCAGCTAGGAGAGCAACAGGTAGCCTGGTATGAATGAGGGTGGTACGGAAACTGAGGACCAGGGGGAAATGCTGACAGAAAGCTTGGGAGAATGTGACAGGACATTGGAAGCTCTGCTACTTGGACGGAGAAGAAGAAAAATTGTAGTGATGTGATCTAGCTTATATTCTAACTGCCGCAGCTTGTCTGACATCAAAAGTCCAGGTATAGGGCTGGAGAGATGGCTTAGCGGTTAAGCGCTTGCCTGTGAAGCCTAAGGACCCCGGTTCGAGGCTCGGTTCCCCAGGTCCCACGTTAGCCAGATGCACAAGGGGGCGCACGCGTCTGGAGTTCGTTTGCAGAGGCTGGAAGCCCTGGCACGCCCATTCTCTCTCTCTCCCTCTATCTGTCTTTCTCTCTGTGTCTGTCACTCTCAAATAAATAAATAAAAATTAAAAAAAAAAAGTCCAGGTATACCTCAAACTATATGGCTGAGGATGAGAAGTGAGGATGTGTATTCATCTCCCTTTTCCAACAATATCCAACCCTCACTTCTTCTCACCCACTGACACGCTGTTCGTTAATTATCACCGCATTCATGTCTTCTAATCGGTGTGCACAGAATTGTAGATCTTGTGTGAATTTAGTGTCCAGATAAAACAAACATCTCATTTAAGACATAAAAAAAAAAAACCCCACAAACCTGAGGCCTGGAACCACGTGCCACCAAACCACACTTATGACCCAGGCCATGCTGGAAGTTTTCCAGCAATTCCCATCCCCACGCAAGGGCATGCTGTGGAGTCTCTACAAGCTAAGGTCTTTGGCACGAGATCATCCAGGATCCCAGTTGGGTCATGAAGTGTCACTGTGTCCTTGCACAACTCTCCAAGCCTCAGCCAACAAGAAACGATAAGCATGGGTTTGGCTAGGATTGCTGTGCTGTCCACTTATACATAAAGCTCAAGAGTGGAGGGCCTGGGTAGTAGTCAGAGCTTAAAAATGAGCTTTCGCTTTCTTTCTCATCATTGTGTGATAGCTCCTAAAGGCCAGAGTCTGTGTTATTTCAGACTGCTTGGTTTGGGCTAGAGAGATGGTTTAGCAGTTAAGGTGCTTGCCTGTGAAGTCTAAGGACCCAGGTTTGATTCCCCAGTTCCCATAGAAGCTAGACGCACAAGGTGGGGCATTCATTTGGAATTTGTTTGCAATGGCTAGAGGCTGTGGTGCTCCCATTTTCTCTTTCTCTCTCTTTCTCTATCTCTCTTTCTTTTAAATAAATAAATAAATAAATAAAATATTTAAAAATACTCGGTTTATAGTAACAGGTAAGGCAATTGTGTAGAAAGCGTGGTGGTGTACACCTTTAATCCCAGCACTCAGAAGGCAAAGGTAGGAGGATCTTCATGAGTTCAAGGCCACCCTGAAAATACAGAGTGAATTCCAGGTCAGCATGGGCTAGAGTGAGACCCTACCTTGAAAAACTGGAAAAAAAAAAGAAAGAAAGAAAAAAAAAACTTGGTTTAGCCTACTACAGAGTACAATGCTTATAAGTGTCTGATGCTGTCAAGCAATCCCAATAAGTATTACAAAAATAATAAATTCACATATTTAGTTACTATTCATTATATCTTTAATGTAAGAGGCTTCTGAAGCAAGACTAAACACTTACTAATTTTATTTTTATCTTATGCTTATATATGCTGTGAATTTTAATTACATTTATAACACTGTTAGTGACTTGTTTTAATTATTTTGCTGTGACAATTACAAATACCTAATAGAAGCAACTTAAGGGAAGGAAGGTTTGTTCTGGTTCCAGTTTGGGAAGGTAACATCCACCAGAGTGGGTATGGCATGCTGCAGTCCACAGCAGCAGACACATGTGGCTGCGGATGGGCAGACCCATCCCCCAGTGTCAGGAGCTGGCAACTAGTTATATCACGGTAATACACAGCCCGCAGAGAGCTGAACTAGAAGTAAGGCAGATCCATGAACCTCAATATCTTTGCACATGCCCCTATGCCCCTATGGGCATGGGCTAGACTCCATGTCCACAAGATTCCACAACCTCCCAAAACAGCATCATCAGATGTTTGTTGGTCACGAAATTTGTGAGCCTATGGTCACATTTCACATTAAACCATAATTTCATCCTTGGTACCCATAGGTCCTGTCCATCTCAAAATTCAAAATGCATCCGATCCCATCTCAAAAGCTTCCATAGTTTAGCAGCCACGGCACTGTCCAAAAGTCCAAAGTTGACAACCTCTTCTGAGACTCAAGGCAATCCATCAACTGTGAGTCCCTACATAATAAAGAAATAAATTACACACTTCTGATATACAATGGTGCACAGTAAACATTCTCTTTCCAAGAGGAAGAAGTGGGAGGATATTAAACAAAGAGTAGACCAAAGCAAGACCATAGCAGATCAAACACTGAACTCTGTAGTCTCCGGTCCAGCATGTTGGACTTGAGGTAGCATTATCTGAGCACCCATGGGCTCAGGCAGCCCCACCCCTCCGGCCATGCTGCCTGTAGCATACATGTGCTCTCTCTCTTTTTTTTTTTTTAAATTTTTTATTTATTTATTTGAGAGCAACAGACACAGAGAGAAAGACAGATAGAGGGAGAGAGAGAGAGAATGGGCGCGCCAGGGCTTCCAGCCTCTGCAAACGAACTCCAGACGCATGCGCCCCCTTGTGCATCTGGCTAACGTGGGACCTGGGGAACCGAGCCTCGAACCGGGGTCCTTAGGCTTCACAGGCAAGCGCTCAACCGCTAAGCCATCTCTCCAGCCCACATGTGCTCTCTCTTGATGGGCCAAAATCCTGAAGTCTCCATCGCAACTTGGGTTTCCCCTTCACAACGTCCCACCTCCCTCTCTCAGGGCCTGTCTTCAGAGTGTCCACGTTCTGCGAGGGTGTAATCACTGTGGTGGAGAATGCATGCTAACGTTCATGTTCACAGGACAGTGTAGCTGGCCAGGACTCAGCCTGCCGCACCACAACTTGTGGCTGGTCACATCTTAGAAGCAGATGGAAGGCAGCGATCATGCCAGAAGTGGCCTAGAAAACTGGAGGCCTGCCCTCAGATGTTTACATCTACTAGCTAGACCCTGTGTCAAAAGATTCCGTAACTTCCAAAAACAGCGCCACCAGGTGGGGACCAAAATGTTTAATCACATGAACCTGTGGGGTTCCACAAATAAATTCAAACACAAATACTATGTTGAGGGCTGGAGAGATGGCTTAGCGGTTAAGCGCTTGCCTGTGAAGCCTAAGGACCCCGGTTCGAGGCTCGGTTCCCCAGGTCCCACGTTAGCCAGATGCACAAGGGGGCGCACGCGTCTGGAGTTCGTTTGCAGAGGCTGGAAGCCCTGGCGCGCCCATTCTCTCTCTCTCCCCCTATCTGTCTTTCTCTCTGTGTCTGTCGCTCTCAAATAAATAAATAAATAAATAAAAATTAAAAAAAAAATACTATGTTGACCCTACTAGATGTCAAATACATACTAAGTGGTCAAAACATTTGTTAAATCATTTATACTCCCAATAAATTCCTATGGGCAGGTAACATTTGACAGGTGGAAAAATTGAGGTTCACAGAGAAGAAAGTACCCATGTATATCATGTATCTTAAAAAAAAAGAGGAACAAGGAGCTAAGTTTGTCACACACAGGAAACAGCTTCTCAGAGGGTTCACATTGGATCTGAAAGTAGCATTATAAGCCATACACAAAATCAGAAAATAGTACTTATCCATATATTGTAAGCGTTACATTTAAGACTCCTGTTTAATCTTCACATTATATATATGTATGTGTGTGTGTGTGTGTGTGTGTATACATACGTGTGTGTGTGTGTGTGTGTGTATAGTATGTGCATATATAATGTATTATGTATATATCATGTTTTATAAAGAAGTCAACAGGCTTAGGGAGAAGTTAAGTCACTTGTCCCGATATGCTATGCATTTTTTCAAAATTATTTTTATTTATTTACTTATTTGCAAGCAGCAAGAGATAGTTGTTTGTACTCAGAGAGGTAAAGAAAAGAGAAACAGGTAGAGGTAATGGATAGACCTAGGCCTCTAGCAGTTGCAAATGAATTCCAGATGCATGTGCCACATTGTGCATACGGCTTACATAGGTATTGGGGAATTGACCCTTGGTCATTAGGCTTTGCAGGCAAATGCCTTAACCGCTGATCCAGCTCTCCAGCCCCACAATCATACTATTTCTTGAGCTCAAACCAGGATTTGAACCTTTGCTCTCTTGGGTACAACGTCTAGGTTTGGCCTACAGCTCTGTGACAAAAGGGCAGATTTCCTGCGGCCATCTCAGCAACTCTTCTGCTATTGCCGCCCCACAGAGTGCCTGGAAAGAACCCGACTTCTCAGATAGTCTCCTTAAATGTCATTATGCCCCAATTTCCTCCATAGCCATTCTGAAGCTCAGGCATTAAGCAGTGAAGGAAATGCCTTCAGCAAAACTCCACAGACGGCTCTTCACAGTCTTACGAGGGGCGGTAATTGAACAAGTTTACGAAAAGCCCATCAGTCAGTGACATCTCCATTCGGAGTTCCATAAGTGCGCAGGTACTTATTTGGATGGGATAAAATGGTAGATGCCGGGCAGGCAATTGCTCTAATGGGTTCAGTCTAGGTGGTATCCCAACCCGCACTTTATGCCTGTTAATTCAGGGAGACAAACCCCCGCTTCCACTATTGGCCCTTCCCGTCACAACCTCCACACCTTGACCTTGGCTCCTGGTGTGACTTTTTCAGTGAGTGATTCTTTGCTCTGATAGATCTATGGCTCCTCAGCCATTTCCAAGTTCAAAGGCCTAGCTTGTACTGTGGTGAATCTGTTTTCTCCATGATTGTCTGGAGGTAAAGACACCAAGCCCAGGAATCTTTAAGGCCCTAGAGGTGGACTTTGGCCAGGAAGGTGGGGGGGGACCCAGAAAAGGACAAGTAGAGCAGAATCCTCCTTTGATCCCTATTCTAGGATGTGAATTATCAAACTATAGCTAATATGACACCGTTCCTGCTTTTTTAATATTTTATTTTTATGTATTTATTTGACAGAGAGAAAGAGGGAGGGAGAGAGATTGAGAATGGGCGTGCCAGGACCTCCAGCCACTGCAGACAAACTCCAGATGCTTGTGCTACCTTGTGCATCTGCCTAATGTGGGTCCTGGGGAATTGAACCTGGATCCTTTCGCTTTGCAGACAAATGCCTTAACTGCTAAGCCGTCCCTCCAGCCCACATTCCTATTTTCATAAATAAAGTTTTATCAGAATACAAGTGTGCTTATTCATTGTCATTTTGCCTCTGGCTGTTTCTATGTTACAATAGGGCTTAGTAACTTAGTAAACTATATGGAACTTTCCAGAAAATACCTTCATCCTCATCTAAAGGGCCTGTGGCATCTCTCTGGAAAGCACCGTGCAACCAAGCCATCAGTAGTGTTTCTTGTGAAGTGGTGATCAGTTGGTTATGAAATATTTTTGGTTTCCTCAAATATTTTAACTTACTTAAATATCTATCAGGCATATTTAATCAGATATGTATATCAGAAAATTCATTAAAAATTGATAAACTATAAGCTCAATGGAAAGGTGAATCCTGAGGCATTGCCCACCATCAGAGAGTGACTAATGCATCCATGACTGTGCAGTAACACCAATAACCCCGCTGAGGAGAGCGCTCAGTGGACTGGGGGTCGGAGAGAGATGATATAAGAGCATAACCTGATGGGATGTGACCAACACCAGATAGATTGTGAAATTTTGTATTTCCCATCTCCCCTTTCCTGTGTTCTTAGATTGCATCTGAAAACAGAACCTGAACATGTTTCCATTTTTGAGAAAGCCAGGGATAAAGGCAGCTACCATTCTGAACCATATCCATGAATTTTGTTCATCTACACATGTTGAGTTTCTTTCTTTTCATAAGTAGAATTAGCTATCAAAATGCATATCATCATTTTCTAGTTCATACTCATCTGCAAAGTTTTATGAAGCCATTGTACTCTGGAGAGAATATTGAATTCAGACCACTTTCTCTGCCAGTTATATCTGTTCCTGTTTGAATATCCATAGTAACTACATTTGCATTCCTCTGTGAATGTGTAACCCAGGATTCCTCTTGATTCAAATACCATCTTACTCAGTAGGACACAATGGGTGTCACTTGTGTTTCCCACAAACAGTAGGGATGGCAGCCTTCATCTTTAATGCCTCAAGGATTTTCTAGCCTTTTTGTATTTTGATTCTTCAATAACTACATCTAATCATTCCTGAAATTTATTTCTTTTTATCAGTGGTAAAGATTTAGGTCTTTTAAATGAGCCATAATACCAAAAACAAAATCCTCCCCAAACTCCATAATGACACAGAATAAACTTTCACACTGCAAAAGATGACACGGGGCATAGCAAAGAAATATTTAACCAATACAAAATAAAAAACATGAGCTGGAGAGATGGCTTAGTGGTTAAGCACTTCCCTGTGAAGCCTAGGGACCCCTGTTCGAGGCCTGATTCCCCAGAACCCAGGTTAGCCAGATGCACAAAGGGCAGCACACATCTGGAGTTCATTTGCAGCAGCTGGAGGCCCTGGCACGCCCATTCTCTCCCTCCCTCCCTCTGTCTCTCTCTCTCTCCCTTTCTCTCTCTGTCTGTCACTCCCAAGTAAATGAATAAAAATATTTTTTAAAAAACATATAAAACAACCAGGACAAAAATCAAACTCTGTAGCTTCAAGTCCAACAATTCCAGCCAGTGACAAATCTCCAAGTTCGATAATTCTTACCAGCAACAAGTCTCTGTCATTCCAATTCCGCCCCTCCAGCTAGGCTACTCACGGTCCTGGGAAACTTCACTGGGCCAGCAGCATTCCTTAGCAGCCATCACATGTTCCCAGCATCTCCACTGCAATCCAAGTTCACCCTCATGGCCCCATTGAGGTCTCCATGCAGGCATCCAGCAAATCTGCTTCACACTGTCCATGGCCATTTCCAAAACACAAGACTGCATGGCAAACTAAATGACCCTCTCTTTTCTGCATTTCTTATGCTCCACAATACCAGGTAGAGTGCCAATTTGTTAATCCAGTGTGGAGAATAAAGCAGACTTTGCAGAACAGGACACTCCTTGAGCACTCATGCCCCTTCAAAGGGTCTACATTCTTCCTGTTGCCCCAATGCAGGTCAGCTAGTCCAATCTCAAAGGTTGTAATCTCTCAATTGCAGCTGAACAGGAAGCAGTTCATCTAAAGATTTTTCTTTCTGTTCCATATCCCTCTGCTCACACCAGTTCGTTTCTATGCAGAGCAACCCTGCACAGCTTTTCAGGACCCAGGCATACCAGCAAGTTTCCCACACAAACTGCCAGCCCAGTCTAGGCAAAACTCTTTCTCACCCTCATAAGCCAAACTTCACAGTCCATAGTTCTTACTGCATTCAGATCTTTCAACTCTAATCAGAATAGTCCATCAAGACATACTTACAGAACTACAAGGTATCTTTTAGGCTAAGGTTTCAATTCCTTCCACATTCCTCTTGCAAATCAACTCCAAGAGGCCAAAGCCGCACAGTCAGGTGTCTAGCAGCAATCCCACTCCTGGTACGACTTTACTGTTGCAGTCAGGTTTACATTGCTGGTAGAAATCACCCAACCAAGAGCAGATGTGTGATAAAAGTGGTTTATTTTGGCTTATGGGCTCGAGGGGAAGCTCCACGATGGCAGGGGAAAATGATGTCATGAGCAGAGGTTGGACATCACCCCCAGGCCAACATAAGGTGGACCGTAGCAACAGGAGAGTGTGCCAAACACTGGCAAGGAGAAACTGGCTAGAACACCCATAAGCCCGCCCCCAACAATGCACTCCCTCCAGGAGGTGCTAATTCCCAAATCTCCTTCAGCTGGGAGCCTAGCATTCAGAACACCTAAGTTTATGGGGAACACCTGAATCAAACCACCACACCATCTTTACTAAGGTGCTTCTCCTGAATAAAGAATATACAAAGAGTAACACTACCTTGTAGTTAATTATAGTGGTCAGTCTCTTAAAAACCAGAATGAAAGAAATAAATCCCATATTATACAAGCAATGGGACCTTGGTCTTCTCTCCTTTCTCTTTACTTCTGAATAAGCTGACCTGAATCCAACCTCATCGGAGAATGAGAGATTGACCTTCTCAGGGCCATTGGGTGAGTCCATCTTGCCATGTGCCAAGACAGTCTAGGACTTCTCTAACAACTTCTATCTTGTGGGATCTTCTTGGAACAAAACCGTGGAGGGGGGAAAAAGGGTGTTTTAGTTTCATCCTCTGGCTTTCCTTCAGTTTCTTGAGCCAAAATGAATGATCTACCATCCAAGTCTTTGGAGAGCACCGTAGTGGCTCTTTGTGAGCGGTTCAACTGGTTTGGGTGCAGATGGCCACCAAAGAGATCATGGCCAGTCTTGGAAAATAAACCAAAATACGTTGGTGGCCTGTCAGCACAGAAACCAGGGACTTGTGCTCTCTGTGGTTGGGACATTCCTCCGGCCTTCTCATCTTCTCCCCTCAGTCATGCTTGAAGAAATTCATTCGTGAGCTTGTAAAGTAAAAGGAAATCTAAACTTTACCAAAATGTTATAATGCTGTGATTGAGCCAGAGAATTTTCTCTCAATTAAATCCTGTTCAAATATCCACAGCCACTCAATCTTTGCAAATAGAGAATGGATTTACAGATCACTGTCTTGGCTTACATTAAGTTTTATTAATAACTTAATGAAATTATTAATATATTTAAACATTCTTTTGATTCGCTATCAATGTTTTTTTATCTGTTCTACTTACAAAAGAAAAACTAACAAGGATTACTTAGAAGGTTAGAAAAGCTCTTAAGTGTATAAAACATTTGGAACCAAATATGAGTCCCGAGAACTTGTTTAATTATGTTCTGACTATGTGATTAAAATTCAGGAAAGATCAAATAAGATATATGTGTGGGAACACAGGGAGAATTGGCCTTCCTTATAAATACATGGAGGCTAGATTCAAACCTTACAGATCATGCAAGAAAAAGCAAGGGTCTTTTGCTATGGCATTAATGACCTCTATAGTTCTTTAACTTTAGAGACATCTTTTTAGAAACATTTATTAATTCATAGACTTATTAATTTATTTATTTGAGAGATGTAGGGAGCGAGAGAAAGAGTGGGTGCACCAGGGCCTCCTGCTACCGCAAACAAATTCTAGACACATGTGCCACTTTGTGCCTCTGACTTTACACGGGTAGTGGGGAATCAAACCCGGGCCATCAGGCTTTTCAAGCAAGCTCCATTAACTGTTGAGCCACTTCTCCAGCCCTAGATTCCTCCCTGTGAGCCTGGATATCGATACTGCTACAGGGGAAATATTCTGATGGCTCCTTGGCAGGAGCAGCTTTGTCTAGAGATCTGAATAATAAGTATTAGCACAGCCCCAGACCTATCGAGCCCCAGCTAAAACCAAACAAAAACGTACATAAAATGACAATGTAGTTCCTCCTGGATTTCATTTTAAAACCACTCATAAATTTCAGAGCCCTTTCCAGTGTATCCAAATCATTGTAAACATTGTGAATAATATACTTTTTAAAATCAGAATTAAATTATCAGGGAAAATTTGCCATAACAAAATTTCCCCAAACAACACAACTTAATTCACAAAGATACTTGTGCAACTAGAAATATCTTACAAAAGGCCTCAAAAGGCATTGTTTTAGGGGCTGAACAGATGGCTTACTGGTTAAGCACTTGCCTGTGAATCCTAAGGACGCTGGTTCGAGGTTCGATTCCCCAGGACCCACGTTAGCCAGATGCACAGGGGGTGTACGCATCTGGAGTTCGTTTGCAGTGGCTGGAGGCCCTGGCATGCCCATTCTCTCTCTCTCTGTCTGCCTCTTTCACTCTCTATCTGTCGCTCTCAAATAAACAGCACCAAAAATATTTAAAGGCATTGTTTTATCTTTAAGTGCTGAGTCCTATAATTTGGAAACAGATGTCCATATTAATTATGCCATGGAAATTTTTAATATTGCACAATGCTTTATTGCTGTGAAAGAACGTTAAGAAAACAAGATTCCCAGAACTGCAGACCTGGCCCCACATGACTATGTGCCCAGTGTGCCAAGATACTCGTAGCGTTGCCAATATAGCAATGCTGGGGCTCAAGCGCTGGACCATTCCAGCTTTATCCTGGTAAGTCACAACTAGGGACATAATGCTTCTAGAGCTGCAGACCTGGCTTCATGATGGGGTGGGGGAGCCATGGTCTCTTCTCAGACACGCTCTGAATTTGTGTTGCAACGTGCCTGGAGGCCTGAGTCACCAAACAAGTATTAGAGCATTGTGGAGGTTTGATTCAGGTGTCCCCCATAAACTTAGGTGTCCTGAATACTAGGTTCCCAGATGACAGATATTTGGGAATTAACACCTCCTGGAGGGAGTGTATTGTTGGGAATGGGCTTATGGGTGTGGTAGCCAGTGTCCCCATGCCAGTGTTTGACACACTCTCCTGTTGCTATTGTCCATCTTATGTTGGCCAGGGGGTGATGTCCACCCTGTGCTCAGACCATTGTTTTCCCCTGCCATTGTGGAGTTTCCCCTTGAGCCTGTAAGCCAAAATAAATCTCCTTTTCCAGAAGTTGCTCTTGGTTGGGTGATTTCTACCAGCAATGTGAACCAGACTGCAACAAGCATAGTTAACTATGTCTTCATTTTGACACTGGGGCAGAGTTGACTATCTTTTCATCTTGCTGGTCTTCCTGAGTAGTGAGATGCCATTACTCCTTTTGCACTGAGTTTCTTCATCATGAAATCCATATGGTGTGTCCTCAAAGCCCTTGTCCCGGGCACATAATATTTGAGGACATCTCCAATGGATTTGTTAGCTCAGAGTGTTTCAAAATTCCTGTGGGTAGGAGCTGTATTGAAATGTCAGAAGAAGGCTTAAGGCATCAGTGACTTATTGATGGAGAGACATTCCTATCTTCCCTCTCTCTAATTAAAATGCTTCTTTTCCAAGCCTCCTGAAATACCCATCTAACTGCAAAGCTTTCTGAACAGCAGGTATGTTAGGTTAGACACTAGACCAAGCTCTTGGTGGTGATTACTCACTAAGGGTGAGTAGTAATCTTGAAGGAGGAGAAATTCTGTTCATTTGAAGCTTAGTGACCTTAATGTTAATAGTTCAACTTGGATTCTTTTCTTATTTCAATATAGTAAAAATCATGATATATATACATACATATATATATATATATATATATATATATATATATATATATATATATATATATGGAGAGAGAGAGAGAGGGAGAGTCACAAATGCTAGAAGGTGGATGGAAAGATAACCTGAAAGGAAATAAAGTTATAGGTCTTAGAATATAAAAAAGTTTATGTGAAGAGAAATATTTTTATTAATATGATGGTCATGAATTTGAATATTTGCAAGTTTTGAGATGACTCTCTTGAGTTTAAAGTCAGTTGTAATAATCATAACATTGTACCACAAGCAGATTACAACCAAACGTAACCAAGTCAGTCATGAAGTACAGCCACAAAATCAATGTTTCATAAGGAAACCACATAGAGATGGAATATCAATTCGGTTTCCATCCAGCACGGGCTTGATTCTGGATCACCACAAGGGTCTGGAATGTTGGGTGTTAACGCAGGCAAAGAGGATGGATCTGGGTGCTTTCTGTCCAGGAAGATTCCTGTACATTTTGAACATATTTCTATATACATGGAGAGGACATAAACCTATTTCCAATGAAAAGAAAAGGGTAACAGGAAGCCGTCACACAATGTGGCTCATTTATTTTCTTTGGCTTCAATGGTTACTGGCGCCTTATCTTTATTATGTATTACCAAAAGAGATATCAGATCTGAATGGCTATTTCAAGTTCAATGCTGCTAAGTCTTCCCCGAGAGACTCTGCAGACAATTACAACTGAAGATAAAGAATGGAATCCTTTGGAGAATTAAGACCGTTTCATTGCTTCTTGGAGCACAGCCATGGCTGGCCCATATCAACCTTTCTGTGAACGGCACCCATCTGGCCTTTATAGACAGGCACTAAACTTCCCCAAGGCAGTGTCGTCCATCTGGCTTTTATGAATGTATGATGTACTTGGTTCAACTCAAATGATAACACCTGTCTCTATGGATAAACCAAAACTAATCTATAAAGATCTTTCTTATCTACATATCCCTATGAGTGATATAATGGGTGATCTGGCTGGTAAAAGAACTGGTGGTAATGCTTCCTACCATCCATATCCCACCACAGCATCTGAGATAGTTCAACATCATTTACTTATCCTGAAGAATGTTTTAGAACATACGTATAATTCGATGGTTGCGTATATACGAAAGTGGGTGTAAGAGTCATTTTTAAATATTTTATTTGGTATATATGTATGTGTGTGTGTGTGTGTGTGTGTGTGTGTGTGTGTGTGTGTGTGGTGTGAGTGTGTGTGTGTGTGTTTATGGGCACACCAGGGCCTTTTGCCACTTCAAAGCAACACTAGTCATTTGCACCACATTTTGCACCCAGCTTACATGGATGGCTGATGAATTTAACCTGGGTCAGCAGGCTGTGTAAGAAAGAACCTTCCAAAACCTGAGTCATCTTCCCATTTCCCTGGAAAGGTTAATATTTATGACACTTTTCACATATTTAATGATAGCTCAAGTGTTTCAGTAAAGTTATTTTTTTCAAGTAAGATGACTTTAAAGGTACTGTAAAACACAAAACAATTTTCTGAAGCGTATATTAGTTTTCACCAGTCTTTACAGAAACATTGAAGAACCCGCTTGGCATGTGACATTGAGAGTCTGTTCATTAGCTTGAATGTGACACAGAATCAAGAATCTAATTTTTTTTTTTTGATTTATATAACTGGACACCTGAACAATGTATCAAAGAACATGTTCATGTCCGGAGCAAGAAGTAATTAGTCATAATAAATATTCAAGACATTTAATGAATACTTTAGAAATTTTAAAATAAGCATGCAGAAATAAATTCTTATCACTACAATAGTTTAACCACAAGACATTAGAGCTTTTTGTGGAAATAATACATAATGTTTACTTTGGTAACTAACCCAAAGGTTTTGCCCTCACAGAGTTCCTGCAGTGTTACATAAGGTTAACTACTTTTTAGGTATCAAATCAGATTATTGTGCAGTGTTCTCTAAGTAGTGCTCAACTCTGAATTCTCTTCTGCGCTGCTTCCACTCAAAATAGATTACTCAATAGTCTGGAGTTTCACCACATAAAAGCACACTGACATTGCAAACTAAAACGAGTTGTGAGCAACAAGAACTAGACTTTGGGATCTGATGGACAAGGGACCATGAATCCTACTCACTGCTCCAGCTTGCTAACAACCAAGAGTTCCTTTACTTGAACTTGGTGAATGTGCTGGCGTGCACTTTTGTAAATATGTTGTGTTCCACAGTTTTCCCCTTCATAGTGGAAAGAAAGTCAAGCTGATCATTATGCACAAAATCTTGATCTTCATTGAAGAGGATACTATATACTTGCAATGACATTTTCCATACTTTCTACTATTATTAATTTTTCTCTCAGGTATTTTATTAAAAGGAATACTCCCCATCTTGGTGTATGTCATATGCCCATAATAGCACTGGGGAGACTGAGGCAAAAGGATCATATGACAGTAGGTTGGAGTATTTAGTGAGAGGCAATCAAAGAGAAAAGACAAACCCTGTTGCAGTCTAGGTATTATACTCTACCTGAAAGAGGGCTTGATTAATTTCACCTACAAGATTCTTGTAATGAAGGCGATAAAGCAGAAACATTATATCATAAAGCTATTTCCCTGGTTCCCACTCAACCAGGGTCAACTATACCTCATATATTAAACAATCACAGGAAGAAGGATGCTGATCTTTGTCCATTGTATGTGAGAGCCACTGTCAATGGTTGGCTTCAAATCCAATTTTAAAAACCATTCCTCAGCTGGAGAGATGGCTTAGCGGTTAAGTGCTTGCCTGTGAAACCTAAGGAACCTGGTTTAAGGCTCAATTCCCCAGGACCCACTTTAGCCAGATGCACAAGGGGGCACAAGCATCTGGAGTTTGTTTGCAGTGGCTTGAGGCCCTGGTACGCCCATTCTCTCTCCCTCTCTATATGCCTCTTTCTCTCTCTGTCTGTTGCTCTCAAGTAAGTTAAAAAAGTTGCTTTGATGTCCTTTACATCCTCTGGTGAGATGAACAGCAGCATTCCCAAATACAGTAGACATTTCCAAATCACACTTGTGTTCCATTAAAGGAAGCACCCAGGAGGCAAAAATATGTGCCATGCAATTGAGAAATGCCCACAAACTCAAATTACACATGAGGTATAATAAATCCCATTTAAAATACAGACTTTTCTTATATATAAATGAAAAAAAAATTCCCCAAGTACAGACTTGTGATGGTCTATATTTAACTGCCAACTTGACCGGATCTAAAGTCACCTGTACAGTGAGCTTCTAAGCATGCCTTTGCGAGATTATCTAGATGACCAGGAGAGTCTCTGGCATGCCTGTAGAGATCATCTAAATGACCACGATAGCATCTAGCATGCCTGTAAGAGATTGTCTAGATGATCAGTGTAGCCTGTGAGCATGCCTGTGAGAGATTACCTTGATCAGGTTGATGGAGGTGAGAATGAGAACTTCAATGATGGTGACACCATCCCATGGGCTGGAGTCTCAGCTCCAACTAAAAGGAGGAGGTGAGTTCACTACTTTGTCACGAGAGACTGAATGTGACCAGCTGTCTCAGGCTCCTGCTGCCATGCCTTCCTTGCCACGATGGACTGTGACCTGGAACTTTGAGGCGAAATAAGCCCTTCCTTCCTAACTTGTCAGGTATTTCGTTTCAGCCAAAAGGAAGGTAACACGGTTTACTTCTTTCAGAGCATGGACTTGTACGCAACTACCCCAAAGACATCTCTATCATTTTTGAAAAATAAAATAAAGTTTATGAAGAGTAACTATCTATTAAATTGCAATATTGCAAAGGAACATGCCTATAAGGAAACGTGCCTTTTGTCGTAACACGCAGACCAAGTTAGCTGTGGAAGGAGTTTTGAGAGTGGATTTTAAGACTTGGTCTCTAATCATCATTCTGCTTCTTAGTACTGTAACTTAGTCATCTTACTTCTCAACTTTATATGTAATGGAAATAATAATTATAGCTCATAATGTTTGTGAAGAGTAAGTGAAATAATGCATATGGATTAACCAAGTGAAGTGGTGGATTCTCAGTAAAATTAGTACCTTTTCACATTTATCTGAGTATTTTTTTTTACAATAAGTATAGTTGTTCTAAAGCCTTAAAAAAACGAATAAAAGCCAAGCTCAAACCTAAAATTTAAAACATAAGTTCCTTTCAAAATATTAGAATGAGAGTAAAAGTGTTCCCAATTCAATATTGCAAAAACAACTATTTAGTTACTATAGATCAGGGGATCAGAAGCATTCATTGAAGACTTAAGAGATTTGGACAGAGGTTTAAGCCATTTTTTGTATAATGAATCTGAAAAAATAATGAGGAAGAAAATAAGGTGCCTTTATGTTCAATGTGTGGCATGAGGAAGGTTGGAGCTCCGTAGCAACAGAAGGCAAGTACGTAGCATTGGCTCCACAAGAATCACCTGCATGCTTCAGATATTTTGATGTTTCATTCTGAGCTGAGCCTAAACAAAAAGAACCATCTCATTCATTTCCTTGGTGAATTTTTATCAAGTCAGAATAATTTAAAGGAAGGAAGGAAGGAAGGAAGGAAGGAAGGAAGGAAGGAAGGAAGGAAGGAAGGAAGGGAGGAAGGAAAGAAGGAAGGAAGCCTTTAGATGTTACTTGGCTAAGCAAATACCTCAGTCATTTTGTTTGGAGAAGGAAAAATTGATGTGCTTATGCACTTCCTGGTAAGCTGATTTACAATGGAAATTTGCATATGGAAAGCTTATTAGAAATTTCAGCATGAATACTTATGGTGGAGCAGAATGAGGATTGATTTACAAGCATTGACTCAGTCGTGCATACCTAGTATGATGCCCATTTCGTCATAACAGATGACCTTGATGTGTTCTTGAATTCAGTTTTCAACTGAATATAGGTGAATTTAAGGATGGAAGTCATGTGGTCTTTTCAATTGATGAAAAGTATATGTGGCTGGAAGGATGGCTTATCAGTTAAGGTGCTTGCCTGTGAAGCCTTAAGGACCCAGGTTCAATTTGCCAAAACCCATGTAGGCCAGATGCACAAGATGGTGCATGTGTCTGAAGTTTGTTTTCAGTGGGTAGAGGCCCTGGTGTACCTGTTCTCTCTCTTTGTGGCTGCCTCTTTCTCTCAAACGAATAATAAATAAATAAAATATTTAAAAGAAACAAAATGGAGGAAGGGGGACTTAATAGGATGATATTGTATATATATATATATGAGTAGAAGAACAGATTAATGTGGGTGAAAAGCCCTAAGTGAGGTCAGGGGAAGAGACTGAGTAAAGGTGGAGGGAGGGCTGATCAAAGTCTAAGAGGATATAAATAAGTCATATGGAAGCCTACTTTTTTTTTTGGACAAAGGAAAACATAGGAGCTATAGACTGTTACTAGACAATTTTCAGTGCCATTGATGGGATGCCTTCCAGTGAGTTGTTGGCCAGGGAGGACCTTGATGCCCTCAAAACATTATAGGCCATTGTTGAGGCCTTTGGTTTCCCACCAGGAATAGATGGTAAGATCCTATTGCTGAAAACTCCACATACTTGGGCTGCAAGGTCACCAAGAACTCCTGCTGGAACTGAGCTGAAAACCTCCTCCAAGTAGACTAGATGACAGAAATCTGGAAAAAGCCACACTGCATGCAGTTCAATGTGTGAGAGAGAAATCACCAGTGAAGATACCCAACAGTGGATACTGCAAGCCTTATATTTGGCCAGCCAGGCCAAATGAGCCAACAGGTGCAATAGGGGCATGTCTGTTATGGTGCAAACCAACCACCCTCTAATTTGAATGGAGGCCCACTCCATGGGAGGGAATACATCCCTGATACTGAAAACCTACAACAGGGGTAGTTATGAGCCTTAGGGGTGTAACGTCTGCTGGTGGCTGTGACATGTAAACAGAAAGACAGGTAAATACAAGAGAGATAGGGGAGAATAAGCTATGACAAATTCTATTTGAAAATGCCTCAATGACACCTAAAAATCTGCATGCTAGGTAATAAATATCTAAACTATGTTTTGGGAAAAAAAAAAAAAAGTAGGATTGGGCAGGCAGTGTAAGGTGAGCACTGAAAAATTTTCAGCCAAACTCATACACAGATGTGCTTCTTGGACAGTGGAAAGTAAGAGTTTCAGAAATTAGCCAGAAACATGAGCCTCAACCAGGAGACCACAAGCTGTCCCTACCCCATAAGGAGGGAGAGAAGCAATGCACTTGTTGAGAAGACAGGATACCCGGCTCTGTGAGGCTGTCTTCAACTTTCCCAGCGATGGAAAACGAGAAATGCATTATTCCTGGAATACCCATGCAGATGGAGCTGTCTCCAGGCATACCAATGTCTCCTGTCCTTAGGAGTCAGTGTGGAGATTCCACGTCCTTCCTCTAATGCCTACTACTGTGTGAGAGTGAGTAAAGGATCACTGGTTACTTTG
This sequence comes from Jaculus jaculus, assembly GCF_020740685.1. Lineage (NCBI taxonomy): Eukaryota > Metazoa > Chordata > Mammalia > Rodentia > Dipodidae > Jaculus > Jaculus jaculus. Next base: position 96,279,908 of record NC_059113.1, on the reverse strand, counting down.
GACTCAAAGGTCAAGGAGCCCAGTTCTATAAGGAATGTTCCTGCTTTCAATTCTACTCCTCCTGGGCTCCATGACCGACATTCTTCCATATCTTTAGGCATTGCTTTTATCCCTATATAGTGATTAAGTGACTGACTCTAGGTACCTTTGTGCAAGTACAGGAGCTCAAGGACTCTTGTGTCTTTCAAGCATCAAGGAATCTGGCATCTCCTTTAGTAAGTTCTGGAAAGGTAAAATGGCTCAGATGCAGGAAAAGGGTAGCTTTTTTGGTTTTTTGTTTGTTTGTTTTTTGTTGCTGTTTTTTCAAAGTAGGGTCTTCACTCTAGCCAAGTCTGACCTGAAATTTACTATGAGGTCATAGATTGGCCTCAAATTCACAGGAATCCTCCCAGTTCTGCCTGCCAAGTGCTTGGAATAAAGACATGCACTACCATGCCTGCCAATGTTAGGTGTTTTTGATACTATCTCTTCTTTGCCTGTCAATCACCTACTTTTGATTTTCTTCATTGTGCCTATTGAATAATACCAACACTGGCTTCCCTTTTCTCTTACTCCCAGAGCTGCCACCCGCTATTCACCATCTCCAAAGAGAATATTTTACACCTGCCTCCCAACTACCCCTCTAACATCCAGCTTATTTCAGGAAACCCTGATGATTCACCTCTTCTACTTGAGAGTCTCACCACTCACCTTGCTGACAAGGAACCCAGTTCTATACGGAATGTTTCTGCTTTCAATTCTGGCCAATGGAGCACAAATAGACACCAAAGCCATTTCAATTTTGCTGTCTCATTCCCCAAAACATCCCTCGTTGCCCTGACAGATGAACTCTCTTCTGTCCCTTCCATGGAACAGTCATCAGGTGGGGTTTTCAGACTCATGCAATGTGCCTCACTGATCCTTTTGATCCTTTCTTTCCTGTCCCTTGCCACCAGCATTCTATATTTCTTACCACAGGATATCACTTCCCTTAAGCTCTTAAGCGTTTCTCAAGTGCATCGACTCTCAGGATCCTTTATCTTGTGAGACTTTTACCATACTGATAATCCCACTTCAGCAGCATGCCACAATTACATTTAAAAGCAACCAAGAAATAGTTTCATTTCCCATAAGCTATATGATTGTACAAAATGAATTAGAATTTGTTACATAAAACAATATCTTGAATAAATACCTTTTTCTTAACAAAACATTTTGAATGCAAATAACATGATTTATAAACTTAATGCCATTTCAAACCTTAGCAAAGATAGAGAAGGAGCATGTAATTAGTTAATATATGCTTTTGCATGATTTTTTAATCTTCAGATATTTTTAATCTTTCTTTTATTCTGCAGAATAAGAGAGACACTCTGGTCCTACACCATTTTTCAAGTGGAAGAGGTAATATAGATATAAAAACACTTGGCCAAACACCAGTCTATGATGCCTTCTAGTATATATATATATATATATATCTTTCCAGCAGACTCTGTTCCTATTGAATTTTATGGAAAGAATATGGTTATTTCAGGTGGAAAGTTAGCACCTTCCTTAATTTTCCAAGCATAAAAATGGGGTGATATGGACAGATTCAGCCTGAGACATTCACTCAGTGTCACAATGCCATCCTGAGCATTTCCTTTTTTTTTTTCCCTTGGTAAGTTGTCTCTACTGCCCAGACCATAGATTATTCGAACTGCCATTATTTCAAAGTCAATTGTGAACACAGTGGCTAGAAGGGAGAATGCAAATTTTATAAAGACCAGCATCACAAATGAGTCGCTTTGAACCTGCTAATCATTAGAGGCTTCTGTTCTGTGCAGAACACCTGTATTTGCTGTGGAAAACAAATTGGCCTCTTTGTCATCTATTTATCAATAAGTACTTCCAATAAATTAGATTTTATTTTTTCTCTTTTCTTACCTTAATCTCAATGAACAGTAAACACAACTGGGGATTGTACTTTGTGCATATTAGTCAGAAATTTTGAAATGGTTAATAAGAACAAGATGTTTATAATCACTCGTCTCTCTTTTTATTTTGCTTATATTTAAAAATATGTGTCACTGATTTATTGATTGATTTCAAAGAAAGAGAAAGAGAGAGAGAAACAGAGAAAGAGAATATGGGTGTTCCAGAGACTTCTACCACGGTAAGTGAACTCCAGATGCATGCACCACTTTGTGCATCTAGGTTTACATGGTTGCTGAGTAATCAAACTAGGGTCATTAGGTTTGAGAGCAAGTAAGTACCCTTGATTGCTGAGCTATCCCTCCAGTTCATTGCTTACATGTTTTGAAAAGTTTCATCTATCCAATATTTGCATTTAAATGATCCATAAAACCTATTGGCCACCCCAAATCTTAAGAGGCATGTTTTTCTTCTCTTCAAACTCTTTATTAAAGCTTGTGCATGTGTGTGCGCATACACACACACACACACACACACACACACACACACACACACACACAGCTATGATTAACCAGAAAAAAACAAGCATAGACCCCAAATGTTGCAGCTGGACCATATAAATCCCAAATTCAGAATAAAATTTCATTGTTCCTGTAGGTACATAAAACTTCATCACTTTAAAAGCACCTTGCCCTCACTCCTGCCTGATTCCTCCAATGGCTTCTGTAATGCAACTGCTGTTTCTTTCTCTCAGGTTCCTTCCATTTTCTGAGGTTTCTTTGGGTACAGAGGAATTGGGAAATGTAATATCTCAATGCATGCCTACATTGTATAATACTGATATCAAGTTGAACTTATCTGTCTCTTCAAACATGTAGTATCTCTTCAAGGTAAAACTTTGAAAAATCCTTTCTAGTGTTTTTGAAATGTATATCACATTTTTGTTATCCATCACATGGATAACATCTGGATAACATCCTATGGATAATCCATGCTGCTAGCTGTAAGTACCCCATTGATCAACCTTTCCCAACCCCTCTCACTTCCACGTTTTCCCCTGCATATGGTTACCACCATTCCCCTTCTCAACTTCTGTGAGAGCAGCTTTTTCAATTCCATATGTGAGTGAGATCACGCAGTGTCTTTTTGTCTTTCTGGGCCTTTTTGATTTCACAACATAATAATATCCAGTTCTGCCATGTCATCACAAATCAAATAATTCTTCTTTTTATGGCCAAATAGTATTTCACTGTGTATTTGAACCACATTTTCTTTATCCATTCATCAGCCGATAGATGCTAAGGTTGTTTCTTTTTCTTGGCTATTGTGAATCATGGTGCAATAAACATGGGCGTACAGATGTTTCTTTGATATACTGATTTCATTTCCTTTGGTTATATTCCCAGTAGCAACATATCTGGATCATATGGCAATTCTATTTTTAGGTTTTTGAAGACCCTCCATACCATTTTCTGCTATGGCTACACTAAACTACATTCTCAATAATAGTAGCACAGGTTGCCTTCTCACCACATGCTTGCCAGCATTTGTCACATTAGAATGAGGAGACTTCATTGCAATTTTGATTTTCTCTTCCCTGGTGACCAATGATATTCATCAACATGAACGCTACTTAGCATGATCAAAGAAAAGTCCTGCCAGGTACGTAAGGATGACTCAGCATATGTAAATGAGTAAAGGCGGAACATCCAACCTGCACAAGGAAGCACAAAGCCCGCATGATCCTTTTAATACATGCAGAAAGGACATATTATAAACTTCAACATTGTTTCATATTGAAAAGAGTGAACAACTTACGTAGAAGAAGAATGTACCTTGACATAATTGAAGTTGCTAATAATCCAACTACTAATATTAGGGTGAATAGGGGAAAGTTGGAAAACTATCAGGAACAAGAAAGTTAGTTACGGGCATCCAAACTGGAAAAAGAAAGTTAATGCTATCGCTGTTTGCAGATGGCACAATCTTATGCATTGTAAATGCCAAACATTCTACCATTCTAGGGCTGGATAGAAGGCTCAGCCATTAAGGCACTTGACTGAAAAGCCTGATGACCTGGGTTTGATTCCTCAGTACCCACACAAAGCCAGACATACAAGGTGGAACATTTATCTTGTACTCATTTGCAGTGGGTAGAGGTCTTCTCTTTCTCTCCCTCTCTCTCTTCCCCTTCTCATTCTCTCTCTCTGCAGATAAATGAGTAAATAAAACATTTCTTTGAATTTCTGAAATAAATGAGTTTAGCAAGATTACAGGATGAAAAAATTCAGCATACAAAACTCAGTAGCATTGTCATAGAGGAACCAAAAGAGAAACTGCTAAAAAAAAAAAAAAAAAAAACCTACCATAACTTTAAAAAGGCCTAGAGATAAGAATAACCAAAGTTAAAATATTTCTTCAGTAAAAATTGTAAGCCATCAGTGAAATAATTTGAAGAAGACATTAGAAATATTGAAGAAATGCCCAGGAAACCAAGATTTGTGAAAATCAAAAGCACCAAAACTGATAAAAAAATATTCATATTAGCCAAAGGAATCTATAGATTCAATGTAGTTATCTATCAAAATATTATCAAAATCATTTAAATAACTGAGAAAACACACACACACACACACACACACACACACATGCACTCTAGATTTAAAAAAAAACCACTCTTGAACTAAAGGAACAAATCTGGAAGCATTACATTTCCTGCTTCCTAAATATACCACAAATCTACAGTAAACAAATATGATATGCTATTAGTATAGGAACAAACACATAGACAAATATCTTGGACTAGAGAACACAGAAGTAAAATCACATATCTATGGTCAAAAACATGCTAAGGACATACATTGAAATGAGTGTGGTCTTTTCAATGACTGCTGCTTAGAAAATTGGATATCCATATGCAGAAGAATGAAATAAGACTTCAAACTCTCACCAGAGAAATACAAACTGAAGTCAACCCTAAATGGATTGAAGCCTAAAATATTAACACCTGACACTAAGAAACTGCCGCAAGAAAACATAGAAGGCCTCAAGTAATTGGGCTGGGCAGAAATATCTTGGTGAGGAGAAAATGCTGAAAATGCAGGAAGGAAAATCAACAACAGCCCTGGTCCCGGTACCCTGCACTGGAGGGTGTGTTGGTGCAGCAGGGAGTGAGTAGGCCAGACCCTTGTTCCCCAGTTCCTCCCAGTTCCCTGGTCCCCGTACCCTGCACCACAGAGAGTGTGGGCACTGAGCAGGGTGAGTAGGCCAGATCCCTGTTCCGTAGATTCTCCCAGTTTCCTGGTCAGTTTGTCTTACTGTGCCTGGCTTAGGGAGGCCCTGGTCCCAGTGGGGTTCTGTGGAAGCAGGCCTTTTGCTCTGGTATCCTAACTAGCCACTGGGTACCATCATCCCTAACCATGAGAGTCAGAGGCTGTGTGAGCCACTGTAGGAGCTGGTCTCTTGCCTCTGGTTCTCCAACTTCCTGGTGCCTGGTTCACCAATCTGTGATCCCCAAGTGCTGAAGAGTACATACAAGTGGTTTGAGTAGGCCAGAGCTCCCACTTCCCCAAGTACCTTTGATGTACATGCTACCTGTACAACCTGCACATCTGTGGTTATAACCCCATTGTACCCCAGCACACCAATCTGTTTCACATTTAAAACAGAACCCCCTATGGAGATCCTACAAGGACAAAAACTTGCTTCCTCCTCAATAGAATAAAGTGCCTCCCCAAGATGGTTAGACCAACATGCAAAAAAGCCAATGAAAGTCAGAAAAATGGGAGTATTTCCACCAAGAGTGCCTAGTCCTACAATGGAAGCCTGCATGAAATCACAGAGAAATCAACAGAAATTCAATCACAAAATGAAAACACGATAACCAATGAGACCCTGATCAAAAGAATTGCTGAAATGGAAGTAAATTATCAAAAAACCAACCATCGTATCAATGAAATTGAACAGAAGCATCTCTTGGAGCATTCAGGTTTTGACAGTAGGCTTAATTTGATTGAAGCAAATGTTAGAACCCTGAAAAGAGATATGAATGAATTGAAGGGGAGTCAAGAAATGGAAGATCTCAACAACTGCTTGAGTAAGCTTAATGAATACATGGTCACATGCAAGAATGAGTTCCAGGAAGCATCAAGAAAATCAGAAATTGTACCTCAAAAAGGAGACAGGCACAATGCAGAATAAAACAAAAGAATACAAAAATCAAATAGAACTTATAAAAAATGCCTCTCTAGAACCCCTCACCAACAGATTTACTCATGTGGAAGACAGAACCTCTGACCTGGAAGACAAGACAGAAGAAATTGATAAGTAGGCCAAAAACTTCACTAAGTTCAAAAACTCAAGTATACAGAATACAAGGGTACTAGGGGAAACCCTAAAATGAACAAACATCTGGATCATGGGTATACCAGAAGGAGAGGAAATCTAGTCCATAAGCGTAGAGAACATATTCAACAAAATTATTAAAGAAAAATCTCCAAACCTCTCAAAAGAGAGGCCCATGCAGACAAAAGAAGCCCATAGAACTCCAAACAGACAGGACCAGAGAAGAAACTCTCCAAGGCACCCTGTAGTTAAAACTCTTAAAAACAAAAACAAAGAGAGAGTGCTAGAAGCAGCAAGAGAGAAACAACTCACAACACACAAAGACAGTCCCACCAGAATAATGTCAGACTTCTCAGTGGAAACTCTGAAAGCCAGAAGGGCCTGGAATGGAACACTTCAAAGTCTAAAAAACTATGGCTTCCAACTTAAGCTACTCTACCCAGCAAAAGTATCTCTCAAAAATGAAAGCTTTTCATGAAATAAGTCAACTCTATAATTATATGAACACAAAGCCAAACGTACAGAGAATATTTCAGGGAATATACCACAGAAGAGTCAAACAACCAATCTCAAGAGCCAACAAGAAGAAGACCACAATAACCAAAAACAGACCAGGCTCAAAAAAGTACAAATCCAACAAAGCACCGAAACCCATAAAGCACTTAAACATAGCAGGTAATAATTCAAACCTCACAGTAATAAATTAAATATCAATGTTCTTAACTCACCCATAAAAAGACACAAGGTATCAGGGTGAATCAAGAAATGGACACTTCCATCTGCTGTCTTCAAGAAACCCACTTTAGACGCCTTCTCAGGGTAAAAAGATAGAAAATAATATCCCAAGCAAATAGAAATAAAACAACAAGTGGGTGTTGCTATATTAATATCTGATAAAATATACTTCAAAACAAAATGTAATCCACAAGGACAAATAAGGCCACTTCTTACTCACTAAGGGAATGATCCAACATGAGGATATCACCATCATAAATCCATATGCACCAAACACAGGTGCACCACAGTTTATCAAACAAAATCTATTTGACAACAAAACAAAAATAGACACTAACACCATCATAGTCAAAGACTTCAGTCCTCCACATTCGTCAATATACAGTTTATCCAAGCAGAAAACCAACAGGGAAATAATAGAACTCAACAACACCACAGATCAACCAGACCTAACAGACACGTACAGAACGTTCCACTCCAACTATACAAAATACACGTTCTTCTCAGCAGCAGTGGAACGTTCTCCAAAATAGACCATATATTAGGCCATAAAGCATGCCTTCATAATTTCAGGAAAATTGAAGTAACTTCCTGCATCATATCAGATCACAATGCTTTAGTGGTAGCAATTAACAAGAGACACATCAAGAACTCCACCAGCTACTGGAGACTAACCAACACACTTTTAAACAATGAATGTGTTGTTGAAGAAATTAAAAAAGAAAAATTTAAATTCCTAGAATTGAATGATAATGAAAACACAATCTACCAAAACTTATTAGACACAATGAAGGCAGTCCTAAGGGGAAAATTCATAGTCATAATGCCATCATCACAAAGTCAGAGAGATCCCAAATTAATAACCTGACTCTCCACCTAAAGGTACTGGAAAAACAAGAATCTAACCTAAAGAACTCCAGACAGAAAGAAATACTCAAGATTAGAGCAGAAATTAATGAATTAGGAACTAAGGAAACAATTTTAAAAAATCATTGAAACAAAGAGGTGGTTCTTGGGGGGGGGGACAAGATTGACAAACCACTGACCAATGTGATCAAACAAAAAAAAGAGAGAGAGAGAAATCTCAAATTAACAAAATCAGAAATGAAAAAGGAGAGATCAAAACAAACATCAATAAAATTGGAAGAGTCATCAGAGCAAACTTCCAAACCTTCTACTCCACAAAATTGAATAATCTGGAAGAAATGGATGAATTCCTAGACACATACAACCTACCAAAACTAAATTCAGAGCAGAATAATCTCCAAAACAATCCTATCATATCCATGGAGTTGGAAAAGTTAATAAAAAATCTCCCCAAAAAGAAAAGTCCAGGACTGAATGGCTTCTCAGCTGAATTCTATCAAACCTTCATTGAAGAACTGAGACCATTTAATCTCAAACTGTTTCATATAATCAGAAACCAGGAAATACTCCCTGACTCCTTGTATGAAGCTAGAATCACCCCAATACCAAAACCAGACAGAGATGTAACAAGGAATGGATACTATAGGCCTATTTCCCTGATGAACTTAGATGCAATGATCCTGAACAAAATCCTCACAAACCAAATCCAACAATACATCAAAAGCATTATACACCTTGACCAGGTAGGCTTCATCCCAGAGATGCAGGGATGGTTTAACATATGGAAATTGGTCAATGTAATATACCACATAAATAAACAACCACAAGAAGCACATGGTTATCTCAATTGATTCAGAGAAGGCCTTTGATAAAAATGTAACACCAATTCATGGTCAAAACACTAGAAAGAATACACATGGAGGGTTTATATCTCAACACAATAAAGGCTATATTTAAAGCTACTAAAACCCAAATGATACTTAGTGGGGAAAAACTCAAGGAGTTCCCACTGAAATCAGGAACAAGACAGAGTACTTACTCTCACCACTGCTCTTTAACATAGTACTAGAAGTACTAGCCCAATATTGACAGAAGAAATGAAAGGGATTCAAACTGGAAAGGAAGAAGTCAAGTTAGCCTTATTTGCAGATGACATGATCTGATATATAAGTGACCCAAAAGTCTCCATCTCAAAACTTCTAAAGCTTATTAATTCCTTTGGCAAACAGATAGGATACAAAATCAATGCACAAAAATCAGTAGCTTTTCCATATGCAAAGTATAAATATACAAAGAAAGAAATCAGTGAGGCTGTCCCATTTTTAATCGCATCAAAATTATTAAATACCTTGGAATAACACTAGCAAAGGATGTGAAAGACCTATATAGTGGAAACATTCTTAAGAAACATCAAGAAATAAATTGAGGAGGACTTGAGAAAATGGAAAGGCCTCCCATGCTTTGTATAGGTAGAATTAATATTGTTAAAATTGCAATACCAATAAAAATAACAGTATCTTTCTTCACAGAGATTGAAAAAATGATCTCAAATGGTTGAACCTGGAACAGATCATTCTCAGCGAACTTACCCAATCACAGAAAAAAAATCGACACATAGTCTCACTCATCTGCAACACCTAACCTGAATTTACCCAAGATGCCTTACATACCCAGCAAGTACCTCATGGACTAGACAATAAGATGGATGGGAGGGCGGGGAGGGAATCAAAGGGTGGAAAACAGTAATCCGGACCCAAACGGCAATGGTACCATAAAATTCTACTTCCTAAAAGACAGACCAAATGACTGAACCTTCACTAGTCCCTTACAGGAAACACCTGAACCACAAGACACTGGAGAGGGTAGGATCAAGACTGACCTAAATCTCCTACATCTTCCCTCCCTCCCTCTCCCCCTCTCCCCTCTATCTCTCTTCTCTCTAACTCTTGTATATTAGTTATCTTTTTCCTCAATTTCTTAGTGGACACTGACCTGTAACCCCCACTTCCAGCTTGGGCCTACAATCCACAATGAGCTTTTGATCAAAGAAACCTACAAGGTTTCCCAAAACAATGACAGACTTCTGTCAGAGTAATTGATGACCCACCAAAGGCCAGTGGTAAGACCCTATTGCTGAAGACTCCATATGCAGCTGACACGTAAAATGGAATGACATGGCTGGAAGCCAGGAGAGAGTCAGTCCCCAGACAGTCAGCGTGTCTAGTGCCAGAAGGCGCTACATAGGCGACTGGGGGAAGTGACCAAGATCTGTCCAAGCAACACATTGTTTAACCTAAGTAGCAGCAATTAACCGGATGTGATACCCATACAAGTGCAATAGTGGTACACAGCCATGGTGAGGAATCAATTGCTCTTGATTTGGCTAACTGATCCACTAAGTGGTACTAGACCCTTAGCTGGAGCTGGGAAACAAGTCAGAACCATACCCAAACACAAGCCCACTCTACAATATCAAGCTACCATCAATCACGGGGTATAAGAGGGCCTACACCTATCAAACTGTCTATCAAAAAAGTAAGTGTTATCTCAATTTTCTGGGTGCTAACTCACTCTCCGTTGGAGAATCTGCTTCTCTTTTCCAGATAGATGCAGATCCTAAGAAGAGAACTGCCCCAACATACCTCAAAAGGGGCCCAACTGAAACTAAGGACAACTGGCGAAATAAGCAAGGGTGATGTTTTCCTGTGAACTGGATACCAGCACAAAGGGGAAGGAGATCAATTCAGAGAAAAATCAACTCCTACCAAATCAGAGAGCCAGAGCCTCAGAGGCCCCCAACACCTCAGCACTGAAGCAGACCAAAAATGAACCCAACATGGCTCAGGGAAATCTTGCGGAAGAGGGGGCGGAAAGAATGTCAGAGTTACATGTTGGGTCATGATTTTCAGAGACATTTATCATACTAATAACTGGGGGCTAACTCCACAATGCACGACCCATTTTCAATAATAAGGAGGGTCTAATGGGAGGGGGTAGATCACAGATGAGCCTAAATAATGGTACCAAACTGCCTGTATTTACTGAAAAGAAAACTAATAAATTAAATTAAAAAAAAAAAAATTCATATGGAAGGGCAGAAGGCCTTAGATATCCAAACATATACTCAGCAAAAAACAAAAACAAACCAAAAACATCTGTGGTATCACAATACCAGATCTAAAGCTATATTACAAAGCCATAGTGACAAAAACAGCATCAAAACCAGACCCACTCATCTCTATATACACAAAAATCAAGTCCAAATGGATTAAAGACCTCAATGTTGGACCTTAAATTCTTATCCTAATGAAAGAAAAACTAGGAGGTATTCAGAGAACTGAATAGGGAGTTTTTAGAGGAAGAATTACAAATGGCTAACACACACTTAAGAAAATACTCAACATCCCTAGCCATTAGGGAAATGCAAATTAAAACAATGAGGTTCCATCTTACCCCTGTAAGGATGAAAAATGTTAAAACAATCAAATGGAAACAAATGTTGGTGAGGATATGGATAAATAGGAACCCTCATTCACTGTTGGTTAGAAATCAATATGGAGACTCCTAAAAAGGATGAAGATAGAGTTACTGACAGACCCAGTTAATCCCTTACTGGGAATTTATCCTAAAAGTTCCATGCCTCAGTTCGCATGTTTATAGCTGCTCAATTCATAATAGCTAAGAGCTGAAATCAACCCAACTGGAATCGTTGGATGAATGGATAATCAAGATGTGGTATATATACACAATGGAATCCTATTCAGCAATAAGAAAAATGACACAGAGAATTTGTAGAAAGCTGCTCAAAGTTGGGACAGATCATACTCAGCAAACTTACACAATCACAGAAAGACAATTGTCACTCATCTATGGCTCCTAGCCTGGATCAGCTCAAGTTGCTGACCTACCTCACAGACATCTTGAAGCATAGACCATAGGGAGGGAAGGGCTTGGATGGAGAAGAGTGTGGATGGGGGAACACCAAAGTGAATCCACATTGCCCTGGTACCATAGAATCCCATATCCTGGAAGATAGACTAAAAGGTTGAAGCCTCAATAGGACCTTAGGGGGAACATCTGAATCAATGGATCCCAAAAAGGGTACAATGAAACATAATCTTAACTTTCTCCTGTTTCTTTCTCTTCTTTTTTCTTTTCTTTCTTTGTCTTTTTTCTTTTCCCTTGGTGGTGGCCAAAAATCCCAGTACTAGGATGCAGTTAACACACACAATGTGCTGTTGATCAGAGAGACTTACAAGACTTCCTAAAACAAGACAGACTTCTGTCACAACATCTGATTACCCACAAGAAGTTAATGGTAAGACCCTATTGCTGAAGACACCATACGCTGTCAGCATAGAGCATGGAGGGAACTGGGTGGAATCTAGAAGAGAGCCAGTTCCCCAATAGCCCATCTATTGCTGGAAGACACTACATGAGCTATTGGGTGAAAGTGACTAACATCTGTCTGAGCAACTCAAGGTCTAAGCTATTCAGAAGCAAAAATCCTGATGTGATGCTCACACAAGTACAGGGCACACAACCATGGTAGGTAGCCAACTGCTCTTGGTTCTGCTTACAGATCTGCTCAGTGGAAAAGAAACTGTCTCTAATTGGGAAACATGTTAGAATCATATCCTGATAATGAATCTGCTGCCATTGTCATGTTTCCACTAATCTTGCACTATAAGGGGGTCTATACCTTTTAAATTCTCTCTAAACTAATAGTGGCTCTCCCATTTAACTAGTGCTGACTTCACTCTGTGTTGAAGAATCTGCTTCTCTTTCTTAGGCAGTAGCTGAACTAGAGGAGATAAACAATCCAATGCACTCCACCCTGGGCTGCAGCTGAAACCACAGAGGAATTGTGGAAATGAGCAAGAGTGCTGCTTTCTTAGTGAATCTGATATCAGCACAAGGGTGAAGGAGACAGACACTGAGGACACTCAACACCTACCAAACCAGAGATCCAGAGGCTCCTAAGTGCTCATCAGTGAAGTAGACTTACAATGCATCCAGTATGGCTCAGAAAATTTTGTGGAAGAGGGGCAAAATGATTGTTAGAGCCAAAAGTTGTAACATTATGCACAGAGACATGGTCTCTCACCCATAACTGACTGCTGCCCCCATAATGCATGACCCACAATCCCATGGGGATGACCTGCATCCCCAATGAGGAGGGCCCCTTTGGAAAAGAGGCAGGAATGAGGGAAAGGATGGTACCAACATGTATTGTTTACATATTAAGTATGCCCATAACTAATAAAAATAAATTTTAACAAAAAGCAACAACAGAGAAATGTGTTTACCTTGAACTCAAAAGCTTCATTAAGTAAAATGATCAATAGAATGAAGAGACAATGTTGACAATAAAATTATACAAATTATACACTGGATAAGTGGTTAATATCCAAAATATACAAAGAGCCAAAAAAACCCATAATGACATTAAATGTGGATTTAAATATGGACAGCAAATATTAATGGTAATATATATTGATGGCCAACATGTAGATGACAAAAAAAGTCAACAACAGAAACTGGCACTTTGAATCCCAGCTCAGACCTCAAATCACCCTGATGTTAACACATCTCCATCCCCTCACACACTCATTTTGTAATATTTAATAAATATGTTAACCATATGGAGTATCAGTAAGCTCATCCATACAGGGGATGATACCACCAACTTTCCTGGGTTTTCCTGGATGATTTTATAACCTCATGACTTCAAACACAAGGAAAGTAAGAAGTTACAGAGGGGATAGATTAGGAATTCTGTGATCAAAAGAGACAGTAATGTGGAAGAATGAGCCAATCAGGGACGGAAACACTCAGTAGGGGTTGGTTCTCCATGAAATTTTTGTAGCAGGGAACCTGGAGGGGAAATAAAAGTAGTAAAGGGGATCATGTATATATAATTTGATTGTAGAGTGATGTAAAGTTCACTTATCTGTAGCTCAGCTGGGTCTTTTTGGCTAGTGATTGTGTGTGTGTGTGTGTGTGTATGTGTGCAAATTTACAGTTCACATGAGTCATCTGTATGTGTTTGGGCTTTGCTAACTGTCTTAACATTTTCATGAAGTGGTTGCAGCTGTTGAGGTTCCATTCAGATTTCCCTCCCCTCAATTAAAAGCAGGATGGTGAGGCTTAATTATGCTATAGGGAGCTTTAACAGGGTATCACCAAAATTATCATGAGATCTCATTAAGCTTACCACCAGAGCTTAAATATCTGTGATCACACATCTGGTGGGCTAGATTTATAGTATCACAGTCATGGAAATTTTGAGATTTTTACCAAATAGTAAAACCTGCAACAAAATTGTCACACTTAATTGCTTGCAAATGACTGATATTTTCTATCCAGGTATAGTTTCATGGAGTGAAATTCGATTCTACATTCTTCAGAGAAGTCAAAACATAATGCATGCTACAGAGAAGCTGAGAGCAAGCCTGAGACCATCCAAAGGAGGCAGAGACAGCATGCTAATTAGCGCATAGCTGATGACATCTCATTGCAATGCTCCAAGACACCTGCACCTTCTTATGTTCACACAGTGCATCTTGCAGCTCTCTGGATCCAGACCCTTGAAATGAGGTTCAGGAGGTCAGCAGTGGCACACAGTGATGATGTAACATCCATCGACAAAATAATGAAATATTAGTAATGAAACCTTAAAGTGAAATGGTGATATAGGCACCACAATGACATAATTTCTCAAGAATATAATATGAGCCCAACACAAAGCTGAAAAGGCTATGCCCTGTGCAGCCTTATGGGAGACAGAAATCATCAGTGGAGATAAACCACCATGGACACTTCAGGCCTTAGGTTGGGCCAGCCAGGCCAAATGACCCAATGGGTGCAACAGTGGTATATTTGTTATGGGAGAAACCAGCCACTCACTAACTGTACTGGAGGCCAGCTCCATGGGAGGGAACACATGCTTGGTACTGAAAACCTATGATGGGGAGGTCATGAGCCCTAGGGGTGTAACAACAGCTGGTGTCTGGCTAAATGCTTATATTATGCTCTCCAAACTGCCCAGTAAGCGCTTCTCATAATGTTCAGACCCATATATTACTACTACTCTCACTGGTTAGAGAAGCTTCTCTTTTCAGATGGTGGTGACCTCTGGGATGGCTCAAAAGGCACCTTAGTGCTGAGAAGTGACAGAGGAGTTCTCAGCACTGAAACATCTCTATCACACCCTCTAAGGCTCAGGGTCTTTTGCAGAGGAGGTGGCAGAAAGAATGTAAAAGCCAAAGGAAGGGTAGAACTGCTTGTAATGCACTCTTCCAGGCATGAAATGGCCTGGATATCCACAGCCTTGAAATGCTTGCTACTATCTCCACAGGACACTCCTAACAGGAGGAAAAGATGATGGTATCAAAAGAAAAGAGAGCAATTGAGAGGGAGAAGGGATATGATGGAGAGTTGATTTGTGAAGGGAAAAATGGGGGAATGGAGGGAATTATCACAGTTTATTGACTTATGATTATGGAAGTTGTCAGAAAAAAAAGTCAAAAATATGAGCTCATTAGTAAAAATCTCCAGATCCAGAGGGAAGGACAATTACTAAAACATCTCACTTTAACTATGCCAGGGTTAGTTTTGCAAGCTCTGTCATAGGTTGATGGCCACAGAACCAGGTCATGTCAGGAAGGAGCCCTATGAGGTTCCTTATAGAACCCAAGCAGGATGCAGATTTAATAACTGCTGACTGTCACCTTGGTGGATGCTCCTAGAGCTCTCTTTAATGACCTATCATGTAACAGGTAAAACATCCTGTCCCCAAAAGACAACAATCTACTACTTGACCTATGGTCCACATGACATGAAAAGCTGCTTCTCTTCTCACAATAGAATCCCTGCCAATTTCCCTCAACTGACCTGCATTATCATGCAGATCTTAGGAGAATCTGAGAGTCAGATGGACCATGTTTCTCTTTAAGATTACCCTCACTTCACAGTCATAAACAGTGCCCATGGCAGCTCCTGCAGCAAGATTACTAAATGTCCAGCTACCCTTTAGATTCCTAGCTCTTACACCTGGGTCTCTGATCATTTTGTGGGTTTTTTGGGGGGGAGCTTGAAATTGACAATGTAAGTATTTTTTTCTTCCTTATGCCTACCCTTTCTTTCACAACCATAACTTCATTTCTCACATGGGGATTAATCTGAAGTATATTCTACCCATAGATGAGATATAGTATAACAAAATATCTGATGCTATTATGTCAGGGTGTTATCACATCATGACATGCATGTAAAAGAGACAACACAAAGAGGAAAACATGGGCATTCACGTACACACACACACACGCACATATACACACAAGCACACTCATATCCAGAATTCTATAAAGCCCATGAAAGCACAAAAATATTGACACTATATTACTCAGATTTGTCACTAATCTAGAAACCTATTCTTTTGATGAAGGTCTTATTATTATAATAAAATTTCTCCAAAGCCCTCTTGGGAATCATGTTTCACAGTTTTGTCCAGAACTGAAGGAATTGGGTTGTCTTCTTCTCCTATATCCAGTAACAATCTTCAGTTTCCCTCCATGCCTGAGAGAGATTCTAGATCCTTATACAACAGGGAGCAGCCAATCTTATTCTAGAAATAAGTTATTTCTTGGGTTCATATATTAGCTTTAAAATTTGTTATATTTTTTGTGATATAGTTTAAATATTCATAAGATGCAAATGACCAATATCTCGTACTTTCTTTAGAGCAGGTGTTCATGGGGCAATGATTTGGGAAAGGATTACAGAAAAGAGGAGGCTGGAAAGACCAACGGAAAACAGCTACAATTTTGCCAAGAACCAGACCATGCTTCATGGGAACTGAGATTCATTTGGCTTTTAATTTCTCCATCAATTTGGACTGTGCTTTGTGAAAATGAGATAATATATGTGAAACTACCTTGTTGATTCTTGGGAATGGCCGAGATCCAAAAAATATAAATCTTTTTACTGCTATATTAAGCATCTTCTTGTCATAAGTAGAGTTTACTTGATAAAAACGTTAAAACTTAGTTGAGCCAATTAGAATAAAACATTTCAAGCTGAGCACACACACTTAATGTTACCATAAAAATTCTAAACCTTACCATCATCCAAGAAAATCACAGTCTTTAAATTCAATTTTGAAAAGCCTAAGAATTTCCCGTTTCCCATTTCTACTCTCCAAAAGTATCATTCCAAATGGGCCACTTTCCAACATTTTTCAATTTTTCATTTGTTCCAGGTTATCTTCCAGTTGAAATTAAAAAAGTGTTAATTCAAACCCATTGCTAATCTCTACTAATGACATATATATATATATATATATATATATATATATATATATATCTTAATAAAGGAAAGAGGCAGTTTTCCTTGTCTAAAAGTAAAATTCTACTTTAGAAAATGCACGTGCATTTTCTTCTGAATACCATCCAGTGACTACTGACAGTGTGGTGATTTCACCATTGCTGGAATAGGGACAACTGCTCCTTTGAGAAGTCCCTCATACACAACTCTTTGGGAGGTGATTAGGACCAGTCAGAAGGCCCTGGACTCTATGCAATAGGTGTATTCCAAATTTTATAACATAGCAACCAGGATTCATTTTAGAATAAGTTTTACTTAATGCATTAACATACTGCAAACTGGTCATAAAGAAGACTTCTGACACTCCTTCCAAGGCTCAGAGAGCACTGGGGAAGAGGGAGCAGAACTTGTGGAAGGAAACAAGGCACAATTTTTGTTCTTCCAATGTCTTAAGTCAAAGCACCGAGTAATGCCGCAATTCACACATTCACATATACATTCTCTCTCTCAAATGTGGGTGGCGCGCTGTTCATGTATTATTTGGAGAACTAAAAGGCAGCTAGGGTGGACCACACAGTGGGTGTTAAATAAGTAAAGCCATATGGAACCCACTGTAAACTTTAATGTATATGCAAATAATTAATATTTTACACAGTTGTCTTTAAATCTTAATAATTACTAATAATCACTAATAATTACTAAATACTCTTTCCATTCCCAGCTCTCCTTTTAAAAATGTTGTTAACTAAGCAGGACATGGTGGTGCATGTCTTTAATCCAAGCACTGGGGAGGCAGAGATAGGAGGATCACCATGAGTTCGAGGCCACCCTGAGACTCCATAGTGAATTCCAGGTCAGCCTGGGCTAGAGTGAGACCCTACCTCAAAAAAAAAAAAAAAAAAAAAAAAAACCCAACAGAATGTTGTTAACTAACTTCTTATAGTATAAAGGGTTACCATACATCTCCTGTATGGAAATCAAGAGCAAGTGTCTTCCTCTAACAAGGAAATAGCCCACTCCTCCCCCATACATCAGCCAAACCTGTTTATTAGCAATGTAATTTAGAGAGGCCTAAGATTTTATTTATCAAAGTTTTATCCATCTCATATGATCCCTTATACTGTTTATATTATAAACTTCTACATTGTGTCTTCAAGGTTTTTTGTTTGTCTGTTTTGTTTTTAGCCAGGGTTTTGCTATATAGCCAAAATTGGAATATATGAAGTCAAAGTCTTCTTGCCTCACGTTTTTGAGTGCTGATATTGTAGGCATGTGCCACCATGCCCAACTTGAAACTTCCATTTTGTTAAATCAATCTGTATTCTATTTCATTCTGGTTTTAAGCTCATTTTATAAGCCTATCGACATAATTACATGTATAAATTCAATCACTCAAAGCAAGCACACATGAAAAATACATAAAGAACTATGTTACTATCTCATCATTTATTAAAAAGTTTTCATGGAGTCATCCTTTCGTTTACATTTATTGTGTTTAGCAAAAAATATATTCTTATATAGCCAATTATATAGATATTAATGGGGGAAAGTGAACCTTCCAAATAACTATAGATAGCAAAACAAATTAACCTTTCAAAAAGCCTATTAAAATAGGGCTGAAGGAATGGCTTAGTAGTTAAGGCATTTGCCCGCAAAGCCAAAGGACCCAGGTTTGGTTCCCCAGAACCCATGAAAGCCAGATGTACAAAGGGCGCATGCATCTGGAGTTTGCTAGCAGTGGCTGGAGGACCTGGCATGCCCATTCTCCCTCCCTCTTTCTCTGTCAAAAAAAACAAATTAATTAAAATAAATCTTAAAAGCCTATAAAAATGCAAAGTTTATAGAAAGTGTTTAATTCATTCTCTATGTGGCATTTTGTACGTTTTCGTGCTTTGGCATGTATACATGCATGCTCATATACGTGTGGGTGTGTTTGGGTAGGCAAATGTGTGTGTGTACATGTGTGTGAAGTGCACAGGGATACACAGGCATGTAGATGCGAGAGGTCCACATCAGGTGTCTTCCTCAATGACACACTGCCTCATATAAATATTCACATAAGCAGGGGGTCTCCCTTGAATTTAGAGCTCACCCTTTTAGCAAATCCAGGTAGCTAGTTTCTCCCGGGATCTCATGTCTCCTCCTGAATGCTGGGATGACAGCAAGATCACTTCACCGTCCCACCATCTATGTGAGTGCTAGAGGCCTCTACTCAGGTCCTTGTGTTTCACAGCACTTGCTCGACCCACTGAGCCATCTACCCAGCCCCTAATGTAACTTTTCAATGGCACTAATTTTGTATATCCACTACACTGTTTCGGGTTAAACATTCATTTTTTACATCTGTCTGATTGAGATCTCAATACCGGATACTATTTGTTCAGAGAGCCTATTTCCATGTAAATCTCCAGATGTCATCCCAGATGCTTAGCTCCAGCATCTGCAGCAGGCCACACATTGTCCAGCATCCCTTGAAACATGCAGATCATAGTGATTTAAACTTATTAGCATCCAATGATTACTTGTGTTGAACAAAAGTCCAATAATGCCAGAAGCTGTCATAGTTGGTGTTAATGCAGTTGTCACAGCAAACTCAGAAATCGAGTAAACCAATCCAGGGCTCACTTTGATGGGAAGTCGCCTCTCTTATCATTGCTAGACCTGGGAGGGGAGCTCTGGAGTCTGGAAAAGCAGCACCCACGAAGCCTCCACCCACCTCCAGTCATTTCACAGGAGAAGCTCAAGCGGAAGGGCACAGGGGAGAAAGGGGAGTAAAGGTGCTGCTGCTAATAGTCAAAAGTATGATTCAAAGAAATATTATCTGAGACTAATTGAAGGCTTACTTTAATCAAAAGCAGATTAAACACGTCACGGGAAGTACAACTCCAATATCCCATTATTAATAGACGGTGCCAGCAATCATAATAATGTACCTTGATGTTTACAATAGGGGCATGCCCTGTCGGGTAAGCCATGAGGGAAGATGAAAGCCCATGTATAAATTAGAAGTGCTAACATTTCCATGAATAATAAATAGTTGACTCCCATGGCTCTATAGAGAAAACAATTTTCCTGAAGAATTTTTAGCACTTAGCCCAATTTATAACCCTCCCTGACATTTTGGCCTAATATTGAAAATCATGTCAAGAGCAAATGAGCTGTCCTAGGAAATATTGTATTAATTTTACTTGGTATAAGTAAAACATATTGCTTTTGATTTTTATGAATAGGTAACTTTGTTTTTTCATAAATACATAATGAACTGTTTTCCCCCTTTTATTTCCATGAATGTAGAAGGGCTTTTGGATATATAAATATAGCTTGAGAGATATCAATCTCTTTTTGTTTGTGTCTGCTCAGCCAAGATACTTAAAATGTTCCGAGAGACTTCCGGTTAAGATGGCGGCGTAGGTACCACGCCAAAATAGCCTGGGGGGGGGAAGACCAAAAAAAACTCAGCAAAATACACACTTTTACTAAAAAGTGAGGTGTATAGGAAGTTGAGGCGGCAGCGGAGAAGTGGAAGAGTTATAGAGCATCCGGAGCCTGCACAGGCAGGAACAGCGGCCCGGGGCGGCTCAGCTACCCGCCGCAACCGCGGAGCGGCAGAAAACCGCCGGACTCTTGGCTCGAGCCGCAGGACAAGCCAGGTGCGGGATTTTCCCCTCACACCGCGCTCTCCGCAACTCGGGAAACGTGAGGGGAGAGTGGCAGTGAGCAACGGAGGGAGGAGCAGACCGCGAGGTAAAAGCACACGATACAACCAGAACAGCCGCGGCTCCCTCCCCTCCCCTGCCGCCTGAACCCAGCTCCAGCGAACACAGCAGCGGCCCGGGACCCGGCCACGCCAACTTGGGCTGACGGCGGGACCCAAGCAGGAGCAGAATTTGGCAGCAACTTCAGCGGCTCCAGCACCGGTACCAGTGGCCCCAGCAGCAGCGGACCCAGGAGAGCAGCGGCTTCGGGGTGAGCAGCAGCGGTGGACACGACAACGGCAGCTTCAGCAGTGGTGGGGGCTCCGGCGGTGACATCTACAACAGCTGCAGAGGCGGCGGCAGCGACTCAGTTTGCCCCGTAGGAAAAGCAAGTGCCCAGCTCCAGAAATCAGAACAGCAACCCGACGACCCAGGCAGCAACTTGACTGAGACCACAATCACCCAAGGTAACTGGGATTGCACCAGGGAAGGGTCTCACCTGGTCACAAGCTGACTTGGATACCTCAACAGACCAGAAATCTAAACCTCTTTGTTGATAGAGGATCTGGTCATTATAATAACTACTCTTGCATACATACTCGGGGCTGTTTTTGATGGAATGGGTACAGTGTTTAGCTAAATTTTAGAATCTACCAGTATATTATTCCACTCAGCCTGCTTGAATACTCCTATAGCAGGGAAACTCAACCCCTAAGAACATCTTTGTAGATACTCTGAGAGTCTTAAGAGCCACACCTAATACCTTAAGGTCCTACCCTGAAAATATTTTACACCAAATCAATTGATACAGCTAAGAATACACAGCTAGCTAGAAAATCCAAGCATTAACTTAATCCAAGATGCAAAAATATATACATTATAACACAAGAAACACTAAAAAGCAAGACGATATAAATCTACCTAAAAGTATTAATGCATCAGAAATGTCCTCCAGTGAGAAAGAGTTAGAGGAAATGCCTGAGAAAGAGTTCAAAAGAATAATTATAAATATGTTCAAAGAGGTCAAAGAACACATGAAAACAATCAAAGAAGAAATCAAAGAGGAAATCAAAGAGGAAATCAAAGGAATCAAAGAAGAGGCAGGACACCAATTTAATGAAATAAAGAAGGCAATACAAGACATAAATAGAGAAATAGAAATAATAAAGAAAAACCAGTCAGAATTACTAGCAATGAAGAACACAGTTAATGAAATAAAAAACTCTGTAGAAAATCTCACCAGTAGGATGGATGAGGGAGAGGACAGAATATCTAAGCTAGAAGATCAGGTGGCAGACCTAATGCAGTCCAACAAAGAGAAAAACAAACTTATAGAAAAGTATGAGTGGGAATTTCAAGATATTCGGGACACTATGAAAAGATCCAATATAAGAATTCAGGGCATAGTAGAAGGAGAAGAATTCCACTCCAGAGGCATAGTAGGCATCTTCAACAAAATCATAGAGGAAAATTTTCCCCAAATTGGGAAAGAGGTGCCAATACAGATACAGGAAGCCTTTAGAACCCCAGCCAGACAAAACCCAGAAAGAAACTCTCCTCGCCACATTATACTCAAACTTCCAAACACACAAACCAAAGAAAAAATATTGAAAGCAGTTAGAGAGAAAAATCAAGTTACCTACAAAAGCAAGCCCATCAGGATTACAGCAGATTATTCAACACAAACTTTTAAAGCCAGAAGGGCCTGGAGTGATATATTCCAAGTTCTGAAAGATAACAACTGTCAACCAAGGTTACTTTATCCTGCAAAGTTATCCATCCAAATAGATGGAGAAATAAAGACATTCCATGACAAAAGCAGGTTAAAGGAATATCTGAAGACAAAACCAGCTCTACAGAAAATACTTGATAGAATCCTCCATGCTGAACAAAAGGAAAAGCACACATATAAGGAACCTAGAAAAAACCAGCCATACTCAAATACCAGTTAACAGAAGAGAGCACAGGTAGAACCAGTAACACACACACACACACACAAAAATGGCAAACATAAATACACACATTTCAATAATATCTCTTAATATCAACGGTCTCAATGCCCCAACGAAAAGACATAGATTTGCAGACTGGGTTAAAAAGCAGGATCCTACAATTTGTTGTCTTCAAGAAACTCACCTTTCTACAAAGGATAGACATTATCTTAGGGTGAAAGGTTGGAAGACGGTGTTTCAAGCAAATGGGCCTAGAAAACAAGCAGGGGTTGCTATCCTAATATCAGACAGGGTGGACTTTAGTCCGAAGTTAGTCAAAAAAGATAAGGAAGGTCACTTTATATTGATTAAGGGCACACTCCAACAGGAGGACATTACAATCCTAAACATATATGCACCTAACATGGGGGCTCCCAAATTCGTCAAACAAACACTATTAGAACTAAGGTCACAGATAACACCAAACACGGTGGTGGTGGGTGACTTTAACACCCCACTCTCATCAATTGACAGGTCATCCAGGGAAAGAATAAACAGAGAGGCATCTGGACTAAATGAGGTCATAGAAGATATGGACCTAACAGATATATACAGGACATTTCATCCAAAGGCTGCAGAATATACATTCTTTTCAGCAGCACATGGAACATTCTCTAAAATAGACCATATATTAGGACACAAAGCAAATCTTAACAAATTCAGGAAAATTGAAATAATTCCTTGCATTCTATCTGACCACAATGGAATTAAACTACAAATCAGTAGCAAGAAAGGCTATAGAGCATACACAAAATCATGGAAGCTAAACAATACACTACTAAATGATGAGTGGGTCAATGAAGAAATCAAAAAGGAAATCAAAAAATTTATAGAGTCAAATGATAATGAGAACACAACATACCAAAATCTCTGGGACACAATGAAGGCAGTTCTAAGAGGTAAATTTATAGCCTTAAGTGCCTATATTAAGAAATTAGAAAGGTCGCAAGTAAACGACCTAATGCTTCGTCTTAAAGCCTTGGAAAAAGAAGAACAAGGCAAACCAAAAAGTAGTAGACGGGAAGAAATAATAAAGATTAGGGCAGAAATTAATGAAATAGAAACAAAAAGAACAATCCAAAGAATTAATGAAACAAAGAGTTGGTTCTTTGAAAGGATAAACAAGATTGATAAACCCTTAGCAAATCTGACCAAAAGAAAGAGAGAAGAGACACAAATTAATAAAATCAGAGATGAACAAGGTAACATCACAACAGATTCCAGAGAAATTCAAAAAATTATAGGGACATACTATAAAAGCATATATTCCACCAAGTATGAAAATCTGAAAGAAATGGATGATTTCCTTGATCTATATGACCTACCTAAATTAAATCAAAATGAGATTAATCACTTAAATAGACCTATAACAAACATGGAGATCCGAGCAGTTATCAATAATCTCCCAACTAAAAAAAGCCCAGGCCCGGATGGATTCACTGCTGAATTTTACCAGACTTTTAAGGAAGAGCTAACACCATTGCTTCTTAAGCTTTTCCAGGAAATAGAAAAAGAAGGAATCCTACCAAACTCCTTCTATGAGGCCAGCATCACCCTGATACCAAAACCAGGCAAAGATAGAACAAAAAAAGAAAATTACAGACCAATCTCCCTCATGAACATAGATGCAAAAATTCTCAACAAAATATTGGCAAACAGAATACAAGAGTATATCAAAAAGATCATTCACCCTGACCAAGTAGGCTTTATCCCAGAGATGCAGGGATGGTTCAACATACGCAAATCTATAAATGTAATACATTACATAAATGGGTTGAAGGACAAAAATCACATGATCATCTCATTAGATGCAGAGAAAGCATTTGACAAAATCCAACATCCCTTCATGATAAAAGTCCTACAGAGACTGGGAATAGAAGGAACATATCTCAATATAATAAAGGCTATTTATGACAAGCCTACAGCCAACATATTACTAAATGGGGAAAAACTGGAAGCTTTTCCACTAAAATCAGGAACAAGACAAGGGTGTCCACTGTCTCCACTTCTATTTAATATAGTTTTGGAAGTCTTAGCCATAGCAATAAGGCAAGAGACACACATAAAAGGGATACAAATTGGAAAGGAAGAAATCAAGCTATCATTATTTGCAGATGACATGATTCTATACATAAAGGACCCTAAAGACTCTACTAGCAAGCTGTTAGAGCTAATCAAAACCTACAGCAATGTAGCAGGATACAAAATAAATACACAGAAATCAGTAGCCTTCATATATGCTAACAACAAACACACAGAGGATGAAATCAGAGAATCACTCCCATTCACAATTGCATCAAAAAAAATAAAATACCTTGGAATAAACCTAACTAAGGAAGTAAAGAATCTATACAATGAGAACTTTAAGACACTCAAGCGAGAAATTGCAGAAGACACTAGAAAGTGGAGAAACATCCCTTGTTCCTGGCTTGGAAGAATCAATATAGTGAAAATGGCAATCTTACCTAAAGCAATCTACACATTTAATGCAATCCCTATCAAAATTCCAAAGGCTTTCTTCATGGAAATAGAAAAAACAATCCAAAAATTCATTTGGAATCATAAAAAACCTCGAATATCTAAAATAATACTGAGCAACAAAAAAGAGGCTGGTGGTATCACCATACCTGATTTTAACCTATACTACAGAGCCATAGTAACAAAAACAGCATGGTACTGGCACAAAAACAGACATGTAGATCAGTGGAACAGAATAGAGGACCCAGATGTAAGCCCAAGTAGCTATAGCCACCTGATATTCGATAAAAATGCCAAAAATACTCATTGGAGAAGAGACAGCCTCTTCAGCAAATGGTGTTTTGAAAACTGGATAAATATCTGCAGAAGGATGAAAATAGATTCTTCTCTCTCGCCATGCACAAGAATTAAGTCCAAATGGATTAAAGACCTTAACATCAGACCGGAAACTTTGAAACTGCTAGAGGAAAAAGTTGGGGAAACCCTCCAACATATTGGTCTTGGCAAAGACTTTCTAAATACAACCCCAATTGCTCAGGCAATAAAACCACAGATTAACCACTGGGACCTAATGAAATTACAAAGATTTTGCACCGCAAAGGACACAGTGAAAAAAGCAAAGAGGCAACCTACAGAATGGGAAAAAATCTTCGCCAGCTATATATCTGATAAAGGATTAATATCTAGGATATACAAAGAACTCAAAAAGATATCTAATAAGGAATCAAACAGGCCAATCAAAAAATGGGCTAAGGAGCTAAATAGAGAGTTCTCAAAGGAAGAAATACGAATGGCATATAAGCACCTAAAAAAATGTTCTACGTCACTAGTCATCAGGGAAATGCAGATTAAAACTACATTGAGATTCCATCTCACTCCTGTCAGATTGGCCACCATCATGAAAACAAATGATCATAAATGTTGGCGGGGATGTGGAAAAAAAGGAACCCTTCTGCACTGCTGGTGGGAATGCAATCTGGTCCAGCCATTGTGGAAAACAGTGTGGAGGTTCCTAAAGCAGCTAGAGATTGATCTACCATATGACCCAGCTATAGCACTCCTAGGCATATATCCAAAGGATTCATCTCATTTCCTTAGAAGTACATGCTCAACCATGTTTATTGCTGCTCAATTTATAATAGCTGGGAAATGGAACCAGCCTAGATGTCCCTCAACAGATGAGTGGATAATGAAGATGTGGTACATTTATACAATGGAGTTCTACTCAGCGGTAAAGAAAAATGAAGTTATGAAATTTGCAGAAAAATGGATGGACCTGGAAAGTATTATACTAAGTCAGGTAACCCAGGCCCAGAAAGCCAAGCGCCACATGTTCTCCCTCATATGGGGATCCTAGCTACAGATGACTGGGCTTCTGTGTGAGAATGAAAATACTTAGTAGCAGAGGCCAGTAAGTTGAAAAGGAGACATAAAGGGTGGAGAAAGGAAGGGAGGAGGATACTTAATAGGTTGATATTGTATATATGTAATTACAATGATTGTAATGGGGAGGTAATATGATTGAGAATGGAATTTCAAACGGGAAAGTGTGGGGGTGGGGAGGGAGGGAATTACCATGGGATATATTTTATAATCATGGAAAATGTTAATAAAAATTAAAAAAAAAAAAAAAAAAAAAAAAAAAAAAAAAAAAAAAAAAAAAAAAAAATGTTCCGAAGCTGTTTTATATTTTTGTTTTATTTTATTTTATTTTTTTGTTTGAACAAGTAACAATTTGACAAGATTTGAAAATGATCAACCCATTAGTTCCCAAATCTTCTTCCTTAACCCAGGTAGCAAAAACATGTTTGTGTTTCACATAAGTTGTGACTTTTTTTTTCATTTTATTTTATTTTTATTTATTTGACAGAGAAAGAGTGAGAGAGGAAGATACAGAGAATGGGTGCACCAGGGCCTTCAGCGGCACATTCCACCTTGTGCGTTTGGCTTGTGTGGGTCCTGGGGAAGTCAAACCTGAGTTCTTTGGTTCTTTGGTATTACAGGCAAGTACCTTAACCACTGAGCCATATCTCCAGCCCATATTGCAATATTTTTATAGAAACATATCATACTTAGGAATCTGTTCTTGTAGTGACAATTACACTAGTCTAGCCAGAACAAAAGGGGAATTAATATGAATAACGATATCACTTTAGCCTTTTTCTAGGTTCAGCATTCCTTTTTCTCAAAATTAAAAATATTAAATGAATCTACAATACTCATGTTTTTTTTTTTTGTTTTTTTTTTGTGGGAGAGAAGCTTCACAGGAGGCCAGTGAGGATTACACATAGTGCTTCTTTCACTTTTGGTCAGAGAAGCTGCTTTTTGAGGGTGACAATGATTACTGGGGAGATTGAAAACTCATCAACATGCTGAGAAGTGAGAGTTGAGCACTCAGCACTAAATAAAACATCTCTATCACACTTGCTCAGGGAATGCTGAGGAAGAGGTGGCAGAAGTAATGTAAGAGCCAAAAGATAGGGAAGGGTGTTTTGGAACACTGATCTTGAGACAGGAAGTGACCATTCCATTCATGATCTCATAGCTGCTGTTGTGACTTGCACAGTATCGGCCCGTCAACATGTGGCCATAGCTGATGGAGAAGGGCGGGTAGCAAGCAAAGAAGAAAAGGGAAGAGAAGAAAGAAGGAAGGGAGGAAAGGAAAGAGAAAGAAGAAAGAAAGGAAGGAAGGAAAATAAAGAAAGAGAGAAAGAAAAGAAAAGAAAAGAAAAGAAAAGAAAAGAAAAGAAAAGAAAAGAAAAGAAAGAATCAAAATAAAAAAGGGACTTCTGGGAAAGAAGTGATTAATAGGGCTGAGCACATGACTGAGCTGTTAAAGACATTTGCTTATAAAGGGTGATGGCCCAGGTTGGATTCCCCAGTATCTACAGAGAGCCAGATGCACAAAGTGGTGCATGCATCTAGAGTTTGTTTGCAGTGGCAGGAGGCCACTAGTTTCTCTGCCCTTTCTTTCTCTCTCTGAAAATAAATAAATAATAACTAAACGTATTAAAAATGAGAAAAAAGGGTTCAGTGGAAAGAGCATGGGGAAAGGAAAAAGTCTTGGGAGGGGATTATGACAAAAAGTCCATTATGAACATATGTGAAAATTATCAAGAAAAGTTTTCTTTAAAATGAAGTCTTTATCTGATTAATAAGAAAAGTTATTTTTAGTAGGCCATTATTTCAGAAGAAAAATAAAAGTAATTTGTTCATTGCTGTGGTTTAAATACATGTCCTGAAAAGCCCATTTACTGAAGGCTTTCGTCTCCAGTCCATCGTTCTACTGGGTGATGGTGAAGCCTTGGAGCCCAGTGGAAAGGACTTAGATTGCTAGCAATGTGCCTCTGAAAGGAGTGACATTTGCTCTCCTTCCATTGCCAGTTGCCTTGAAGTGAATTGGCATTCCCACCATGATGTGCTGCCATTTCCATACAGGCCCAGAAGCACCAGAGCCCACCAATCATGGACTGAAACCTCACAGACTATGAGCTGGAGTTAACCCTTTCCTGTTTAGACGACCTCGGGAATTTCCCTGTAGTAACAGAAGCTGTAACGCATTGGTCCACTTGGGATCTCAATGACTTCAGTTCCGAAAGCACCCAGCACATACTGTCCACTAAAGTTCATTGAGGTTTAAAAAAAAAAAATCTGGACTTTTTTTTTTTTTAGTATATCTACAGGGGGAAAAAAGAGAGAAAAACTTTTAAATGGCACTGTCAGTAGGTATAAAAATACATTTTGGAAATTTGTACTGATGGATCTATGCTTTTGAGTCATCAATTTGAAAAGACTTGTAAGTCATTGTATTTAGGTGCCAAGGAGTGTCCTGGATTTGGGGAAATCTGAAATGGAAAAACACAAATCCTCTCTAAGCAATCTGAGTAGAGGAAGACACACCCAGATAAACCGGCAATTACCAGTCAGTGGAATCTTGCTATGACAGACAGTAATTAATCAGATGAGTTTTATCATGATTGGAAGTCGTGCTAAAATGTCTAACATTGGGTACGTACAAACTGCTAATTAAAATCTGATTGATACAAATTGGATCTTAAATGGGCACAGTGGGAGCTTATTACTTCTTAAGTATTTTAAAGATATTGTTTTTACCTTTCTCTTCTATTTCCCACAGTCACTATTATAAATGATATTCACCGCTGCCTGCTACACAAAGCTGTGTTTGCTCAGTGCTCTTGTTCACGGAATCCAATGTGGTTTCTATGTTCCTCTGAATGCTGCCACTTACGTGAGGCAAGACATATTTCACTTTGGTCCTCATGGGTACCAAAATCTGAAGCAACAAGAAAGAACTAATAAATATAAATATTAGTCAGGCCAACTCCATCACAAACCAATTCATAGGGTTGAGATAGGAGCATAGATTCTCTCACAAATGTGCATTGTACAAAACTCACTGACTGGAGCATTGAAAGAGAACCCAGAGTCACCTATATAATTGAGATTCT
Source organism: Jaculus jaculus (assembly GCF_020740685.1). Classification (NCBI taxonomy): domain Eukaryota; kingdom Metazoa; phylum Chordata; class Mammalia; order Rodentia; family Dipodidae; genus Jaculus; species Jaculus jaculus. Next base: position 96,250,109 of record NC_059113.1, on the reverse strand, counting down.
GCAAGTATTAGATAAACGAGTGAAAGAATGAATGGGATAATGTCTGAAAATCACTGTAAACATTGAAGAACATCTATGTAAATGATGGACAATTTGGATAGAGGCCTTACTATTTTCTAAGTTCTTTTCCATTCTCAATTCTCCTTATTTTTTTAAAAAAATTATTTATTTATTTATTTATTTATTTGACAGAGAATGAGGTAGAGATTGAGAGAGGGAGAGAATAGGTGCACCAGGGCCTCCAACCAGTGCAAATAAACTCCATATGCATGCCCCCCCCTTGTGCAATTGGCTAACGTGGGTCCTGGGGAGTCGAACCTGGGTCCTTTGGCTTTGCAGGCAAACGCCTTAACCACTAAGCAATAAATCCAGCCCTCAACTGTCCTTTTAAGTGGTTAGCTAGGCTGGCAATCTAGCTCAATGAGTAGAGTGTTTGCTTAGCATGCACAAAGCACTAGGGTCAGTCCTTGATGCCATATAAAACAGTGTGGTGGCACATGCCTATGATACCAGTGCACACACACAAAATTTGTGCACACACACAAGAATGTGATAGGAATACTTTTTACATCTTATCATGGTAAGAACATTTCATATAAATTGAAACTTCATGTCTCTTCAATAGTAACAAGCCTCCTCTACACAAGAAAATTTGCTGGTAACAAATGATAGGAAAAAAATACCCCCCCCCCCACCAAAATGAGGACTAGATGTGTAACTCTTAGAATGCCACCAAAAGAAGTTGTTAGGTAACTAATTTCCTACACTAGAAAGGAACAACGTTCATTCACTCTACATGGTGATGGCAGCAAATGTCTTTACCTAGCAAGGGAACAGCCTTAGCCTCATCAGCTACAAGTGTTCATTGACAGCAGAGTCTCCCTGATGTTCCTTTAGAGTAAAATACAAAACAGCATGGCACTATGAACACATTCCTTAGGCAGCAAATCCCAGGTCATACGAGATGAAAGATTAAGTTCAAGGTACAGCAAGAAAATCGATTTCACTTTATCCCCTATCCATGAGTAAGCATTTATCAGGTATGGTTTATGGGTTAGAGATGTATGACTCCCCAACCCTGGGCCAATTTGACACCAGATTTCTCTCATGGTCCTGGATCCAAGCATGAAGCCAACTGAGATCAGCAATCATAACTGCTCTCCTGAAGGGCTGGCCCCAGACTAGACCCTAGACCACCAGGAGACAAGCAGGACAGAATGTAAGTACCAAGAGCCTCCTTCTTGGGAAGATCCCAGTGTCTGTGGCCATCAACCCCCATCCAGGTCTCCTTTGAGCTTGTTTGGTTATCTGTTTCTGAATATTCAGATACAAATGGTCCTTTGGTTACTTGAATTTGGTAGGTAGTTTTGTAAGTGTGCCGGAAGATTGCTCAACTAGGCACATCATCTAAATGCAAAATAATAGTGATGTCTTGGAAAATGCCTTATTTTTTTTAAAAGAAGCATATTCTCACATATTCTTTTGGAGAGAATCAGGAACATTTTCTGCCCATAGAATTTTTTTTTTTTTTTTTTTTTTTTTGTGTGTATGGATCCCAATTATGTTGAGAAGAAGCTTATCACCTAGCCTTTTTCAGAAATGTTATTATTTTGCTCTGGTTTAAGATATGCCTTTCAGATATATGAAGCAAAAAAAAAATGAGGTATTTAGTTTGGAAAATTATGGATTCTGTCCCCTCCACAGAGAGAATGAATCCCTTGGTAGTCTATCCAACTCACTGGTGACAGCAGAAACTCTCTGGGAACTCTTCCTGAATATCAAACCTAGAGAGTTTACATAGCTGAATAAACAGTGTGACCAAAGGATAAGAGGACTCAGAAGATAATGCTTCACATTGTGCCCCAGAAAATCAGAAAACTTTCTGGGCCCGAAGGGCAGAGTACATTCTCTTCCATCTACCTGGTCATAAACCAAATGCTACAGCCCCACCCCCACCACAGTCCATGCATGGAATGGCCATGTGTGATGTTATCCTTGAGTCAGATTTGCCCCTGGAGGTCAGTCCCTAGCACTTGTGAATAAGCTGGGCTATTGCTTGTCTTGTGTTTCATAACTACATACTCCATTTTCTCTTTAATTTACCAGCATGGGTTAGTACCTCCTAGTTACAACATTTTACTGGGAGCTGTTTTAACATACTAAAGCCATCTGTCCTCTGTAAACCCTGAGAGATTGAGAATACTGACCCGAAAGCTAACCACTTCACCCCCAAAACAGACTAGGGAAATTGTCATAGTCTTGGATCAAAGCAGGGGAATGAGTTGACATGTCCTGCCAATGAAACCTTCCCTCTAAGTTACAAAGGAAGTAGAAAGAATTTAAATGACAATGTAAGTAACCAGAGATCCACATATTTTATTGAGGCTTAATTACTGGTTCTGAATACTATTTCCCAATTGTTCTGTGTCTGTTTGTATTATTTATGTTTTACTTCTTGAGTTTTTGATTTAGCATCATTTCTCTCAATTAGTTTGGCAGCATAGAATATCAGTCTTTATAAGCAACCATGTTTTAAAAAATTATCTTTTTGCTTTATTGCTTTGACAATTTTTCATTGTATTGATTTCTTCTCTTAACTTCACTGCTTCCTGCTTTGTTTCTTTCTTTGGATTTATTTTGATGCTTAGGGTCTGTCAGCTGAAGGAGGCTATTTAGTTCCTGGGCTTTCATTTTGTGTTTCCTCTTTTATAAATATATCTAACTAATAAAAGTGGGTTGGGATAATAAATTAGCAATATCCCACAAATATTGGCTTATTTTCTCCCCTACATATGTCATAATTTTTAATGATTCTCTCCGAATCAGTACTTATGTACTGATATGTATATGGTCTCATATATAAACAATGCTGTCTTTTGTTGTAAATTTCAAATTTCATTCTTCTCAAGTATATAATATGTACATTAAATCTATGAAATGCATTGATATGGCACTGGGCAGATTACTCAGTGGATAAAGTGCTTGCCACACAAGCCTAAGGACCTACATTCAATTGCCCAGTGCTCATGTGAAATCTAGGAGTCACAGCATGTGTTTCTAACCCAGTTCAGGGGAGATGAATACAGAAGGATCCTTAGGGCTTCCTGGCTGACTAGTCTGGCCAAATTGATGAGCTACAGGTTCAGTGAAATGGCCCTGTCTCAAAAAAATTAAGTGGGGTGGGGCATGGAGAGATAGTATTTGCCTGCAAAGCCTAATGACCTGTTTTGATTCCCTAGCACCCCCATAAAGCCAGGTACACAATGTGGCACATGCATTGGAGTTAGCAGTGGGCTAGAGGCGCTGGTATGCCCATTCTTCCTCTCTTTCTCTCTCTCTCGCTCTGCTTGAAAATATATAAATAATTTTAAAAACAAGATAAGGGCTGGAGAGATAATTTAGTGATTAGAGGCTCTTGCTAGCAAAGCCCAGTGGCCCGGGGTTCAATTTCCCAGTGCCCATGTAAAATTCACTGCACAAAGCAGGCTCATGTATCTGGCATCTGTTGGCAGTGGCAGTGGGTTCTAGCATTCCCATACCCTCTCTCTTTTTCTCTGTCTCTCTCTGTGCCTCTTATAAATAAATAAATAATAGGTAAGGATTGACTGAAGGACACCCAACCTTGGCCTCCACATGCAAACACATATGGGTCCCTACACATGGATGAACATGCATGCATATACAAAACAAAAAAAGTGTTGACCTTAGTTTTTGGACAAGTCCTCAGACCATTCTTTTTGAATGGGTTCAGTGCAATCGAAAATCATGTACTATTTGTTAGTTGGGTGAAAAATTATACGTGAATATATATAATCAGATACACAGCACAATTCTACTATTCCAGTCTTCTGCATTTTTTTCCTTTCTGTGTCAGCTAAAATCTTTAACTCCAGTCATGAATCTAATCATGTCTTGATTTCATTTTGTTAATTTATAGATTTGTAGTGATATCACTCAGTGTACATATCTACATTATCATTTTCTCTTCATTTGAATGTATCTAACGCCCCTCAAACATGAGTGCTTGGGGGATGGGGAAAATAAAGATACAACAGAACACATGTGACGTGAAAGTAGAAGAGGGCTATTGAGAAGAAGAAGGGACTGAGCAGGCCGGAGATAGGGTGACAGGGAGGGGAATGGAGGAAGATTAGTGGGTGGGCTGGCAAGGAAAGAGGAAATGCCTGTCGGGAAGATTGTACTTTGGACTTCCTCATGTTGAGTGTCTGGGTCTCCCACACAGTACGAATAATCAACTATTTCAGTGTATCAGGATAGTCCTTGGAGCCTGCTGGGGAACACTGAGCTAGTAGGTGAATTGCTAAACAAATTTCCCCAATTCATTTCATATTCCTGAATTCCCTCAGCTGAGGGCAGCCTGACTGTGCCTTGCCACATCTGTGAGGTTCTCTTTTACCTGGCTGGTTGGCAGCCCTACTCTTCCATGGTGGGAAAAAGGTGGCCAGTGACTTTCTCAGCCAATCACAAGGAAGAGCAAAGGGTTCCCTGGGTTCTTCCTCAGCTAAAACCCAACCAGACTCCTTGTCTCTCTCACTGGTTTACTTTTTCCTTCCTACAGCAGAACCCAGTCACAATGCCCTGCGAAGGTTTCTTTAAGTTCTTCTCTGGCCATTATAGCCATCTGAGACCGAGGCATCTCCCCATGTCTGCTGTAAGTTTCGGCTTCCCAAGAGTTTATGTTGATTCACCTTGCCCAACCATGTAATAATTGTGCACAAATACATGTACGTGTCTGTGACTATATGGGTGTTCCAGAGACTCTTGCTACTGCAAATGAATGTCCATCTAACTTGATGTGGGTGAGTGGCTGGGGAATTGAACCTAGGCCAACCAGCTTTGAAAACAAGCACCTTTAACCACTGAGCCATCTCCCCAGCTTGGTTTACTCTTTAAAATCCTCTAGATAATTTTTAAAAATCCACCTACAATTTCTTTTATTAATAATATTTTTGCTTATTTATTTGCAAGCAGAGAGAGAGAGAATGAATGAATATGGACATGCCAGTGCCTCTAGCCACTGCAAGTGAACCCTAGATGGTTTTTCCACTTTGTGCATCTGGCTTTATTTGGATACTGGTGAAGTGACCCAGGTTGTAAGGCTTTGTAGGCAACTGCCTTAGCCACTGAGCCATCGCTCCAGCCCACCTACATTTTCTTTTTAACTTTTTCAAGTTAGCATGCAGTAATGGAGATCATCATGGCATTTTCCTACAAATGTATCATTAGATTTTGTTCTAATTGCTCTCCCTAATCCCCTACCACCCTGCTCTTCACCCCTTCTCCTCCTCCCCATATAGCTTCCCTTCTGCCTGAATGTCACATGTATTCCATTGCAATCTCTGTCTCACCTCTGCCTCTATGAGTGCTGAAATCACAGGCACACAACACCGTGGCTGGTTTAAGCAATGTGGGGATGGAACCCAGGGTTTCAAGCATGCTATCCACATTTCCAGCTGAGCCACTTCCCTCACCTCAGCTGCAAATTTTTTTTTTTTTTTTTTTAATTTTTGAGGTAGGGTTTCACTCTAGCCCAGGCTGACCTGGAATTCACTGTATAGACTGGTGATCCTTCCACCTCTGCCTCCCAGAGTGCTAGGATTAAAGGCTTGAGCCACCATGCCCAGCTCTAAGATGCATTTTTAAATCCCCCAAATAATAACAAAAGTGAAAATCTGTTCCATACTGAAATCCTCTGTAAAAATAAGCCAGGCTCAAAAAGACAATTACTCAACATTTTCTTTTGTATGTGAGCCTAGATTTGGACTCATGCTTTATCTTATAGTTTTGTATCGTCAAAAATATGAAAAGAAAAAAAAAAACCCTCAGACTCTCATGACACACACCCAGGTCTTCTTTATAGAAATCTGATGGGCTCACACAGGCTGACCAAAACCATCAGTCCCAGGAACATGGCCCATACTTGATCACTGCTATGGGAATGTTGCAGACCTGATTATTAGAGGAAACTTAATTCCCAAATCAGTATGTCAGGAGTGCTTAGAGGTGGCCTTTGGAGGGTAATTGGATAACCAATATATTTACTCATCAATTAATGGATTCATGTGTCATTTTCAGGCAAGGCTTGCTATAGACATGCACCCTTGCTGGCTTGTCTGCTCTGTCTGGCCGTGTGACCTGTACCATGTTAAGAGACAGCAAGAAATCCTTCCCAGAAGAGAACATAATAGGCCTACCTCCAAAATTGTAAGTCAAATAAACTTCTATTCTTTATAATTGTCCCAGTCTATTACGCATTTTGTTATAGCAACAGAAAATGGATTCAGACAGTGACTGGTGCTTGGATTAAGCCCAGTGTGACCTTAAGTCTCTTGCCCTTAGTTTTCTCACCTGTGAATTTAAATGTTAAATGACCTTACAATTTCGAAAATCTAAGATTTTAAGTAAGACACTAGTTACTTCTTTTATGAGATGTTCCTGGCCACTTACACACTCATTTATTAAAAACCATTTTAATTTTGGCCCCAAGTGTCTGAGAATTTTACTTGTTCAATAAATGACCCCATTCACCAGCTGAATGCTTTAGAACTGATGAGAAATTTGCCAAGTCAGTTATAGGCCCTAGTGTGTGATGAAAAGAGTGGGGATTTATAATTGACAGAGACAGCGGGGCTCTGGGGTGCCGCTGGGGAAAGGAATCTATTCCAGTATGAAACCAGCGTTACCAGGTTTCTCAGGAAAATGTCCCTTCATGTTGGCCAGCCTACTACGAACTCTCTTCGCTCTTCCCAGTTTGTCTAGCCACAGCTTTGTGTTATCATGGTCTAAAACCACAAATAGGGGTGTGTTTTCCTTTCCTCTTCTTTTTTAACCCGTTTGGTCATTCAAAGCTGTTGCTCCAGAGAAGGCAACATGGAGTGTGTGGGGAGCAAAGGCATGCCTGGTAAAGCCACAGTTACCCCCTCACTTTGCCAGTCTCTCTGTTATTCCAGAAACAGCTGCTCTGAAGGTTGGCTGAGGTCTTGTTTAGAAAATCAATTAGCCAAAGAAGTATGGGCCAGTGAAGAAAGAGTATCACTCAACTACAGAGAGATTGGGAAAACATTTCTACTACTGCAAGAAAATGGCTCTACATTCTGAACACCTCATATGCCATAAAATGCCACTTGGAAATAGCTCCATCTAAAATGGATATCCAGCAGGACTTAGCGAAGAAGATGCCAAGAAAGTCGAAATGAGAGTGCAGAGCGGAGCACAAATGTGCCGTGATCCTCAGCCTAACCTCTCATTTCATTTCCACTCGTCTTTAAATAAATCTAAAGTTAAATGCAATCTTTCAAAAGTTCAAGTGGTAGAAACTATGGGCCTTTTCATTCAACTAACAAGTATCTTGCAAATAATCAAGCAGTGTGTGTGCATATAATAGAGACATTCTTCAGAGAATCTCCTTGACCTTGACATAGTTCATACATATAGAAAACAATTAGCTTTGAGGGACAGAATAAGGTTCTTTCCAATTTTAAAATACCTAATTCCACACTTTTATTAGTGTCATCATAATTTTTACCATTATCCTCTTTTATAACAAACCAGTGGATTATTTTTAAATGAGTGGGTTGAAACTACACTGGCAAGTACGGTACAAAAAGTTTGAAGCTATTACACATAAGCAATAAGTCTATTAAAAAATCCAAGCAAGGGCTGGAGAGATGGCTTAGTGGTTAAGCGCTTGCCTGTGAAGCCTAAGGACCCCGGTTCGAGGCTCGGTTCCCCAGGTCCCACGTTAGCCAGATGCACAAGGGGGCGCACGCGTCTGGAGTTCGTTTGCAGAGGCTGGAAGCCCTGGCGCGCCCATTCTCTCTCTTTCCCTCTATGTGTCTTTCTCTCTATGTCTGTCGCTCTCAAATAAATAAATAAAAAATGAACCAAAAAAAAAAAAAATCCAAGCAAGAAGGGACAATAGAATGAGGGAAGTTTCAGTAGCAGGAATAAGTCCCATGTGGTGATTACCAATTATTTAAAACAACATTTTATTTCTATGTTGCATAGCTTCTTTCTTTTCCTCAATCAGAACAGATGGCTCTAAATATATTTCATATTCCAAATATTACACAAGTTTGGGGTTAACTTCTCATGGTAAATCTATATAGAGAAGGGTAATGGGAGGAAACAGAATGGGAGGGGGGAAGCAGGGAAGAGGGGGAGCAGAGAAAAGAAACACAATTAGTCAACCAGAAATTTGAATACTTAAAATTCTATATGCTGTGAATTTATGGGAGAACATGACAAAAAATAAATGAAAATAATACTCTGCTTCCTTGGAACTTATGTGACCTCATCATTTCTTACTTGGGACACAGGGTCTTACTATGTAACCCAGGCTGCCCTGGAAATCACTATGTTCCTCAAGCTGGCTCTAAACTCACAGCAATTCACCTGTCTCAGCCTCCCGCATGCAAGGATTAGAGGGGTGAACCACCATACCCAATTCTGTATTTTAAATGAGCAAAATATACAAGATGTTAGATACTCTAAAATACTTTGGGGGAGGGGAGTCAATCAGCAGGAAATTGCAGCTGAATGTGTGGAGGTGGATTCAGTTTCAGATACGATGCATCCAAGAATACCTTGATCAGCTCATTGGATGGGAAGTGTGAGAACAATATCCAGGTGAGACGCGCTCCACCAAGACAGGACAGTGAGCGAGAGTCTTTACATACTCAGCAAGCATATAAGCCTGGCCGTAGGGACAGCAAGGGAATATAAGCAATGGGGCTTCAAGATCATGCCGGACCTTACAGGCCAGGATGGAGAGTTTAGGTTTCTGTTCTGTGTACTAGGAAGCCAATGGGGGAAGGGGCAGGGGAGAGGCTTTCAGCAGGGTAGTAACATTATCAGTCTTCCTGTTTTACCAGTCTTAGGAGAAAGACTCCAGAAAGACAAGAGGCCCATGTTAAAAGGCTACTATAGTCATCAGTGAGGCCATAATTGCAGGGGACTGGGGCAACATGGTCAAATTCTGAATGCCTTTTTTTTTTTTTTTTTTTTAAGATAGACCCAACAAAGTTTGCTGAAGGTAGAGTGAGAGCCTGAGTTTGAGATAAGGAGGAATGCAGGAGAAGCGAGCTGAAGAGAATGGCCAATTTCGACACATGTTTGACATGCCTCTTGGATATCCATCTCAAGATGTTGAGTGGGCAGCTGGAAGGAGGAATCTGAGAAGAGGCCCATGTAGGAGTATAAATCTGAGATTCATCAACATAAGTAGGCAACAAGGCAGAGGAGATAATCCAGAAGGCTGCTGTCGAAAGACAAGGCCCCAGGCACCTAGGCATTAAGCTGACCCGAGAACAGCGAGGAGCAAGATCAGCAGGAACTCAAGGGGAAGAGCAGTCAGAGGAGCATTCTGAAGAGTGGGTCCTCCAAGCCCAGCCAGGAACTTCCAGATGGACCAAAACAGCCCTATTCTGCCAAATGAGAAGGTCAAGTGAAAGTCTGGGCCGTTAGATCCCTCGAGGCCAGTTCCGAAAGATGCTATAAGTTAAATCTGGAATTACCCTAACAACCCATGTGTTCAAGACTTAGTCTCCAGATTAGTGCTACACTAGGAGAAAGCACTGCAAACTTTAAGAGGTAGGGTGCAAGGGGACATCTTTACACTATTGGGGATATGCTCTCAAAGGGCATTTTTAGCACTCAGGTTGTAGCAGTTAGCTGCTCCTGGCTGTGACAAAACACCTTATGGGATGAAAGGGTTTAGTTCAAGCTTACTGTTTTGAGGGCAAGCTTCATGATGGTGGAAGAAGCTGGCCCACTTCATCCCCATTGCACAGAGAAGAGCAAGCACACATGGACACGGAATGTGCAGTAGGCTAAACTCCCCAACCCCAAGGTCCGTACAGTAACACCTCCTCCAGCAGACTCCACCTCCCAAAGACTGCCAGCTAGAACCAAGCAGGAATCTCAGTCACAAATGCCTGAGACTAATGTGGACATTTACATTTAAATCATCCTGGAGCCCAGCCTCCAGAGGTTTTCCATACCAGGCACTTGTCTCATGATGCCCTGAACCTCCTCTCACCTCCAGATACCTCAAAACAATGGGACCAACCACTCATTAACTGAAAATCCCAAAACTGGGAGGCCAAATAAATTTTGTTCTCTTTTGAAAGAGGGTCATATCAGCTGTTTATTGCAGTGTTAGAAAGCTATCACAGTAGATGAAATTTAGTATAAGTAAAATGTAGTTTGAGATTTCAAAGAAAAGGGAAAATGATTGTAGATCCAAATAGAACAGAAAGGTGTGATGGTTTGATTCAGGTGTCCCCCATAAAGTTAGGTGTTCTGAATGCTAGGTTCCTGGCTGATGGAGATTTTGGAATTAACATCTCATGTAGGCAGTGTATTGTTCAGGGTGGGCTTATGATTGTTATAGCCAGCTCCCCCTTGCCAATGTTTGGCACACTCTCCTGTTGCTATAGTCCACCTTATGTTGGTCAGGGGTGATGTCCACCCTCTGTTCATGCCATCATTTTCCCCTGTTATGATGGAGCTTCCCCCTTGAGCCAATTTTGAAAATAAATGATGAGAATTGTGTCTAATCCATGTATTAAACATTAGCTGAGCACCTGCCTAGACACCGTGAGAACACCACCATGCTCTATTGGTCAATTCTCTTTCCCTTACAAAATCTGTCATTCATCCCAGCTAATAATGCACGTGCCTATGTAGCTGTGATATAAATACATGTATTCCATTAAACTGGAAGTTGTCACTAGCCAGATTTAGCTGACTTTATTCCCATTGCCAAATGAGATCTAGGATGGGCACAGTATTTAAACAAGAGCTTTTCATTCCCTTGGTCCCTTTCTTCACTGTCACATCAATATATCAAATTCCATAACTTTTTTTTTTTAACCTGAGGAGGAGTAGAGAATATTTAGATCTAAGAAATGCCCTCCACCGAAGGAATAAGATTGGGTTTTTAGACTAGGAGATGGGATGCTCTAATCTCACAGGTGTCTGGAAGACTTCTGGCCAGAGGACACAGTACTGGTGAGAATGAAAACAGAAATTTTGGAGTCCTTTCTTGGCATTCTTTCCTAAGTGTCTATCTTCTAATGACCTTTTCTGTGTTCAAGAAAAGGTGACCGAGGAGCTATTAAGTTAAGGTTTTCTATCATAAGTTCTCAAATGGCACTGTGTGCCAAGACTCTCCTAATATCAGTTCATTACATAATGTACATCAAGTTGGAAGTTATTGTGAGTTTATTTGCCAGTGAAGAATTGTAACTTGGTTGTACACGTGACACCAAGAAACAGCTGCGGAAGCCTAGGGGAGCTTTACAAAGTCAATAAAGGGCTCCCAATAATAGATCTTGCAAATGTCAACAAAAGGGAAATTTTGTCATGGCACATATTACAAAATGTCTCTTTCTCTAAAGAAGTTGGTCTGTGTATCCATATGAAAAAGAAAGAAAACGCAGTTCAAATATCTAGAAATCCCACTATCATACCAGCGGTTTGAAGTTTGAAATGAAACATGAGCTTCTATTTTATGAACTTAATTACTGTTAAAATTAGTTTTTCAATGATGTAGAGGCACATATATATCTACTGGATCATCATCTGTTAGGCTTACCTTCCCCATACCTATGAATTGGGCTGGAATTTACAACAAGCACTAAAAAAATATTTCCAGCAGTTAAGAATACAATAGCGAGAAGAACTCAGGATCTGCTCTAACTTCTAATGACTTCGTACAAATGCTCATCTCTGAGCAGTGAGGTTGCGCCTGCTTCAAGACCTCAGCCAAAGTCTCCAGTAAGTAGTATTCTTACCTCACAGTCAAGTTCAAAATTCACATGCTCAATTACTAACCTGTGCTGGTAGTAATCAGAAAATCTGGTTGGAAATGGAAAGTGTACATGATGAGATAGGCCACCAAGGTCATTTCTGGTGGGTACATTTCCTGGACTGGACATTAGTTGTACAAGTGTGTCTTTTCACTGTGTGCATGTAATACATCTTTTAAAAACAGATTAAAAAAAAAAAGACACTGATGCACCCATACTCTTTTTCTATATCAGCCTCTGCCCTCCCCAACACCTACTCAAATAAATAAATTAAAATATTTAAAAATAAAATTTTTTAAAACTAGACCTGATTATTAAAATCTTCTGAAAGTAAGAAGTAAGTATTATTGCGGATATTTTATTCTTTATTTTTTAGAAAGGGAGAAAAAAATCTTTGATTTTTTTATATTTTATTTATTTAAGAGAGAGAGGAGGAGAGAGAGAAAGGGCTTGCAAGGGCCTCCAGCCATTACAAACTCCAGATGCATGTGCCACCTTGTGCATCTGGCTTACATGGACACCGGGTAATTGAACCTGGGCCCTTAGGCTTCACAGGGAAGTACTAAGCCATCTCTCCAGCTCTCATTGCTAAATTTTAAAACCTACATTTTGCATCTGATCACATGGGTGTTGATGAACACATCAGTCAGGGCTCTACCCAAGAAAGAGAACCAATGGAATATATATCTTAAGATATTTTGTCTCAAGGAATTATCTCAAGTGATGTTGGTATGTGACTGAATAAAGTATGAAATTGGTAGGGTAAGTGGGCAGGCTACAAATTGCTGACCACAAGCTGGCACAGGTGAACAGGAGGAATTTCTTGTTCAGGAAAACATCAGTTTTGCTCTTGGAGACTTTTGAGTTAAGAGTGCCTTATCAAGAATGTTCTCAGAGACAGTAGATGATAGATGTTCACCACAGCTATAAAAGTGCCTTCCCAGAAACACCCTGAGTGATGTTTGATGGTCTAACTGAGTACTGCAACCACTTAAGATGAACCATCATGATGGGTTAAGTGAGGATGATCTGTTCTGGTTGAAACTCTTACTTCATTTTCTCAAAGCTCAGTTGTCTCACTGGGAGTTTTGGAAAGGGGAGGATGTAAAAGAACAGATTATGGATGAGAATAAATGTTTTCTGTTGGCAATGTGCAGGAACTCAATACTTCTAAGCCTCTTCCTGCGTGACCCTTGTGAAGTAACTCCACATCCACACTGTCTGCTCAGAAATGAATTACATTTAGAAAGACTGAAGAAATCTGTTCAATCATATGAAGTGAAAATAACATTCCAACAAGCAAAAAAACCTGCTTTTTACCAACATCAAAATTTGCCAGAATTTATGTGTATGTGAAAATTAAAGGAGAATGAATTTTAAATTGTCAGGCTTTGGCACATGTATTTCTCCAGTAAGGCATGTGGATTTTGCAAAAATTGTGGAGGCAGAGACTTGTGGGGGGGGGGCAGAGAGATTCACTTGGGAATGAATGTTTCCAGTGGGAAAATAACTGAAGATTCTGTTTGGGTCACAAAATAAACAGAGAAAATGAACTCTGCCTGCTTCCCTTCCTCCTCCTCCCTATTCCTCTTTCTCTTCCTCTTGTCTTTCCTTATCTCTCTCTCCCCCTCCCACCCTTCCACCTTCTGCCCTTCCTCATCATCAGCTGACTCCTGCCTCTGCTCTTCTTTCCCTTTCTCCTCTTCTGTCCTCACCTCCACTCAGTTTCCCAAACTTCATACCAAGCATGAAGAATGAAGAGGAATTTCATAGTTTCATGTCATCTGGTAGACCCCAAACAATGCGACATTCTTCTTTAAATATATTTTATTCATTTGATAGGGGGAGTGAGGGGGGAGAGAGAGAGAGAGAGACAGAGACAGAGAGAGAGAGAGAGAGAGAGAGAGAGAGAGAGAATGAGCATGCCATGGCCTATAGACACTGCAAACAAACTCCAGATGCATGCACCACCTTGTGCATCTGGATTACATGGGTCCTGGGGAATCAAATTTGGGTCCTAAGACTTTGCAGGCAAGCACCTTAATTGTTAAGCCGTCTCTCCAGCCTCAATGAGGCAATCTTTCCCCAAATCTTTTCTTTCTTATTATCTACCAGTTTTGTGTTATGAAGATAGATTTCTCGGGCTATTCAAAGTAACAAGGAATTATAAATACTAAACTCCCATTCACCATCAGCCTTACTCAGCACTATATAGTTACTCAAACAACCTTTGCAACAAGAAGATGGGTATAATTGTTTTCTGTTGTTTTTTAGTTTGGAAAACAGAGGATCTGGGAAAAAAAAAAAAAGATAATGTGTTTTGAGTCACATGGTGACCAAGTGGCCCTGCCAGGAATTAAACCCAAGCAGCCTGAATCTAGGGATTGTCTCTGAACCACCAGACTAATTTCCTGGAATCCTCCAGGAATGCTCTTGGTATCCAGGCATAAGCTAAAAAGTTGTTATTCTCAAAACCATTGAACTGTTAAAATATTCTTTTTTTTTTTTTTTTTTTTTTTTTTTGCACCAACAGTGTTAGAATGGAATCTGCTATGGGATATTGACACACCCCAAAATTTAAACTCCTTAATGAAATTCATACAAACAAACACACCAAATGGGCACCAGCTAATAATACCTATGAGTCTGATGTGGGTCTAGCTTTCTCTGATCCCGGAATGTGCAGGCCTTCCTGGGGCAATTACCATGCCTCATGGTGCACTTTTCCTTGGACTCCTGCCACAGAGGAATTACCTAGGATTGTGGCTGGTAAATAATTATCACTTTCTTTAGTGCAGAATTCTCCCAGTCAAATAGGTAGGGATTTTGTTTTCTAATTCATTAATTTTTATTAGTTCATGAAAAGATGTAGGATAAGGATCTGTGGAAGAGAATTCATAACTTGCTTTTAGTAAAATTCTATTTTCTCCAATATTTTGTCTCTAGATCAACAAAAAGAGCAATGATAATATCTTTTCAGAGGCAAAATTGGTGTGGATTTTTCCCCCCTCCTAGCAGAACTTCAGATGATGAGGCAGTATTTTGGTATGCTTATTTAAAGAACAACTAAATTTACTGCCAAGTAGTTCTTCATGAAAGACATATGTAAATACAGCCGAGTAAATGAGATAATTCTATTGCATTTAAAAAACACTTTCTTAATTATATGAACATGTTTGAAAGAATTTGAAAATGTACTGTTTTTGGTTCTATAAGAAATTTGGCTGTAGTCTTTATGATCTAATCATAACTAAGAGTTGAAAGTTATATTAATATTGAATGAAAAGCTATTTTCTCTCTCCTTGTATTTTAATAAAGGAAGATGCTAATTAAAAACTAATTGCAGAAAACATCTTCTCTAGCTCTAAGGTCTACCTTTAGCTCTACCTTATTTTTAAGGTCTCAGAATTTATATTTGCAGTGTTATAGAAACTAAATAATTATATACAAAAATTGCATTAAATCGAGGTGGGTGTGGTGGCACATGCCTTTAATCCCAGCACTCGGGAGGCAGAGGTGGGAGGATTGCCGTGAGTTCGAGCCCACCTTGAGACTACAGAGTGAATTCCAGGTCAGCCTTAGCTAAAGTGAGACCCTACCTCGAGAAAACAAACAAACAAAAATTTGTATTAAATAGTCTGTCATTAAACATAACATTAAAATTCACAAAATGTTGACCTTTATATCATAAAAGTCCACCAAAAATGTTTGCCCCAAAATCATATTTTTCCAACAAATATCTACTATTTTGTTTTTTTTTGCCACTCCAGATATGAAATGAGCATATGGATGCAATTTCATATCAGCTATCAGCTTCAGATCTGAAGACTGTGAAATAACGGGGAGATGTTCTTATCTATGTTTTCCAAATAGGAAACTGAGAAACCCAATGACTAACTGCTTGCTTCAAATCCTTGTGTTAATGAATAAAAATCCATTCAAGAGTATTAATTTCCTGCCTTCCAAGCTGAGCTCTTCTCACCCATCCATGCTGCCAGTTCTACCCTGGTTCCAATATTCATTTTACTAGTTACTTTTCCCCCTTCAATGCCCTTTCCAACATATTATGTTCCAAATAGCTTACATAGGCAGGGCATGCTTATTAAAATATATAGCTTATTGTATCCTTGGAAGCCTTTTTTTTAATGTTCTCTCCAAGTGATCATTGTGTGTAAAAAAAATGTGTGCATGAAATTATTAGTGAATTTCAAAACGTGAATTCATTATTACTCCTTACAGAGCCTCAATTTATTATAATAATTGTCATTCCCTTTCATTCTGTTACACTAACCAAATGCAAAGAATGATTCTCAATTCTTCTTTTTCCCCTACTCTCTTGTCAAACCGAAAAGCATCTTCAGTTTCCTTCCCCAGTACTGCTGGGTTCAACATGCCTCTGTGCTACATATCTGCTTTATTAACTCAGGACCTTATACTTCTTAGCTAAACCATGGCAGTAACCTCCTATGTGGTCTTCCTACCATGATAACTTGTTGTTCCGATCAAGTTATTGTCAGAGAGCTTCCTGCCCCATTGCATCCACACCAGCTTTGAGAATTTGAATGCCTCCATCAAGATAAAGTTAAAAACTCCACAGTCAAGTGCATGCAGAGATTGATCTCCAAGCTTGTCCTCTAGCCTTGTCTTCTTGCACATTTCATTGTCCTGCAGCTCACTCTTGACATCTTCTTGTAGTCCTCAGACCCACAGTGGTGCCTCCTGCTTACTAGTACAAATATACCATCTCCTAAGAACACCGTACATATCCTCACAGAAAGATCCTAGTAGCAATGCCAAACAGCACAGCATAATGATAGGTTTCAGTGTCAAGCCTATCAAATTTCTTCATTAACAGTCCAAAGAACCCCCCTTTCTGTCCATTTCCCTCTCACAAGACATGCCCATTCTTACTTTATTAATGGACAGAGTTTAAGTAATGTATAACAATGGTCAGATGTAAAGGGAAGATGTGTTGATGCCATCAGATAAAAATCCGGAACAAGAAAGGAAAAAAGACTCTAAAGATTTTAAGAGTGTTTTAAGGGTTCTGCAGTGTAAACATCCTCTACCTAAAAAAGGAAAAAAAAAAATACACAGTGCTTCACATTATTCATTATGGAGGAGAAAGAAATATCCTCCTTAAGCATGGGATAAATGGTAGGAGATTAAAGTTTAGAAGGGGTTGGTGCTAACACAGCACTCCAAAATCCAATGTTTTCTTTTTTTATATCATCTATACATAGGCTTAAGATCCAATAAGAGACCTCTAATCACAACTAATTAGGGAATTTAATGATACACAAGACATGAATTAGACCCTTGTATTTTTAAAATATCTTTACTTATTTGCAAGCAGAGAGAGATTAAACAGAAGAGAGACAGACAGAATAGGCACACCAGGGCCTCCACGCACTGTAAATAAGTTCCAGACACATGTGCCCCATTGCGCAATTGCCTTTACATGGGCAAAGGGGAATAGAACTCAGGTCGTTAGGCTTTGCAGACAAGTGCCTTAATCACTAAGCCATCTGTCCAACCCTTGAATTAACCATTTTAAGAATGGGTAAGTATGCATTAATGATAAAGAATGAAGGGATTCTCCAGAGAAAAGAAGGCAAAGATGCTGGAGGCTTACAGTCATAAGGAAACATCACTTCATGCTACCAGAAACATACTGAAGGCACACACTGTACTAAATTATAGAAGCAAATGAAACAATATGGGAAATTAAACTGAACATGAATCAAAGACAAACAAGATCCAAGGATAATCCTTAATCTCTAAGAAACAAGTGAAGGATGTGAAGAAATTAGCACTTTTTAATAAGAGTTAAAATTTATATTAAAAATCAATAAATGTGCATTAGTAATACAAAAAACCCCACATCAGCAATGAGATGTACAAGCCTGCAATGATAATATTGTGTCCAAATAAAAGCTTCCAAGAGAAAAGAAAAAAGTAAAAGGTGAAAAAAATTAAAGATGCAATTGTATAAAACCTTCTAAAATGTAAATGTGAGCATCCAGGCATGTGCCATTGCTTTTGTTATAAAATAGCACATTTTAAGTGACAACATGCCAATTATTGAAACTTCATAGCACTACTTAGATTATAATGACAATAGGTATAAATCAGAAAAAATGCTATAAAAATTGTTAAGACTCAGATGTATACTCAGAGACACAAAATCATCAAAATAGTGGATTAAATATTAATTTTATATGTATCAGTACAATCATCTTCAATGTATATAGCAAAAGAATTATGTAAGATATACAATAGGTCAAATACCTATACATATTCTTCTAAAATTACATAAAGGATAATAAAGCCATTGGACTAATGAAATAAAACTAGGAATTACACCAAAATGTGTCATGAACAAATGACACTTTTGAAGGGAAAAAATTATCTTCTAAAAAATCGATTCCAAGCTAAGATATGGTTCTGGAGACTAGCAATAAAATCGAAGTTCAGCTAGTCATGGCTATGTGGTTTACATTCAGTATGTCTTTATACAAGCTAAAACAACTTTCCTGATGGGCCATTGGAAACATAAAATACTGGTGTATGTTGAATCTGAAACTATTGAGAAAGAAATCTGAAAAAAATGCCCTCTACAATATAGACTATAATATCTTACTTGGGCATGAAAATTCTTTGAAAACCAGTTAAACATACTTGAAGCTAAGTAACTACATACTTTCACATTGCTGTGAATACACACTTGACCAGGAGTAATTTAGGGGGGAAAAGGGTTTACTCTGGCTTACAGCCCCAGAAAGAGGAATCTGTTATGGAGGGGAAGGAAAGGCAGGCTGGAGCCAAGAGCCCACCCACACTGCAACACAATTGGAATGCAAAGGAAGAACAGGAAGTGGGGCTGGGCCTCAAAATTCTCAAGACCAGCCCTCCAATGACCCACTTCCTCCAGCAAGGCTCCTCCTACAAAGCTGAAATAAAAATTGAGTATAAGAGGTACAAAGTTTCAGAAATCTTCCATAATTAAAAGAGGCATAAAATCAAACCACACAAGGAAATGTATCTATAACCAGCTCAAATTCTAATGTATAAAAATCAGTATGGAATAAAAATTGTGCTGCAAATCAATCAAGTAGAGATAACTTAGTTAATAAATGAGCCAGAAATATCAGCCTATATTTTTGGGGAAGGGAATTTCATTCTGATCCTCAGCCGTAAGTCAGAAAGAATTACATGCTGAAAAATACTTTGATGAAAATAATAAGACAAAATGCTTCATTAAAAATTAAATGGGGGGCTGGAGAGATGGCTTAGCGGTTAAGCGCTTGCCTGTGAAGCCTAAGGACCCCGGTTCGAGGCTCGGTTCCCCAGGACCCACGTTAGCCAGATGCACAAGGGGGCGCACGCGTCTGGAGTTCGTTTGCAGAGGCTGGAAGCCCTGGCGCGCCCATTCTCTCTCTCCCTCTATCTGTCTTTCTCTCTGTGTCTGTCGCTCTCAAATAAATAAATTAATTAATTAAAAAATATTAAAAATTAAATGGGGGCTGGAAGGATGGCTTAGCAGGCATTTGTGTGCAAAGCCAAAGGGCCCAGGTTTGCTTCCCCAGGACCCTCGTAAGCCAGATGCACAAGGGGACGCATGTGTCTGGTGCTTGTTTTCAGTGGCTGGAGCACTGGCGCAACCATTCCCTCACACCCCCCTCCCTCTTTCTGTCAAATATATAAAAGTAAAATAGTTTTAAAAAAAACCAAAACATTACATGGGACTATTTATACAAGTAGTATGAATATAGGATTTCTAGGCATGCTATCAACTTATCCAGAAAAATTGAAGAAAATATTGATATACTTTATACATACACACATACATACACACACATACATATATACATTATATATATCATATTAATATATAATATATATATATAATATATAACATATTATATATATATATATTGTTGCAGTCCGGTTTGCATTGTTGTTAGAAATTACCCAACCAAGAGCAGCTTCGAGGGTGTGCCAAACACTGGCATGGGGAAACTGGCTTTAAAACCCTTAAGCCCGCCCCCAACAATACACTCCCTCTAGGAGGCATTAATTCCCAAATATCCATCAGCTGGGAACCTAGCATTCAGAACACCTAAGTTTATGGGGGACACCTGAATCAAACCACCACATATATATAAAAAATATAATAAAAGAGCAAGTCTCACTTTTCCTTCACCATAAGAAACCTAACATTATGCAAAATAATTATTGAAGTGGGCATTTTAAAAATACCATGATGGTATCCTTTACTTCACAGATTGGCCAAGATTGTTTATGTGTAGTATGTTAGGTTAGCAAAGGAATCCATGCTTTTGTTGGTCCAGGGACAAAAGGTATATCTCTTTACACTGTTAGGGGTATAAGTTATAAAGTAATCCATCACATCATGGAGTGTTTGCTCCAGCCTCTCATACATATCTGTGGGCTTAGATCCATCAGTTTCATCAGTAACAATGCATCCTTCAACAACGATGGTCATACACAAGTGCATATATGAGAACAGTACCAAGTGACATCTGTCAGTCTTGAACTTGGAAGAGCTGTGTCCCATAGTGATGTGTGCTGCTAATGGGTTTGATGGCTGAATATTTGATTCACCGTTGCAGTCAGGTTCCCATTGCTGATAGAAATCACCCAACCAAGAGCAGTTTTGGGGGGAGGGAGTTTATTTTGGCTTACAGGGTTGAGGGGGAAGCTCCATGATGGCAGGGAAAACGATTGCATGAGCAGAGGGGTGGACATCATCCCCTGGCCAGCATCAGGTGGACAACAGCAACAGGAGGATATGCCAAACGCT
The DNA here is from genome assembly GCF_020740685.1 of Jaculus jaculus. Classification (NCBI taxonomy): domain Eukaryota; kingdom Metazoa; phylum Chordata; class Mammalia; order Rodentia; family Dipodidae; genus Jaculus; species Jaculus jaculus. Next base: position 96,229,448 of record NC_059113.1, on the reverse strand, counting down.
GGCATGGGGACACTGGCTAGAACACCCATAAGCCTGTCCCTCAGCAATACACCGCCTCCAGGACGCTTTACTTTCCAATTGTCATCAGCTGGGGAACTTAGCAGCCAGAACACCTAAGTGGATGGGGGACGCCTGAATCAAACCACCGCATCACCCATGTGGTGTTATTTGGAGGAGACACTTCGGGAACCCGTTACATCGTGAGAATGAAAACATCATGAAAGGGATTAATGTCTTTATGAGAAGAGACATCATTCTCTCCCACCCATCCACCACCATGAGGACACAGTGTTTAGGTGACTATCTGTAAACACAGAAGAATAGAGAAACTGCCCATACCACACAAAAACCCTTCCGGGTACTTTTTCTCTGCTACTGGTCAGCCATCACAGCGGTGAGAAGCAGTGTTTGTTGTTTAAACCATACCGTCTGCTATTCTGTTCTGCCTTCCAGCTCTATAGTTTGAGTATGGGACTCATGTGTTTCAACACTGGGTCACCAGATGGCGGCGTTGTTTGGGAGGCAGTAGATCCTTAGGAGGTGCTCACGGGACTGTGGGCCTTAGGTGTTAAGACCCACCAACAGTCTGAGCTCTCTGCTGTGCGGTCAGTGAGCTCCCTCCGCTTCAGAGACACACTGTCGTGTCCTCCTCACCCGTCACTCTGCTCCATTACATTCCCTCCAACTGTGAGCCAAAATTAATTTTTCCTCCATAAGTTATTCTTTTCAAGGATTTGGCTGCAGCCACAAGAAAAGTTATTAAGTATACTGCCCAAACTCAAACAATTGGAGTAAAAAGTGCTTTATAAATGTGCCATGCCTGGACTGGCTCTGGTTTATCGTTCAGAACTATGCTTATGTCATTACCACTGGAATGCCTTCAGCCAGGAAAATGTGTATGGGGGAGGCAAAGAGCTGCAGAAGACTGAGTGAGGCAAACAAGGAAGACCGTGGAGCTGTGTAAACAGGAAAATGTAAGAAGGGATTTTGAATAAAGGATGGACAACTTGATAAAGACGGTTCAATTTCCCCACATTTGAACAAGTGAAAGTTAGCTACAATGGAACCGAACTTCATCGTTTTCCATAGATAATCTTTTAATTATATATATATATATATATATATAATTTGCAAGTACAGAGAGACAGGGACAGTGAGGGGGCAAATGGGAGCGTCAGGACCTCTAGTCACTGGAAATGAATTCCAGATGTTTATGATATTTTGTACATCTGACTTCTCGTGGGTACAGGGGAATTGAACTGAGGCTGCAAGTCAAGTGCCTTTACCACTGAGCCATCTCCTTAGCCCCATTCCAGCAATAATCTAAAGATGTGTGTGTGTATGTGTGTGTGTGTGTGTGTGTGTGTGTGTGTGTGTGTGTGTCTTGCCCATCCTAGTCTAAACCCGTTTGTCTCAGTCTTCTCAAAGACAAATGACAACGGGAGCTACGTGTTGTTCAGAAAGTTTGCATCTGTCTATGAAGCAAACAAGCACGGTCTTCCACATCAAGACAACGCGAACTACAAGTTCAGTAGCATATTTTATCTGTAATGTCAAGGAATAGAACGAGTGGAAAAAAATCTGCTGGGGTTTCTGGTTGAATGATGTAATTAGTACTCCTTTTTTTAATGAATCTGTCAGACTTACATGTACTGCTCAGCTTTATTCAGAGCAATTAAGTGTTTTTGAGTTGAAAATTCTCTCATATTGGAAATCCAGACTCACAGGAGTCACTCATTATTGTGATAGGCATGTGTCATGCTCTTGACACTCCTGAATTTGTAAAATGTTACAACTTATAAGTCTAGATAAGATGCATTCCCTTTAGTGAAATGGGTCGTCTTACATCTCACACATATTATTCTGGTTCATTCTATTAATAATGTACATATAGGCTGTAACTAATAGCAAATACTAAGAGCACCGAGTAAGATGTGTGTAGGTAAAATGTATGTGTGCCATATCTGTGATAAAACTCTCAAAATGTGGAACCTAAAGTCAACTTCCCTAAAGGTTGCTTCTGAATGTCTGTTTAGCCACTCCCATATCAAGTGAGTGATAAGTTTCAGAAATTTGCATCCAATACAAATAAATTAGGTTGTCTGTTTAAAAAAAATAATTTAATAATTTATTTGTGTTCACAGAGAGGGAAAGAGAGAGAGAGAGAGGAGAGAGAGAGAGGAGAGAGAGAGGGACAGAATGCGCATGCCAGGACCTCCTGCAAATGAACTCCAGATGCATGCACCACTTTGTGCATCTTGCTTTACTTGGGTACTGGGGAATTGAAGTTGGGCCACCAGATTTGCTGGCAAGTGCTTTTAACTGCTGGGCCATCTCCCCAGTTCTAGCTTAGTTTCGAGAGAGAAAGCACCAGCACTTTTGTGTATGCCCTCTATGACTGCCAGTCCTTGTGAAGGTGTGAATGTGTCTACATGTGTGTTCATATGCATGTGGATTCCAGAAGACGACCTCAGGTGTCATGCCTCAGGGGCTGTCCGTGGTTTTTGTTTTGTTCTGTTTGAGACAAGGTCTTTTACTGCCCTGGAATTCACCAACTAGGTTAGACTGACTGACCAGCAAGTCTCAGGGATCCACCTGTCTTCATCTTCCCAATGCCAGAATTTCAAGTCTGTACCACCTTGCCTGGCTTTTTTCTTCTTTTTAATGTGGGCTCTGGGGATTGAGCTCAGTTCTTACCCCAGCCCTTATGCTAATTTGACTGGGTGTTCCATCAGGGAGCACATCTTTGCATGTGTGTCCATGAGGGTGCTTGCAGAGAGGCGTAACTGAGAGAGGAAGATCGACCCTGAAGGTGGGCAGTCCCATCCCATGGGCTGAAGTCTCAGCCCATAAAATTGGAAAACAAAATCAGAAAGCCATATGAATACCAGCTTTTATCTTTCTCTGCTTCCTGGCTGCAGATTCATTGTGACTAACCATCTTCAAGTGAAAGCCACAATCCACCATCTTCACCATCAGACTATCAGCCCAAACAAACCAAACCCTTCTATCCTTCCTTAAGTAGCCTGCATAAGATATTTTGCCATGCAATGAGAAAAGTAAGGAATACTCCATCTGAGCATTCATGAGAATTACTACATGGTGTCAGTATCAAGAAAAATCCCATCAGGAAAACAACGCTCTTAGCTGACTACACTGCATTGGAAGAAGCTCCATTTTTAAAAATTTTTTTTATTTTGCTCTTAAGCCCAGGAAATTCAGCAATATTCCAGTGGCTACATTTTAGCAAGCTCCAATATGCATATCACATTATACACAAAACTACTACTATCTCCTCAACTGTCTGACCATTTTGAATCATACATTCTACATGTTTATGTACACATATATGTGTATATATGTATATACACATATATGTATATAAATGGCCATTTATAGATACATACATATATAAATATATATATATAAATATATATATATATATAAACACATATACATACATATATATATATATATATATATATATAGAGAGAGAGAGAGAGAGAGAAGAGAGAGAGAGAGAGAGGGGGGGGGGGGACTCTGTTTACAAATATAAGTATGTTGTATCATCAAATGGAAATGACATATAAAGCTGGACTGGATTAAGTTTATCAACTGCTTATGCTTGCTCAGTTGATGGTGAAGGGTGTGAAAATGTGGAATTTCCAAAACTCCTACACAGACATGAGCATTCGCTAAGAGGTGTCCTGTCCGTGAAACTCTCGCTGCTGTGGTGTGGCTGTCTTGGAACCCAACGCAGGAGTGCGTGTAGAACAGGGACGACGGTGGAGTCATGAAGTGGCAAGCTGACAATGACTCCTGGCCAACGCTGGCTCTCAGTGCCACTAAGTCAATAAGGGCTCAATGGGATTACGGGGTGTTTGTTTGGATGCTGATTCTTGCCACATTTAGGGAAGTGAGAAATAATAATTGAACCCAAAGAATGTCCTGGGCTGCTTCCTGGTCCTGATTTGTTCATTGATAAAAATTCATTGAAGACCCAGCACAAGCACAAGCATGTAGGAAAGAGCCAGAGACTCAGACTCCTCTAGAATAAAGGTTAGAGGCACTTCTTTAAGTAAAGCATCAACAAGTGGGATATTGACCAAATTTTAAACAGACATATGAGAGGAAGCATGAGGGAGGAAAGTCACAATGACCAGCTTCAGCCTCATAGGCAGTTATAGGAAGCAGGGCGGGCAGCAACGGTGTCTTATTTCTTCTCCATTTCACATCTTTTATTTCTTGCTCTTTCTTCCTCCTGTTTTGTACAGGGCAGGTTGGTGCTGAACAACTTCTCAATTTGGCCCCTAGGAGGGATTAAAATAGATTACAATGAAGAACTAAAAACTGCAATTTTCAGAATGCAGTAATGAATGAGACTTTGTGTTGCTCTCTAAAAGAAGAATGCATCTTAGAGATGTGAAGGATAATTGAAATAACTTGCAGCAAAAACGCTGATTACTAGAAGAAGGGTTTGGCTTGGTGGAGCTGTGCCATGTGGAGCTCACTGGCCCCTGGCATCCTTTCCCACTTCTCACCACCTAAACCCTCCTCAGTAAGAGGCACTATATAGAAACGAAAGCCGACAGGTTCTCCTCTTTGTCTTCCCAATTTCAGGGCACAGGCCTGTGACCAAAGCATAGGAGACAGTATGAGAAAAGGGTCTCCTTGGCCACGATGAATGTTAAAGCAGCCGAGGTCACAGAGTGATTGTGGCTAGACTGATAACCAGTCCAGAGGTGTTGGTGGTATGGGATCACCACTTCAAGGCTGGAGGTGGAGGTTCATTTTTCTTCAACCGACAGGTTTGGTGGCATTATTTTGATGTCTTCCCATAGCTGTTTAGATCCCAGAGAGCTATGCAGAATGTCATTCTTCTATGTCCTAGTATATTTTGATTTGTTTCATTTTTTCAGAGTTTATTTTGAGGACATTTTATACTTAATATCTTTTAGTCAAACCTTTGTGCCTAATTCAGTAAGGAAAAATACAGTTATTTCCTATTCCTCTGTGACAAATTGTTGCAATGAGGCAGCTTAACAAAAGGATGTCTTCTCTACCAGTTTCTCTGGGTCAGGATCTGGGAGCAGCTAAGCTGGGTGTTTCTGATTCAGGATCTGCTTAGAAAGAGCATTGAAGCTGTCTAGCAGCAGCCTCTGGTGATGGGCAGGAAGCAGCAGGACTCTAGCCTCAGCTCAGGAGGATGAAAAAGGGGTCTCTACACAGGCTTTCTAGAGAAAGTAGAAAGAGCACTTAGAGTAGAAGTATACTGCCTAATAATAACCCAACTTTGGGACTGGAGAGATGGCTACATGGCTAAGGCGCTTGCCTGTGAAGCATAAGGACTCAGGTTCAGTTCCCCAATACCCACATAAGCTACATGCACAAGGTGGTACATATGTCTGGAGTTTGTTTGTAGCAGGTAGATGGCGTTGCATGTCTACCTCCGCCCCCCCCTTTCTCTCATAAATACATAAATAAAACATTTTTAAAAATCCAATCAAGAGTTACTAAACCCCTGTGAGCTAGTCACTAAATTTCATTTCACCCACATTCCGGGGGAGGACAATTCAGCTCCTGTGAGAGTGGAAGGGTGTCAGAGATTGGGGGCACATCTTTAAAAACAACACTCAGCACATAGATATAATCCCACTTAAGCGTAAGAAATATTTCATAATAAACATATGCACAGTAAGACATATGACACAAAATGTCATCAATATTACAAAAATTAGCCCAGTATACAAAAGCACATGTGTAACCAAGGGCTGTCTGTGTTGACTCCATCCTGAGAACATCTAAAGAAGAACAGCAGAGCCCAGTCACATCCCAGGAAGCTGTGTTTGGAACTGCAGCTAACTACATTGCATACATACAGATGTAACTCTCAGAGTATGGGAGGTGACAATCCAACCTTCAGTAAATGACAGCAGTGTATTTTAATGAAGAACTTCAAGGTAACTGAAAGCACTCTAAGGACCGAGGGAGGGAACTTGACTGATCTCCCTGATGGATGAAAGGCGTAGTTCTAGCTCAGTTGTAGAGAATGGTGACAGCCAACGCTGGTCAGCGTGTGGTCAGATTGTCCCATCTCTCTGCAGCTCTCTAGCCAGCTGCTACCAATGCAAGAGTGGGCAACAAAAATGAGTCAATTAATATGCCAATGTGAGGCTTGCCTGCAGAACACTGGAGAGGACTGAAATAGGACAGAGAACTTTGTAGAAGACTGATATTCTATAGATCATGAGATGTGGGTGTTAATATTAATTTGACCTCATCTTGTTAAGAAAAATTGAGATTCACGTGTTACTATGCTTTCCAAGGTGGTCTCAAAACTCCTAGGCTCAAGCAATCTTTCTGAGTGGCTGCAACTATAGGCACGCAGACCACACCTGTATTGATTATGACTTCCTTCTTATCCAAGATCACTCAATAGATTTGGATGGGATGGATATTGGGCTGGTTCCTTCTGTCAACTTTATTGGGTACAGAAAGGTCTAGATTAGAAAAGTCAAACTCAGGGTATGTCTACAAGGGCATTTCTATAAAGAATTAGCTGAGGAGAAAGACTCCTCCGGGGTGTGGGCAGCCCCCTCCTATGTGTAATAGAAGAGGAAATGGGCATTCTTTGTGCCTGCTTCTGTGGTGGTTTGAATGGATGTCCCCAATACACTTGGGAGTTTATTAACACTTGGACATGACATCTCTAGCCACCTGGCTGGAGGAGGTGTTTGGGGTGAATCTGGAATTTCCAACTAAAGATATGCAGAGTGCTTCAGTTCTGCCTGGGTTCCCTGTGGTTTGGCTGCTGGCATTTTGCTCTTGCTTTTGGTGATGGATTTTTCTCTTTTTTGCCATTATGGCACTTCCCCTGGATCTGTAAGCTTCAAATAAATTCCCTTCCTTCCATCACTGTGTCTGGTTTGGAGGTCCATCCCAGCAACTGAAGCTGACTGCTACAGCCTCCTATTTGCCATAGCCTCCAAACAGCCTCCCTGCTGTGATGGACTGAAGCCTCTCAGACATGAGCACAATGAATCCTTCTTCCCCTTCAGTTGTTTGTGTCCGACATTTTGTTACAGTTGACAATAAATTTAATTCACATACCTAAAGTATTACTTTTAGGTAGTATCACCCAAATGTTTTGTAATCAATTCATATCGTTTTATACTAAAGAATATACTAAGAAATTTTTACAATACTTGTTTTAGTATGGAGCTAAAACAAATAGGATGGAAGATGCTATTAACAATTGATGAGGGAGCTGGAGAGATGGCTTAACGGTTAAGCGCTAGCCTGTGAAGCTTAAGGACCCTGGTTCAAGGCTCGACTCACCAGGACCCACATTAGCCAGATGCACAAGGGGGCACACACATCTGGAGTTTGTTTGCAGTGGCTGGAGGTCCTGGCCCTCCCATTCTCTCTCTCTGTCTCTCTCTTCCAGTCTGTCTGTCACTCTCAAATAAATAAATAAAAATTATTAAAAAAAATTGATGAGGTTAAAGTCGTTGTATATGCATATATGCAGATATATATACATGTGTGTATATACATATGTCTTTATTAACAGATGCAATTTATTTACTTACAGATGTAACTATATATTTTTATATGTACTTCTTCACTCAAGAGGGGAAAACATGGCAAACTGTGGGTTGTTACCTTTCATGGAATCCACGTACAGGAAGGAAAGACTTGTTTTTGGCTCATGGTCTCATAGGCTTTGTCCCTTGGTGGCTGGACTTTATAGTTTCAAGCCTATGGTAGGGAGAAGATCGTGGGTGGAAGTGCATGTCAGAGGAGACAACTAGCCTCATGACTGACAGGGGGGAGACAGAGGAAAAGGAAGTGGCTTTGTCCCCAATGTCCCCCTCAAGGGTACGGCCCCAGTGACCTTTCACTAGGCCTAAACATTTTCCCACCTCTCAGTGGCACCATCAAGCTGGGGACCAAGACTTCAACCCAGAAGTTTCAGGGGACTTTAGGGGACATTGGAGAACTGAATTATAACAAGTGAAAAGAGAAAGAAACTTCATACAATGAAATCCTATGTAGTAATTAATACTATTCTTAAATATATATACAGTACACAATTCAATGCATATGAAATAGTGTTAAGTAAAAAAGCTTGAAGATAATTAATGTGAAATCAACTTTATATATATATATATATATATATATATATATATATATATATATATATGTATGTATATCAGGAATAACATACTTCCTTTTGTCTTAGACGTTTGGCTAAAGGCCCCAAATGAAGAACAATGAGTTATAAATAGCCACATATTCTACAGGGATACTAGACCTGTCAAGGGAGGAGTCACTGAAGAAAGTAGAACTTGTCCAGCAACCGTCCGCCCCCACCATCCACCCCTAACCCATTAAGTGAAGTCTAAAGTTCAAAAGCCAGTTATAGAACACCTTTCAGAGAAAAACAAAATCAACCTTGAAGGGAGTCCAAAAGTCTTTTTTCTTTCCATTTCTAGTCTTGCTTCTATAGGCCCCAGAAATAGATATCCGCAGAGAGGCAAGAAATTTTTATGGCATCACTCTCAAGGCCCAACCGTGTGGAGAGACATGCTCATGATAGCCATGGGACTAAAATAAAGTGAAAGGTCTTGACAGAGATTGGTGTGTGTCTCCCTTAGAATTAAGGGAGCCTGGAACCCGTTTCGCAATCATAGAACCTGAAAGTAGGGAACAGGCTTGAGTCACTTGAATTAGCAAGGTCAGTGCAAAGGGCAGATGTCAGGCATGGCTTGTACTTGGACTAAAGGCAAGGATGCACAAGATTTCTGAGGACTGAGTGGTACCATGGATGTGTCCTCAGAGAAACAACAGAAAGCAGTTGTGTATTCTGAAGAGGAACTTTTGGTGCAGAGAGAAAGTACATCTTAAGAAGTTAGCCTGAGAGACTCAACCAGGACTGTGTGTGTGTATGTGTGTGTGTGTATCTATATCTATATATCTGTATCTATAGTTATCTGTGCAAGTAAACATTGGTTCTAAAGAACTAGAAATCTTACTAGTCAGTCCAAATATTTGTACACATTCCAAAATGGCAGGGCAGACATGGCTAACATACCAGTCAAGAGAGAACTAAAATGGTACCACCCATCTAAGATTTTTTTTTCTTTCTCTTTTCCTATATTCTCCTCTCCCTTGTTCAACTCTCAAGGGATCCAAGAGCAAAGTGAGGAGAGGAGGTGGATGAAATCATTCCCTTTTCTCATGCCAGCCTCTCAAGACATAGTGTGTCAGATACAGGCTGAATGGAAGGGAGAAGCTTTGATATGGAGGTGAAATTGAAATTTTGAGTCAAATATGACTGGGTATTTTAGGATCTGAGAAATGAATATTATTTTTCAAAAAGGAACACATTGCTATAATCGGAAATGTAGCGCTGCAGAGATGGCTCAGTAGTTAAAGGCACTTGCTTGCATAGTGTGACTGACTGGGTTCAATTCCCTAGTACCCATATAAAGAAAGATGCATAGAGTGGTACACACATCTGGAATTTGTTTGCAGCAGCAAGAGACCCTGGTATCACCATTCTGTCTGTCTGTCTGTCTCTCTCACACACACAATAAATAAATAAATATATTTTTGAAAAAAAATAAAATGTTCATAAAGACATGGAATCAGTCAATAATACATTTGTATTGTTTTAATGTTACCTGATAATATGGCATGTGCATGTGTGTGTGTGTGTGCAAGTACACACACACACACACACACACACACACACTTAGGAATAGGCCAATGACTAGATAGTAAACAGGTAAAAAGCCAGATAAAGATAATAGGTCTCAATACATAGTTCTTCATATCATCAAAAGTTTTTGAAAGTTTTACAATGGTTATCTCCAATATATGAAATTAAAAGATATTTTTATCTATCCTAGATATCTTTATCTTTCCCTATATTTTACCTTAGCACTATATGTTATTTTAGAAATCCTGATGAAGGCTTTATTAATACACCAAGTTCTAGTGGGTTGAAGGCTCCATGGCAGGTACCATTATTACTTTATTCACCATTCTACCTAAAAAATGGTGCCTAGTTCAGGACAGGTACTCAAATGCATTCAGAGATAATTAGCTAGTAAACTAAATAATTAGGTTAAAACTCCATTAAAATTAAAGAGCGATGAGAGGTTTTTCTGTGCCACTTAATTACCACAGCACTGTGCTCATTAGTGAGAAGCAAAGTTCGTCAAAAAAGAGATTCCTAATTTAATCTGGCCCTAAATGTCCATTTGACTCAGCCTGGGACATTTGTCATTCTTCCCAACAATACCTACCTATGCAGAAACAACTAATTTTGTAAATAACCGTTGTTTTATTTTTTTTTTTAAATAAAGAACCAATTCTGCAAAAAATAGAATCATTGTCAAGAATATTTCAATCTCAACTTAACATAATAGTTACATTTTTATCTTAATATTGGCTGATTTTGTTTTTCAATTTTTATTTCACCCAGAAGTTTTCTAACCATGTTCAATCCGGACGCTTCATTTAGTCACTCTTGTGCTCAACAACATACCTAATCACCACTTTCCCTATTGTGTGCCATGGTCACTTCCTCACTGCCTCTCAGAAGGCAGCCTCTCCCTTCTGAAGGAAGAGCCAGACTTGGTGGAAAGACAAGGGGCTCTCTCCTTACCTGAGTTATTGGACATCCAAGTTGCTATTTCACCTTTTCCTACCATCAACTTGGAGGGTTTGGGGGTGATCTTCACAGACCAGCTTTCCCAAGGGGGCAACTTTTGCACTTTGGTTTGATTGGTGCCAGTGTTGGGAGTTGGACGAGATGGGGAGCGTTCAGAGTGGTCTGGCCATTGACGGTGACCTGTGTTAGGAACCATGTGACGCTGCCTGCTCTGAAGGTGGGAGGAAGCCACGAGACCAGCCAAATGTAGTCAGGAATCCAAAGGGTCTGAAGCTTCCTCCTGAACCCTGCTTTTAAACTCAGGGGCCAGGCATTTCCTTCACAAAGGGGGTTTCCACTGCTGGGAAAGGTAAGTTTTCTATGAAGGATTGTGGGAGTGTTCTTACCCTCTGGAAGGCCCCAGGTCAGGTCGCCTCACACTTCTACATGGCATTCAGCAACTGGGACTTGTGCTGGTCATCAAGCTTATAGCCATCATATGTCAATTAGTGTATACTAGCTGTATCCTACTTCCCTGAAGTCCCACTATAAGCAGAAATATCCAGACATGTGGTTTTCCAGGCTAAGCTTTAGTGTGGCTCTCTCTCGATGGGCCATCTTTCATCTTGGATGTTTTTTTTTTTTAAATTTATTAAAGAGAGAAAGAGAAAGAGAATGGTTAAGCAAGGGCCTCTTGCAGCTGCAAAGGAAGTCCAGATGCATGAGCCACTTAGCACGTCAGTCTTCATGTGAGTCCTGGAGAAATCAATTTCAGGCAGTCAGGCTATGCGAGCGTCTTGTCTTTAACCTCTGAGCCACCTCTCCAAGTCCCCATCTTGGAGGTTTACAAGTCATGGCTGCCTCTCCTAGGTCTTTCTGTAACATTTTGCCTAGATGCTTAAGTTCAACAATAGGTTGAGAAATAGATGTCTTCCTGAGTCGACATCTTTTCATCATGGTTCCTATTCTCAAGCCACATGGGAATCCAGCTCTGAAGGCATTGTTAGAGCCCCCATACCCAGGAAGCACTTTTAATAGGACCATAAAAGTGGAAATCCGTTTAGGTTTCATGAATGGAATCAAAGTAAGGAGAACCCATCAGCAGTGAACTAGTGAAATGGTGCTTGGTACACTTTGTTCATCAGCTTGCTTTCTCCAACCATTAAGGAAAAAAAAAAAAAAATGTTTGACTGCCTCTCACATCAAATGACCTAGAACAGTTTCCTTCAGGGGACATCACAGTACCTTTTGAAAAGTCCTTCACCTCTCTTTCAGTATAAATTGGAAAGGTCTGAACAGCTTCACTGGGTATGATTGTTCCCAGACTTAAGTTTGCATTTTCACTCAAGTGAAAGCCTTAACTTTCTGGAGCATTAAGTAATGATGTCAATAAAAGTAGAGCCATTATTCCCATTCATGTGACCAAAATCTGCTTCCACCAGCTACTGAATCATGATAGGAAGTCCAGTGACAAGAAGAAAGAGGCAAGATTCCTTGAGCAAGACTGACGGGCCTCTTATTTCTGACCAAACAAAACCTCAGCACACAGTAAGGGAAGGGCGTTTGTTCCTAGTTTCGAGCTTTTTAATATTCTCTGAAAAGATCTCAATCAAAATTTTCTAATGTCTTATCCCAAGCCTTCACTAATCTTGGAAGATTGTATTTACACTTACATTGATAACATTATAAGAGCATACTATCAGTGAGATACAGCCCACATGGACTGCAAACATATTTATCTTATCAAAATAGCTGACACATTTTTTTCCTAGAAAGCTATTTTATTTTTTTTTTTTTTTATTTTTTTTTTTTTTTGTTTTTTTTTTTTTTAATTTAATTTATTAGTTTTCTTTTCAGTAAATACAGGCAGTTTGGTACCATTATTTAGGCTCATCTGTGATCTACCCCCTCCCATTAGACCCTCCTTATTATTGAAAATGGGTCGTGCATTGTGGAGTTAGCCCCCAGTTATTAGTATGATAAATGTCTCTGAAAATCATGACCCAACATGTAACTCTGACATTCTTTCCGCCCCCTCTTCCGCAAGATTTCCCTGAGCCATGTTGGGTTCATTTTTGGTCTGCTTCAGTGCTGAGGTGTTGGGGGCCTCTGAGGCTCTGGCTCTCTGATTTGGTAGGAGTTGATTTTTCTCTGCATTGATCTCCTTCCCCTTTGTGCTGGTATCCAGTTCACAGGAAAACATCACCCTTGCTTATTTCGCCAGTTGTCCTTAATTTCAGTTGGGCCCCTTCTGAGGTATGTTGGGGCAGCTCTCTTCTTAGGATCTGCATCTATCTGGAAAAGAGAAGCAGATTCTCCAACGGAGAGTAAGTTAGCACCCAGAAAATTGAGATAACACTTACTTTTTTGATAGACAGTTTGATAGGTGTAGGCCCTCTTATACCCCATGATTGATGGTAGCTTGATATTGTAGAGTGGGCTTGTGTTTAGGTATGGTTCTGACTTGTTTCCCAGCTCCAGCTAAGGGTCTAGTACCACTGAGTGGATCAGTTAGCCAAATCAAGAGCAATTGATTCCTCACCATGGCTGTGTACCACTATTGCACTTGTGTGGGTATCACATCCAGTTAATTGTTGCTACTTAGGTTAAACAATGTGTTGCTTGGACAGATCTTGGTCACTTCCCCCAGTCGCCTATGTAGCGCCTTCTGGCACTAGACACGCTGACTGTCTGGGGACTGACTCTCTCCTGGCTTCCAGCCATGTCATTCCATTTTACGTGTCAGCTGCGTATGGAGTCTTCAGCAATAGGGTCTTACCACTGGCCTTTGGTGGGTCATCAATTACTCTGACAGAAGTCTGTCATTGTTTTGGGAAACCTTGTAGGTTTCTCTGATCAAAAGCTCATTGTGGATTGTAGGCCCAAGCTGGAAGTGGGGGTTACAGGTCAGTGTCCACTAAGAAATTGAGGAAAAAGATAACTAATATACAAGAGTTTGAGAGGAGAGAGATAGAGGGGAGAGGGGGAGAGGGAGGGAAGGAAGATGTAGGAGATTTAGGTCAGTCTTGATCCTACCCTCTCCAGTGTCTTGTGGTTCAGGTGTTTCCTGTAAGGGACTAGTGAAGGTTCATTCATTTGGTCTGTCTTTTAGGAAGTAGAATTTTATGGTACCATTGCCGTTTGGGTCCGGATTACTGTTTTCCACCCTTTGATTCCCTCCCCGCCCTCCCATCCATCTTATTGTCTAGTCCATGAGGTACTTGCTGGGTATGTAAGGCATCTTGGGCAAATTCAGGTTAGGTGTTGCAGATGAGTGAGACTATGTGTCGATTTTTTTTCTGTGATTGGGTAAGTTCGCTGAGAATGATCTGTTCCAGGTTCAACCATTTTTCCTCAAATTTCTTTATGTCGTTTTTTCTTACTGCTGTATAGAATTCCATTGTGTAGATATACCACATCTTTGTTATCCATTCTTCTAATGATGGACATCTGGGTTGATTCCAGCTTTTAGCTATTACGAATTGAGCTGCTATTTTACACGTAGGCTTAATTCCTAATGAATTTTAGGCTGATCTGAAAATGGCTGTATTTAGCTCTATGAATTCTATAAATTTTTCATGAACAGATAAAGCATATTAAATAAGAATGTCCCTAAACTAGAAAGAAGAAAAAATCTGGATCTTCATCATTGTTTTGAAAATTACATAATTATAAAATTATTTATTTGAATAGTACAAAAGTACATAGTTTATAAAGTAAATGCCACCAATCACCTCTTGTTCTCTAATAAACACTTCACAAAAGGAAATTAATGTAATTTCACCCCTGTATAGTGTATGCATTTATACACATATATGTAAAATAATTTTTATAGTGAAAATTCAAGTACACATTCTTTTGAAATGCATTTTTAAATTAGGTAGTATCATATAGATACTTCTTTTAACTATGGCAGAATATCTATTAGATAAAGCTGCCATTTAACCATTCCACTATTGATTTACAGTTAGGCTAGTCTGCACTCTTGATCACGATTCTTCAAGTACCATATATCAGTACTTGGGTCTATACACATGTACATAGAAAGGGAAACTAATAAAACAAGCTAGCTCACTTAAAAAAAAACAAAACAAAAAAAAAGATTTCCAGACTGGAGAGATGTTTTAGTGGTCAAAGCACTTCCCTGTGAAGCCTAAGGACCCAGGTTTGACTCTCTAGAACCCACATAAGCCAGATGTACATCATGGTGCATGCATTTGGTGTCTGTTTGCAGTAGCTAGAGGCCTTGGTGTGCTCATGTTCTCTCTCTCATTCTCTAATAAATAAGTAAAAACAAAATACCCAAAACATGAGCCCACTCTCCATTATCAAGCTCCCACCAATTGTGGGCTACAAGAGGGTCTACACGGTATTAAATTCTCTCTGAAATAATCATGTTATCCCATTTATGTGGTGCTGACTTCACTCTCCATTGGAGAATTTGCTTCTCTTTTTCAGATGGACACAGAACCTGAGGAGAGAATCATCCCATCTAACCTCACCTGGGCTCCAGCTGAAACAATAATTGTGGTAATGAGCAAGAGTGCTGCTTTCTTGGTGAAGCTGGTACCAAAACAAAGATGAAAGAGATAGACACAGAAAACACTCAAATCCTACCAAATCAGAGATCCAGAGACACAGAAGCTCCCAAGAGCCCATCACTGAAGCAGACCTAAAATGAACCCATCAGGGCTCATGGAAATTTGAAGGGGGAAGAAAGATTGTTAGAACCACATGTTGGGACATTATGCACAGAAACATTGCTTGCTTTCCATAACTGATGGATAACCCCACAATGCTCAACCCACATTCCCCAACAAGGAGGGTTCCTTCGGAGGGGGGAGAACAGGGAGGAGGCTAATGATGGTACCAACATGGCTGTATACACATGGTGTACATACCTAATAAAAAAATTCCTAATGTCCTCCAAAGACTCAACCAATTTTAATTTCCAGAAAACATGTATTCAGAGTTAACATTTCCCAATAAATTTTATATAAAAATAAAAATTTTCACTTTTTCCTAAACTGTGGGAAGAGACAAATTCAACAAATTCATTAATTTAATTTCCTTGATCTTCATCATGCATTTAGAATTATTTTTTAAAAAGTATGTGGTTTTGTTTTCAATATAGTGACTACCACTTGTACGGAATATGTGTGTCTTGTGGTTGCTCACAACATGTACACTTACAGGATTTTATCACTAAGTATGATCCATATGTGAGGTCTTTCACAAGTATACCATATTTTTTCTCGATAGTTCTATCTTTTAAAAATATTTAATTAATTAATTTATTTGGGAGAGAATGTCAGATAGAGAATGGGTACACCAGGGCCTCTAAACCATGCAAATGAACTCCAGACGCATGTACCACCTTGTGAATATGTGTGTTTGGAGAACTGAACCTGGGTCCTTAGTCTTCATAGGCAATCACCTTAACTGCTAAGCCATCACTCCATCCCCTTAGTTTTATCTTTCTAATCAAATTCACAAAGAGTTCAAAACTTTGAGTACGCATTTTGTGTCTCAAAACTTTTAGTACGTTAGGAAAGTTATTGCCATTAGCAGCTCCTCTGTTGAAAGGCACAGACAAACAGAGGAGCTAATTCACTTGGTCATATTCTATGGTAACACAATCACCATTACTTCAAATTGTGTTAATTAAGAATTACTGTATACATGTGCTTATTAATTTACTTATTAATCATTGTGTAGCCCAGACTGGCATCAAACACACAATCCTCCTGCCTTAGTTTCCCAAGTGTTGGCATAACAGATGTGTGCCACTACATCTAATTATTTAAGGCTTTTGTGAATTTTTGTGAAAATTGCTGTCAGTTACCTTCTTCAGGTTGCCCTTTTTTTTTTTTTTTTGGAATCTGTATGATATCAAAATGAGAAGATTTTACCATCTTGTAGAATAAATTGGAAGGTGAACCAGTTCAATGCCCTGGAATAGCTAGATTGTGTGGTAACTATCTGCTTACAAAAGACCCAGTAAAATGCTTACATTCTTTTTCTTACTATCATAAAAATTGATCCAAGTTACAAAAATGAGATCC
The DNA here is from genome assembly GCF_020740685.1 of Jaculus jaculus. Taxonomy (NCBI): domain Eukaryota; kingdom Metazoa; phylum Chordata; class Mammalia; order Rodentia; family Dipodidae; genus Jaculus; species Jaculus jaculus. The sequence goes on along the minus strand of NC_059113.1, from coordinate 96,212,720 downwards.
AATAATACTTCCATGGTACAAAAAGAAGTCAATATTATGGAAATGGTTCAGAATAGTTTCCCTTATTTCCCAAGGGAAATTTATACACATTGATATAGAAGTCGCATATACCTAACCACAGTGTGTTTACACAAATGTCTGATGGTTCCAGCGTCACCAATTGCATAGAACATGAAGCACAACCAAAACTAATGGCACATGCTATGGAATTTCACCTATTCCATGAAACTACCGCCCCTAATAATAATTAATAATAATAACTAATAATAATGAGAAATATTGAACCTGGGGAAATTGACAACTGAAAAAATAAATTGCAGAATAATGTAACTCAGAGCATATGTACAAAACCAATTTTTATTTTATGAATTTATTAGCAAGGAGAGAGAGAGAGAGAGAGAGAGAGAGGCTATAATTCCAGGGCCTCCTGCCACTCCAAACGAACTGCAGATGCACGTACCAGTTGCATCTGGCTTTATGTGGTTATGGAGCAAACAAACCAGGGTCATCAGGTTTTGCAGGCATGCACCCTAACTGCTGAGGTATCTCTCCTGCCCAGAAAACTGTAATTATAACCATACATTTTACCGCATAAGCCATTGTAATACAATTTCTCCTGTTTTCCACCCAATCCCCCTTTCTAAGAACTGACAAAGATCCCTTAATGAGATGCATCTAAATGTTATCTGATTGATTCTAGATACTCATATAAAATGCCCTGGCTGCAAAAATCTGGAATTTACTGTTTACTTCCTAGACTAGTTAGGCTAATGGCCACAGGTGAGTAATAGACATTTCAAATAGCTGTGCCTTAAATAAGCTAATAACTTACTTGTGTTTCTTGTGAAATTTTGGAGGTGGACTGGAGAGATGGCTTAGCGGTTAAGCGCTTGCCTGTGAAGCCTAAGGACCCCGGCTCGAGGCTCGGTTCCCCAGGTCCCACGTTAGCCAGATGCACAAGGGGGCACACGCATCTGGAGTTCGTTTGCAGAGGCTGGAAGCCCTGGCGCGCCCATTCTCTCTCTCTCCTTCTATCTGTCTTTCTCTCTGTGTCTGTCGCTCTCAAATAAATAAATAAATTAAAAAAAAAATTTTGGAGGTAAACACTCCAAAAGGAAAGAAGGGTGGAGCTGCCCTTCCAAACCCGCAGAGACCCAGGGTTCTTCCGGCTTGCCACGCTGGCCTTCTGCAAGCGTGCTCTCCCCTTGTGCACCAGGGTGGAGTGGTGGCCATCATATACACTCTGTGCAGCAAGTAGAAGGAAAAGGATGAGAAGAATCGATGGCTAGTGCAGTTAGTCTCACAGCAAAGGAGCCTCCAAGCTGCCAAGAGTTATTCCACACGCATAGCTTAAGGTCAAATGCAACAAAGCGTCACATTTCACTAAAAAGGGAATTGGCTAGCATGGCTATATATCGTACGAGGCTATGTATTCAGCTGCAATCCTTATTATAATGAGAGATACTGTGGTAATATGAATGTCAAGTTTCCCCCACGGCCTCCTGTATTTTGATTAAGCCTCAAACTCAATCCCCAGATGGTGAAGCCTTTGGGAGGGGTCCCTTGCTGAAGGAGGTGTGTCACTAGCAGTGGACCTTGAGGTTGATCAGCACAGCCCCAAGCCCAGTTCTTAGACTACTTCCTTAGAGATGGAGATGTAATTTCCAGCTGTCTGTCACGCTTTCTCTGTGACGATGATACTTCCCCTCCAAACTACAAGCTGAAATACATCCTTTCTTCCTGTTAGCTGCTTATTGTTGGGTATTTTGTATCCACAACCAGAAGTTGTATCCAGAGACACCTAGAATGGGTATATGAGAAAACCAGCCATGCCTGCTGCTACCTGTCACCACTTCACACACACTCCCAAGTAACCTGCACAAACATTTCCTTATCTCCTGAATTTAAAGCCCTGGTGGCAGTGCCATCCAGGGTTAGAGACAGGTCTGTACTGCTGGCAGAAGCAGCTTAAGGAGCGTGGCTTACTGAGGCTGGGGAGCTGACTCAGCTGGTAAAGTGCTTTTCATACAAGGCCTTCAGAGCTGGGTTTGGATCGCCAGCACCCACATAAAATCTGGGTGTTCCACATGCCCCTATGATGCCAATTCTGAGGAACAGGAGATAAGAGGGGCCCTGGGGCCTGCTGGTTAGCTAGTCTAGCCAAATTGGTGAGCTCCAAGTACAGATAGGGAATTCATCTCAAAAAGTCATGAGGGAATTGTCTAAGACCAAGTGTAGAATGTATTCTGATCACTTTATTCATTTATTTATTTATTTATTTATCTGAAAGTGACAGACACAGGGAGAAAGACAGATAGAGGGAGAGGGAGAGAATGGGCACGCCAGGGCTTCCAGCCTCTGCAAACGAACTCCAGACGCATGCGCCCCCTTGTGCATCTGGCTAACGTGGGACCTGGGGAACCGAGCCTCGAGCCGGGGTCCTTAGGCTTCACAGGCAAGCGCTTAACCGCTAAGCCATCTCTCCAGCCCTATTCTGATCACTTTAAAATAATGTGGAGAGTGACTACCTGATGTTGACCTATGGCCTGCACACGCACCCACAAGCATATGAACATGTATACACACATCCACACACACACACACGAATAGTGTGAATTACTGCTGATGGATTGGTGGTCCTATATTGATAGGTTAAAAAAACATAATATTCCTTGAATAAAGACATTGAAACATAATCAATCAGGCAATATATTCTGGCAACAACAGTGTGAACGTCACTATTAAGATGTCAGGTAAGTCACAGTTGAGTTATTTTAGGCAGTTTATACTAGAAGTAAAATGATGGGCTCAGACAAATAAAATAAAGTCATTTAGTTTGCAACCTAATAATTGCTAATAATGCAGCAAGAGACTTGGGAGGTCTATATAGGATTAAGTGATATGATGCTAGTCTAAACAAAAATAGAAGGGGTTTATGTTTCAGATATTATGGTGGCTTAGAATTTAGAGGGACTGATTATTCTCTGAAATCTAAAAATACTAGATTAAATATATAACCGTCATGTCAAAACACTGGTGATATGACAAAATAGTAAAGTGTTGCCAATCAAAAATTAAGTGGAAAAGGGGCTATAAATAGGAAACAGACGACTAAAGCTACTTTTTTTTTTTTTTTTGCATAGATGGATTTTCTGGTCCAATAAGCTGAAATTTCATTTTCACAGCCCCTTGCATCCAGAGAAATACACACAAGCTACGAAGTCTGTAGAAAACCCTTTCCAACCAGCAATTTGGGAACCCAAGTTGCTATACACATTGTAAATGAGTCAGAAGCGAGGCCCCCTCCAAATGCACACCTTCCCTCAGGGGCTTCCAGGAAAGATGCCTTGATACTAAGAAATCCAAAGTCATAAATCTTTCCTGGAATGTTATAATTATAAACCAGTGATTGTAGTAGACATTTTATAGCTCAACTTCATATCACTTATATGGTCCAAGAGATGTTACATTATCAATTTAGCTTAAAATGGTCCCAGACCTATTTCCCTCAAGTATTTGGAAGAAACATTTTTGATTTGAGGGATAATTAATGTTCACATTTGGTTTTATTCTAGAACTCCAAATCTTCACCCAAATAAGATCCATAAAAAAATGAGTAATTCACAGCCAGCCATGGTGGCAACTTTCTTTAATCCCAGCTAGCACTCAGCACTGGGGAGGCAGAGTTAGGTAGGAAGATAACTCTGAGTTTGAAGCCAGCCTGAGACTACCTAGTGAATTCCTGGTCAGGCTGGGCTAGAGCAAGACCTGACCTCGAAAAACATAAAAATATATATCTCCTTCAAATTCTTTTAGACCCAACATTGAGAAGCCAAGTTTATCCCTGGAAAGTGAACACACAGGTTAGAACCATGCAGGAAGATTGTGTGTGAACCATGGTAGGGAGATAAGAAATAATGTAGGATCTTTAAAATAATGTGCTTTAAAATGCTTAGCCCATGAAAATAAAAAAAAAAAAAACCCACTGCATTTAAATGATTGTTTTAAAATTTGAAACCATTTGTAAAATTAAAAAGGGAAGAAATCTAATAACTTAAAGACTCCATTGTGGACCACAAGTAAAAGTGAATTGACTACCCCAGCATCCACATATATTTCTGTGGCCTAAAATGTCATCCCTGGTGGGCTGGAGAGATGGCTTAGTGGTTAAGTGCTTGCCTGTGAAGCCTAAGGACCCCGGTTTGAGGCTCGATTCCCCAGGACCCACGTTAGCCAGATGTACAAGGGGGCATACGTGCCTGGAGGCCCTGGTGCACCCATTCTCTTTTTCTCTATCTGCCTCTTTCTCTCTGTATGTCACTCTCAAATAAATAAATATAAAATAAAATAAACATAAAACATAAATGAACATAAAATAAAAATAATAAACAAAAAAAATGTCATCCCTGGTGACTATGACCTCAGCCATATCTCTTGAACCTGTTAGATTTTTCACACCTCAAACATCTGGACTGCTTAAAAATTCTATTATCTAAATTGTTGTATCAGCTACATTATGACATAATTCTCACTAGGAGACAGTAACATATGAGGTAAAGACACCTTTGGGTCCAAAACAATCATCAAATTTCTAGATTACATATTAGTTGTTTTAAGATTACTATGCCATTATGTATATAACCATTTTCCTTTTTTGCATTTTTGCACTCAGAAAGAAACTGAAAACCTGAAAATTGTCAAAAGAATTTAAGAAAGAAAACTGAGGAGAATGCCAAATGAGAAGCCAGTAGAAAACTTGAACATCATGTCTTATTGTCTTCAGGAGGGGAAGGGAGGGGTTTCCAAAATGCTAATACCAGTACAGCTTTCTGAATCATCCCTTTATCCCCCACAGCACCTGGTATCTTGCTTTGCATATGTACATAATCAATATTTAAATGAATGGATGAATGCATATGAAGTTAAAAGTTCCAAAATGCTATATCTCAATTCTCCCCCTCGAATCTAACACCATACACTCATATCTTTTGAAGCCTGATCACATGAAATCACAAAAGAATTCGGGCTTATTAAGGGCACAACTTGCTTAAGACCTGAGGTTTAATATAGTAGATATGACACTACATGCAGTAGATATGTTCTGTGTGAACACGCTTATTTAACATCATGATGAAATTAATTTGAAACACCATTCTGTTACACATAACAAACTCTCCAGAACTTAACTGATTTCCTATGGTCCTATAGAGTGGCTGGATCCAACCCAGGGTTTCTCTTGTGCTATTAGCCTAATGGCCTCTGGGACTAGAGTCACAAGAAGCTTTGCCGAGGCAGGTTACTCAAGATGGCTCTTCTCAGGGCTGGCAGTTAACATTAGCACCAACTGGTGCACAGCAGAAGCTGTTAACGGCGGCTCCCACACATGGCTTCTCTGTATGCTTGGATCTCTCACAGCAAAGGGGATGGCATCTGAGAGAAAGCACCGCCAAAAGGTCAACAAAGACATTATAAAATATCTCATAACTGAGCCTTGGAATCACCAGAGCATCTCTCTCCCCATGCTCTGCACCCATTTTATTGATGAAACTTATCACTTAAGGTCAGCCCAAATTCAAGAGATGGAAATTTATCTTTCAAAGTTGTAAGAGCAATATGTGTAGAGAGACAGAGAGAACTGACAATGACTATTATTGTAGATAACCACAGTGCCTCAGTGCCTACTACCTATTGAAAGATTTGAAAACATTTTATTGAGACTTTTAACACATGAAGGGCATACTGCAGTTTGATCATATTTTTATTCTATTGCTTCTTTTTCTCCCTTTCCACCCCCTTTTCCCCAGAGCACATTCTTCTTTAAAAGTAGTAGTTCTGAATTGATGTCTTTCTCTTTTTGTCCTCTATGTCAAAATAGATATGGGCACAGAATTGTGCCAGTCTTCTGGGGAATGAAAACATCTATGAGGTCACACATGCACCAGTCAGTTCATGACTATAGGGCAGTGCCCTAGAGTTTTCTTTCCCAACCTACGACTCTTCTATTCTTTTTGCCACCACTTCAGCAATGTCCCCTGAGCTCTCAAGGCCATGATAGATATCCTGCTTAGTGTTAGGCTTTCAATAGCCATTTGTTTCCAGTTTTGAGTAGATTAGATGCAAACTGGTCCACCTAAATTGGGTGCATTAAAACTCATCATGAAGTCTTTTCAGTATCATTGTGACCTGAATGTTGATATGGCAGTGTGACTATTTGCACTATACAAAATCAAATTAACTCCATACTCAGTAATGAATTGTCACACTACATGGTAATTTTGTTTTTTTTTGAGTGGGGGGTGGGTAGGGTTTCACTCTAGGCCAGGCTGACCTGGAATTCACTATGGAGTCTCAAGGTGGCCTCAAACTCATGGCGATCCTCTTGCCTCTGCCTTCTGAGTGCTGGGATTATAGGCATGCACCACCACACCCGGCTTACATGGTAATTTTGATGGTTGATGACATTTTAAAGAATATGATTAAGTTAACTTCTGAGAACACATGGGAAACTCTCATCTCCTGGTGCTACAACCCTATTGCACCTGATTAGCAATCCTATATGTTATTAAAATTAAAAAATGGTCCTTTCATCTAGATTGAATCTTGATGTAAAAAAGCAAAAAATGGGTTGCATGGTCTTACTAATGTGCTCAACATTAACAATGAGGAGTAAAAAACTGACATTTGTCTACAATTGTCAAGATGTTTGCATTGTAGGTGAATTTTATCTTCATAATAATACCAATTGGTTCCATTTTGCAAATGAAACTGCAGTTCTTAAAGGTTTAGAAAATTACCCAAGTAATTCTGGAGGAAATAATAGTGGGATTCCATTTGTTTCTTTTATATATATATGTTTTGTTTATTTATTTGAGAGTGACAGACAGAGAGAGAGAAAGAGGCAGAGAGAGACAGAGAGAGACAGAGAGAGAGAATGGGCACACCAGGGCCTCCAGCCACTGTAAACAAACTCCATATGCGTATGCCTCCTGGCATCTGGCTAACGTGGGTCCTGGGGAATTGAGCCTCAAACTAGGATTCTGAGGCTTCATAGGCAAGCACTTAACTGCTAAGCCATCTCTCCAGCCCAGGATTTCATTTTTTTTCTTACACCATCTTGTTTCATATGGCAAAGTGAGTGTATGTTTATACATATGTATGTATTCCATATATGTGTGTATGAATTTTAAATATATAAATAAATGTAAACATATGTATTTTATATCAATTACAGCATTACAGATATAATAAAATGAAGTATATATATCTTTATTAGTTAGTATATATTACATATTATACATTATTATGTATATAAGAACTCTCCTGAAATGGGATAGTATAACAAGGCTGTATACCAATATAAAGGAGGAAAGATTTTTTTTTTTTTGAAAAAGAAAATGTATTCTAGTCACATTCTACCAATCTGATATGACAATACCTATATTCTTATCAAAATCCTGAAAGGATTCACTCAGCTTCACTGGTATGGAGAGTGGGACTCATTCTAATAAGTAAAGAGAATTATGAAGCCGATTTCTCTATAGCATGTGTGTGACACAACAGTCCTTCTGTGCTCCTGACAGATCTACTGACAGAGCATTACAGGTAGCACTGAATTGTATTTCTTGCCTTTACAAGTGAGCCTTGTTCTAAACCAGTCAAGTAAATAACTCAGCAGAAGTATCTGAAGAAAAATTTATATACATTATTTTTTTTAAGTCAGCACAGGTTAGAGGAATGCTCTCACCTTTCTGGAAAAGAGAAGGGTTAATTAAATTTAGAGTTCTCAACAAAAGCCAAAGACAGCCAAAGCATTGAATCAGAATCTTACAGATAGATGCGTTATTTAAATATTAGCACAGATGCACTCTGAAATATGAAGCACTAAAGTATAAGTTATTTATCTCGTAGGCAGATTTAATTTAATGTCATGCAAGGCAAATAGACCTTCACTCATTCTAGTAAACTAGCGTTCAACCAATTGTAGTGGTTCCTATTGAAAGAGAAAAGAAAAAAATGTAATAGCAAGCATTTGTGCATGCCCATAGAAATAAGGAGATTTTAATTGATCATGAAGTGGCATTTTCATTTCTTGTGGTTAATAACCTAAAATATGCATGTCTCCTGGGTCTTCGCTATGAGGAACCAATATTCTGTCTCCTGCAATAGGTAATGAACTCTGACGTGACAATCAACATCAACTCTGTTTTGTTTTGTACCATTTGTCTCAATAGCAGTGCTGTGTTTAATAAATACTCTTTGAATAGAACTGTTTCCTCCCCACTGCTAATTCTAGTCATATTCACAATGTCTGACCTCAGTGAGGACTGAATAGATGTCTTGGAACTGAAGGGAATGTGTATTGTCTTGCTGTGTAAGCCAGACACACATTAAACTAAATACAAGGCTCCCTACAGTTTTCTGGATTCTGCGTGCCTTGTAGATGCCCATAGCGTCCCTGGACTATACCAACATGAGCATTTTACACAGACAATTTGACTTTCTAGACTGATCAAAGTCTTCAGTCAAATGGGCTGGCTCAGGAACAACAGCAGTCCTGACACTGGTTTATCTGCACCATGTACACAGATGCAGCCTATTGGTAAACTGCTGGTGAGGGTTTTCCTGAAAAGCTGGCATATTGATAACAATCGCCCAGTGAGTGGTGAGGATTCCCTCCCTCTTCCTGTGCTGAAAACACAGATGCACTATCCCATTGTCATAGTTTGCGAGCACACCGTGGTTTTAAGAGCGGAGTCTAGTCTTTCAATTAAATCTCCTTATCGTGGGCTCCGTCCAAGGTTCAGGTCTACTGTCAGAGCTGATAGCCTCTACAATGGGAGTCATTTAAAGACTTGCCCACACCCTCTGTGAGATAAGAGGTTGGCAGTACCAAATTCATGAGTAACTATTGAGGCAACAATACTCAAACACTACTGTTTCTAAGCAACCTAAATTAATGTAGGGTGGCATTTGATATACTCAAGTGTTAGTCCATCTGATTAGGTCCTGCCCCTTAAAGTGATGAACCCAGAAGTATTTCAGAGGAATAGGTTTAATTTCTGTTCCTTTAGAAAAAAAAAAATCAGAAAGCTACGACAGCCTAGGAAAAAGCATTGCATGTGAAAGAGGCTCAGCCCCAGTTTAAGTCCCCATTGCATATGCATTAAACAACCTTGTCCCAGATTGTCCCCATCCAGGCTACAACTGGAAACCATAAAATTATGTAGCATTCTGAAACCCCAACAAAATGACCATCTCACTATTCTGCTCAGGTGAGTAATGCATCTTCTCTTGAAGAACATTTCTTTTTCTTTTAAAATGTACTTTGGGGGGCTGGGGAGATTGCTTAGTGGTTAAGGTACTTTCTGGCAAAGCCAAAGGATCCAGGTTCAATTTCCAAATACCCACATAAAACCAGATGCACATGGTAGCACATGCATCATTTGCAGTGGCTAGGGGCCCTGGTGGGCCCATTATCTCTCTCTTTCTCTATGATAAACAAAAGAATAAAGTAAAATAAAAAAAAAGAAATCCACTTAGTCAGCCAGTTATGGTGGCCCACCCTCATAATGTCAGCATTCAGGAAACTGAGGCATGAAGATCATATGAGTTTAAGGTTATATACTGAGACTCTGTCACACACAAAAGAACTTTTGCTTTCTAAAAATATTCTGAGCTACAAGATGTAACTTCTCAGGCTAGTAAGGTGCCAATGTAATCTTCCCCCTGGCTCATGTCTTCTTCTCATATGAAATAAAAGAAACATTGGCAATATTTTCTTTCATGGCATTGGTCAATTCCATTCACCCTTGTTTAGACTCAGTTAGGTGGGTACTAGTGCCATTGAAAATGCCATCACCTTAAAAGAAGCTACAGGCATTATTTGGCCTTGGGTTTCCTCTAAAGAGTTCTAAAGTTATTGGAGCTGAATATCAACACTTGAAGGGAAAAATACAGCTGATAGGACTGACTTAGTTTCAGATATTCAAAGGGCATATCTGCTGAAAGCATTTCCTTTTATAGTTGCAAAATATTCCCACTGCATTACATAAAAAAATTCATAATAACTATCTTATACTTCTCAGGGAAGTACAGCGTTCGGAGTATCTACTCAGTAATCTCTTTTCATTTGAGTTGAACTGTATGGGCTATTCTTAAACATCCTAAAGAGTGTCTAAACAATGATGTATCATATTTTCTAATCTTTAAGGAATGTTTAATACATTTTGGTTTTCAAAAGCCAAAAGTTGCTTCATTAAACTTTAACATTTAAGTTTTTTCTAATGATATTGTCTAAACTAAGAGAAAAAGTACTTATGCTCTTGATTATGAGAAATTAAGATTTCTGGATTGATTCTGTTCTTCATTAAGTATAGAATTACTAGAAAGGTAAAAACAGAAAGAACTTAGTGACACCGAAGAGCATTCAATTTCTGCCTTCTTCATTGACTGGAATACGTGCTGGTGCTTACTGACATCTGCAACAGGGCTATGAAATAAAAAACTAAAATGCATGGAAAATCCTTAGTAAAATGTCTTGCATCTAGAAATTTTCAATAAATGTTTATTTATTGTCATGTAACAGAATGTCAAGATGGAAGAAAAGCAAGGATAACATTCCTCATCCCACCTATATGACAGGACCAAGATCTTTCTTTTTTTCTTTCCTTTTCTTTTCTTTCTTTTTTTTTTTTTTTGTTGTTGTTTTTTGAGGTAGGGTCTCACTCTAGCTCAGATTTACCTAGAATTCACTATGTATTCTCAGGGTGGGCTTGAACTCATGGCGATCCTATTACCTCTGCCTCCCAAATATTGGGATTAAGAGAGCTTGTCTAGTCTTATTAATGAGAAGATGTACCCTATGTTGCTTTTTTCAAAACAGATTTTTCTACCACAGAATAAGGTATGGGTGGGCATAAACCCCTTTCATTCATCCTGAAGAAATGTCTTTAGGTTTACATGGCTCTTGAGAAAAATATTAAAATCTTATAATTCTTTCTGAAATCTTATTCCTACTGAGTTAGTGAACTTGTCATCTGTATATAAAGCAGATTTGCTTTCAAGGAGAATCAAAAACTGATTCTCTTCTATAATCAGGGGCTCACCTCTGTTTCCTCCCTGGAAACATAGGCCATCATGCCTGGCTCCCTAGCAACACTGTCTATCAGACAGCTTTGTTTGAAGCAATCTTCACTGGAGATAGGGCAGCAGAAAAGAGCTCGCAGAAAAAAAAATAAAAGTGAGAGATCTATGAGAATAAGTACAATCCATGTTTCCTTGGGATACTAAGAAATATTATATTTGTATGATTTTAATGGAAGATTTAAATGAAAATAGCGTAGATTTCTCAGAGAGATGAAGATAAGCATTTCATCAGGAAAGTATCACATTCCAAATTCTATGCTGAAGGAACATAATTGATAAAATTATAACAGAATAATAATAGAAGGAGCAATTCTGTTCCGGAAAGTCCTTAAGAGCAACATGGCAAATATTTCATGAGAGCTTTGTGGTATATGTTACTAAATGCAATTCTGATATCACAGTCTGTACTCTGAGTGTGTCTGCCCTGCAGCTCATGACTGATCTAATTTCTATACCAAGTTGCTTCAACACGCCAAAGGTCTGACAGAGCACAGAAAAGTTTTAAGCAAACAGTCCACTTTATTTGAGACAGATTTACTACTCTCATCAGGAACACTGTGTCCATCATAGACACATTTTATGGCCCGTGCACCTGATGGGTTGGTTCCTGACAAACTCATTCTTCACAACCCGCTTGCTTTGCCAAAGCCTTTTTGTCCAGCCTCTATCCAACTCAACTAAAGCACAGAGCCTTCTCAGCCCAGAACTGGGCAAAACAGTTACACTTTATTTTCTGTTTGCCAATACAGTGGACTTATGTTCCTATCCCAATGAAGAAAGAACAAAAAATTATACTTTATAAAAATGATTACTATTCTAAAGTAAGAAATATTTGCTATGGATACTAGACAATATAATATTAACTGAAGAATTTATATGTTATAACCTTAAAATTGTGGTATGAAAAGAACCATGTTATCTTCTGGAAAATATGTTAAAATCAAAAGCTTTATTTCTTAATTTTTATGTAAATATGGGTTTCTAACAGAAGCATAAGACTTGCTAATACTTGCTACAAGGTTATCCCTTTTATTTAAATTTATTTTTACCTGATCCATAAAAATTGTATGCAGTTCACCCTATAAAATTGAAGCAAATATTTAAGAGGTAAAGTATGTAGTTTTATTATCTAAAATATGTATGATTTTTATGTACCTGTTAAAAATAATTATAATTATAATATGCAAATAATGGAAAAACTGAAGGCCCTAATAATAATATACTTATCGTTGTGTAGCATCTTAAGCTTCTAAAATTACCTTTTAGTTTGTTTTTGTTTTTGTTTTTGTTTTTGTTTTTGTTTTTATTTATTTGAAAGCGACAGACATAGAGAGAAAGACAGATAGAGGGAGAGAGAGAGAATGGGCGCGCCAGGGCTTCCAGCCTCTGCAAACGAACTCCAGACGTGTGCGCCCCCTTGTGCATCTGGCTAACGTGGAACCTGGGGAACCGAGCCTCAAACCGTGGTCCTTAGGCTTCACAGGCAAGCGCTTAACTGCTAAGCCATCTCTCCAGCCCACCTTTTAGTTTTTTTAAATGTTTTATCTATATGAGAAAAAGAGAGACAGTGACTATGGGTACCCCAGGACCTCCTGCACAAACTCCAGAAGCATGTGCCACTTAGTTCATCTATAGCTCTATGTGGGTACTGGAGAACTGAACTCAGGGAGTCAGGCTGTGCAAACAAGCACCTTTAACTTCTGGTCCATCTCTCTAGGCCTGAAACTATATTTAAAGGTCTTATGTAGGATTATCTCAAAAAATAGAAATGGCATTTGCATGCCATGGATAGGGCAATGGTGTTGTAAAGTAACAGTAGAGACAAAGTGACAGCCAGGCTCCAAATGATAAGCAAGACACTGAGGGGAACTGTAGACCTTTTGAATTAAAGTAAACTAAAGCGTGAAAGACCACGTGTATCTATCCATCTGCATTCCCATCAGCCTCATCTAGGGTAGGTTCTTATTCTCCTGTTAAGCCAATGCCTCCTATGTCGGCTCCCACTCACAGGGAAATGAAACCTGCTGCAAATTTAAATATCTGGCTCTGTAGCTCTACAAGCAGTAACTGAAGAATGAGTCAGCTTTCCTTCAGTGTACCACATCCTGAGATAACCTACTTACAAGTAGAAAGGCTTATTTTGGTCACATGTACTGGTCTGCATAAGACGTTTTTTTGGCCCCAGGGCATTGGGCCGGGATTGAAGCAGCTCTTCATGGAAGTGTGAGAAGATGGAATACCACACGAGAAGGCGGGATGCTGCAGGATAAGGCAGGATGCCTCACGAGAAGGCGAATGCTTCACGAGAAAACAGAATACCACAGGAGAAAATGGAATACCATTTATATTGGGAGGGAAATTAAAGAACCAGGAAGGGGCTGGAGCCCTACAACCACTCCCTTCTCTTTCAGGGCACATTCCAGATGAACAGGAGATGCTACCCAGCCTCTTAAAGTGTGCAACACCTCCTAATAGTTCCAAAATGGGGGACAAACGTTTACCAAACCAAACTGTAGCAATAACCACCAGTTATGTGCTATTAACCAAAATAATTAGGTAAATAACCCCAAAATGTAAGCAATGGCTAGTTACATAGCACTTCCTAGTCTCTAAACACTGTTGTAAGCTTTAGGAAAACAAAAGCCAAGAGGAAAGATGAAATCTCTACCCTCAGAGGAGAGATGGCCAAAATTGTAATTATTAGAGTCTGAATATACAATCCTACCCACAGACTCATGACTCTAATGCTTGGTGCCCAAACTTTGGCATTAGTTTTGGAAGTCTCATAAACTTGGAAGATGGGGTTAAGCCAAAGGAGCTACCTCTCTGGGGACAGATTTTTTGCAGGGGAGATACTATCCCTAGCTGCTTTCTACATCATCCTCTGCTTCTTGTTTGGACCACAAGTGAACATTGGTCTCCTGCCATTATTTTCTGCCTACACACTTGAACCCAACTAGCCATGAGTCAACCATCTGAAACTGTGAGCCAAAATAACTCCTTCCCAACTCAAATCCTTTCTGTTGGGTATTTAATTGCGGCAATATGAAAAGTCATTAATGCAGTAATATGTAGCTGAGTTGCATAGAATATTAGATCATGGTGAATGTCCAGGGGATAAAAATAGTGTGTGGTGTGGAGTTCAGAAATGCTAGAGTTAGTGGATTGGGGGTACATTTGTAGGTGGGGCAATCAGGTTGAACATGAGTCAGTACACAGACACTCCTCTATGCTGCAAATTTCTTGAGAGAGGAAAGGATAGACAGGCCCTTTGCAAATATGTCGTAATGAATAAAGCTGGCAGTGGCTGGACATATGATATGCACACACTAAAAAGTGCAGGCTGGGGCTGGAGAGATGGCTTAGCGGTTAAGCGCTTGCCTGTGAAGCCTAAGGACCCCGGTTCGAGGCTTGGTTCTCCAGGTCCCACGTTAGCCAGATGCACAAGGGGGCGCACGCGTCTGGAGTTCGTTTGCAGAGGCTGGAAGCCCTGGCATGCCCATTCTCTCTCTCTCCCTCTATCTGTCTTTCTCTCTGTGTCTGTCGCTCTCAAATAAAAAAATTTAAAAAAAATATTTTAAAAAGTGCAGGTTGGCCTGGCATACAATTCAGATTACATTCCCACACCCTCTGATGCCATGTCTCCCCAGGGCTACTTACTAGATGTTAAATAATGTGTGCTTCTCTATTTAGGCTAAATAGCTTCTTTGTGTTTCCTTAGTACATTGCCCATCTCCTGCTCCCTCCTCAAGACCCATTCTGGGTGCACAAAACTCATTCCTCTTGATATGCATGTGTAGTTGTCACATGTTCAGTTCTGTATCCAGATTCAGACTCATGAGAAATAAACAGCTGTCTCTCTGCATCGTTACTGTGGGACTCGTCAACCAGGGCCTCCTTCTTGGCTTGAAGGACTTTATTTCTCTCTATTCAAGGCTTTTTTTACTCTTAATCACTGTAGTCACAGAGTATATTAGTTATTTAGTGTGTTTTTCTTTCTTCCTATTGCATCTCTACAGTATGCCAAAGTCTTTCTTATCCAACACCTACCCACCTTCCTTCCTTCCTTCCTCCATCCCTTCCTTTTATTCTACCTTCCTTGCTTTCGTTCTTCTCTCTCTCTTCTTCCCTCCCCCCTTCCTCCTTTGGTCTTTTTTCTCTCTTTTAACCAATCTGCAGAGTATGATTCCCATAATAATTTACAAATTTATTTTCTCTTCCAAATTTATCCAAATTGATTAGCGTTGCTAAATGTTCTACTGATGGTATTTGAAACATGATAGCTCTTGGACACAAATCACTTCATCACAGGGATTATTTCTCTACAATCAAGGACACTGTCCTCAGCCAAGCAAAAGTACAAAATGAGTTCCAAAGTAGCTCCTTCAGTTCAAAATGACAGAGCACCTAATTATAGTTTAAGCCTCTGTGGTTCTTTGATTCTTCAGTTCCTATCAAGAAGGTAGAGACTGAACAGGTTAGTTAAGTATAGCACTATAGATTTAAAAATAAAGGAGCTGTGAGGTAGGTGTGGGGCTGGGCTCCATTATTTCAACTTGAAGCAGTGTGTCATATAAAATGAAGCAGAACTGGAAATATAAACATAAAAATAAACTGTTACATGGCTGTAATTATAAACAATAAATAGACTCTTCTGTGAAAAAAATCAGAGATAAAATAAATTTTCCCTTTTATTATCCATTATGATTTATATTTATCCATGCCTTTGGTTTTAAAATCTGAACTGTTTTGATCATTTCAATTTGAAACAAATAATCACATAAATTAAAACCTTGGTTCTACAAGTAAAGTACAAATAAAAAATTGATATCACTCAAAACTATGAATCTGAGATTCCAATTATTATAATCAAACACATTAATCCAAAGCTAGTGCTCCACAGAATAATGGCCATTATTTTCATTATGAAACTCAACTTTTAAATCCCCGAGATTATCTAAACATTTTATTTTATATACTACAGACTTGTGCCATAATATTCTGATAATAAATGAAATACACTGTGCATTTCCTTGTTATTAATTTTTCAATGCTCATGGAATTTTTAAAAAGAAAACTTGTTAAGATTATTTTTGTTTGGGTGTAAATAAAATCCTAGTTTCTATAGCTGGGTTGTATAAAAATAAGCATAAAGTATCTCATGGTCAGGATTTTCTGAGAGGTTCACAGAGCTAAACTATTTTATTAAGGTGGCCATATTAAATTACAAGAATGACTAGATTTTTCTTAGGGCCAGAGAGAGTGTCTTTCTCGGCATGCACCAGTTTCCTACATTCTTCGTAGGAGGGATTTACCATACCAGATATCAATCAGATTAGTGATAATTCCTCTAGACTTTATAATTTATTTTACTAGTAGCCTATGTCTAAAGATTAACCTAACCCAGCTCATGTTTAGTTTGAAAGTCAAGTCATAGAAAATCTGATAGTAGTCTAGACTGGATAATCAGCAAGGGGGTCCCATGATATTTAGTACTTCTTATTCTAACAATAAATAATGCAGTCTCTGATGGAATATTTTTACAGCTTGCTTCATTTACTCACCACAAATACTTACTGTCTGTTCACTATTGAAAGTTATTTTAGAACTTTGTGTCAATGAGCCTTGCCTTTTTCTTTTTTTTTTTTTGTTCTATTTCATGTTCTATTTCAGAGAGATGTATAGTAAATAATAAACAATTTCAAATGAACATATCATATGGTCTGCTAGATGAGAAGTATAATAGAGAAAATGGAGAATTAGATTGTTATATGGTAGACTGGAATGGGGAAGACCAAACTGACATGGACTTTGTTCCAAGGTTTCTTTCCATCAGAAAACCTGGAAGAATGATGGTTCTGTCAAATGACATTGGGTAGGTGGAGGGAAGACTTGGCTGCTAGAGAGAAGTGTGGTGGGGCACATGACCTCAGGGCTGATGCTCTCAGCTTGAGAAGTCTACTGGAAATGAGCATTTCATTCTCTCTTAAGTCAAGGTGGAAGTGATTTCTGTCACATTCAGAAGTGAGCAGGGAATTGGAAATCCTTCATGCTGTTCAAGTGAGCATTACTTTCCAATAACAGATATCTATCCATAGCTCAGACTTTTTATATGACAGATGTTAAAAATAGTTCTATCTCATATGGACATGCACACATAAGGATAGTAGCTCCGGCTTTTATTTTCCGAATGCAGTAAACTTCATTAGAAACAGACAGCTGGGTCCTAAATGAGGGAAGCAAAAGCATATAAACAACAAAGAGAGGTCTCACAAAATAGGCAGAAGAGCTCCCTGTGGGAGTGGCTTACAGGAGACGTCTGGTTGCACAAATTCTCATTGTCCAGAGACTGCTCCTACAAGATCATATGCTACAACCAAGGAAATGTCAGTGATGGAAATTCCCTCAATATCAAACATCAGAGGAGGTGGTTTTGCTCATTAAATACTTCATAAGAAAACCAGATTTTATGAAATCAAAATAATAAATGATGGCCATAAAATGTGTGTGTGTGCGTGTATATGTGTGTGTGTGATATGTACATGCCCAAGAGGTGCCTTTGCACTCATCTGTGATAGCCAGTGTAGAATATTGGGATTCAATTGCACTGCTGATCTCAGAACTCACCATTTGTCACAAGCCAATGTGATTCTCCAGACTCTGCTCCTCTATGGGGACTGTGGTTTCAGTCACATGTGGTTATGCCCAGCTGATTGTATGGGTTCTGGGGATCAAACTCCAGCAGTCTCTCCGGCCTCTTCAGATCCTTACGCTTGCACAGGAAGTGTTCTTAACCACTGCCTCTTATAGCCTTGTATAAAAAAGGAGAAAATATTGTCACATTATAAAATGTGCAACATATTGACAACAAAAAAGACATATCAAAAAAAAAAAAAAAGACATACCACAGGAAACTGTGTTGAAAAGTTTTAAGAAGTGAAGGAATAAGAAAATGTTGGCTGATGCCCCCAGGTAGAATGCCTCTTGTACTGCTTCACTTTCAAAAGTTTCCAACTTAGAGCTCCTTTCCACTTTCTCAGTGTGTACTCTAAAGAAATGTATATAAAGCAGGCACTCTCTCTCTCTCTCTCTCTCTCTTTCTCTCTCTCTCTCACACACACCTATCATTTCTGTATTTCATAGTAAGAAGTTTATAAAATCATAATAAATTATATGTAGAGACACATAAATATATATATAGACAGGTAGATAGATGTATAGGTAGGTAGGTAGGTAGACAGAGAAAGAGAGAGTGCTATAGATTTATATTCAAGTACATATCCATTCCAATGTATATGTCGCCAATATACATACAGCACACACACACACACACACACACACACACACACACACACACACACACACGCAGTGTTTATATACAGACATAATTCTGTTCTTTAGTGCCTGCTCATTTCCTTAGCATCCTGACCTAGTTCCATCAACAGAAACTTGACAAATGTTGCTAATCTATTAATTATGCCTGCTAAGTATCTGTAATACAATATAACTATTGAGAGCATATTAAGAATCACTCATCGCCTATTTCACTTTTCTCCATGGGAAAATGACCAAAATGTTGGGAATAAAAATGCAATGAATTTGAAAGCATTTTTTTCCAAAAATTATACTGTCTGTTGAATAACCATAAATGGACTATTAAAGATAAAAAATGTAATTAGAAAAGAAATTTCCATTGACTCTATAACTTCAGAAGAAGTGAATCATGTTACTTGGATTTGGTCAAGATTTCTGCTTGATTAGCATTTTATGAATCATTTAAAACATCATATAAATTCTACAGCATTGCTACGCCAAGCCTGATATGGTCTGTGAGCATTTTATTATATCCAACACACCATTATTTGGTGTGCTTTCATTTCTGTAGTGTTTAAATAATGCTTTAAAAAACAAATTACATGTTAATGATGAGTAAAAACTTGTTATCCAAAGAGTTACCATTATGTTGCCTTAAACCTGTTTATTGGAGGATAATCCCATTTTCTGGCTTTTAAGGAAAAGAGGCAGCTATCTCAGTTAATTACTATTTCATTGCTAGTACCCCAGAGCAAGCACAGTTAAGTGTTCAATGTTCCAAAGTAATTGGCAAGGACTTAGAAGAACCAGGACATATAAATTTGCACTAACAACTTAAGCTAATTGGCGAAATGGAAATAAATACAAGAATTTAGTGATTAACCCACACTGAAATCAAAAGAAGGGCTGACAGGAAGCACAACCCAAAAGCTCAAGTTCAACTAAACCTGTACAAGATACAAGATTCTTTAATTGGGATTTCCAATGAAATAACCTTCTCAGAGAGCCTCTGTGCGGTCTGCATTAGGACATGCCTGACAGGGGGTGTGCCTTCCCTCTAACATACATCAGAGTGAAATAGAGGAGCTGCCATGGAAATGCAGAAATGTACCCAGAATATGATTTGTCAGACAAATTGGAAAAAAAAATGTAGCAGACACACACACAGAAAAAATAAGTAAGAGACTCCAAAGTATAGCACATTATCAGCATGAAGTATGACGGGGAGAAGTCTGTAGCTATTCAATAAACAAGCCCATGCCACCAAATCAGTAAAACTCTATAGGTCTCTGGCACTACTGAAAATGTGAGTCCACATAAGCTTCCGTGGTCATCATCATAGCTATGATTGTAGTTTTTAGTCTGACAGCTGAAAATCATTAAACAAACAGAGAACACATACTGTCCAGAAGACAGGTTTGAGGGGATCTTTTTTTTTTTTTAATAACCAACCACAGAAAACCATAATGATAGTGCTGTTAGGAACTTCTGAGGTGGAGGTCAGCAACAAACAGAAATGGATGCCCTGCAGTGAGGTAAGGACAGCGCAGCGAGACCCTGCACACACGGCATCAGAGTTGCAAACCCAGCCAGTGCATATGATAGTAACTTAACAGTCCCGGAAAAATTCCCATGCAGCAAACAGTACCAAGCAATAATATACCAGATCAATATTTCAACTTTGTGTTTTCTGTGTTCAAATAAGTACTGATAGTATATGCTATTCTTAATAGCTTCAATCCCACCATCGATGCTTCATGTCAAGTGATTTCTATTGATGGCCAGTATCAGAGATAACAGGCTTTCTTTCTAGGCTCATCCTTATCTCATGCACTCACACTTTGCCTCCTTCTTTCTCCACCCCAGCAAGCTGCCCTCTGTTCCCAGATCCCCCATGGGCTGGTGTGAGTTTTCTTCCATGTGAGTCCTCAACATCTTGTAATCTCCTTATCCCATGCCCTTCGCCGCTACTTCCTCCAGGAAATTTTCCTCCTCGCCTTCTGACAAAAAGTTTAGAACAAGATATAAATGTATGAATCCCAGCACTCACTAGGTGTCTAATTCCTGTTTGAAAGATGGACACTGATTTCTCATTTATAAAATTAGAATATCAACACATGTCTTATAATTTTGGCTTCCTTCTCAGGATTATTATTAAAGTCATATCTATAAATCACTGCTTTCATTCTTATCACCTGCTCTCCCAGAACACTTGGACATAATTCTAGAACTGTCTTTATCAGATGGTACATTTGGACATGGCCATTCTTCTGAACTAGATCAGCTCAGTTCAGCTTAGCCTCTTCAATATTTAGAGTGTGGTCATATGCAGGTGATGAATTAACTATGGGACAGTAAATAAGTCAGTCCAATAGACATATTAGTTTTCTTTTCATTGGTGTTTTAAATAACCTAAGAGGATATTTAAGAAATGGTTATTTCTTAACCTTGGTCTAATGGACCAAATGGAAATAGAATATCATAATAGAGGGGTTCAGAAGCCAGTGGCATCAAGCACTTCTGGAAGTACAGGAAAACCAAGTCTGAAAAGAAGATACAAAATGGCAATGTGTCTTGAGGACACTGTATCCCACTGGATGCTGAGTCCCTCAGTCATGGCTAGTTTGTGAGTTTCCCAATAAATGATATACCAATTAAAAAAAAACACACACACAAACAGAAGGTAACCAAACACTACAGAAAAGAATCAGCAGATGCAACTAACTCATAATTCACAACCTAAGAGTTACAGCTGAAATGCTACTGAGGTTTATTTACATGTTGAATTAAATACAAGAAGTTATATAATTTGTAAAGCAAAAACAAGACAAACAGATTTAAGATGCAACTAAACATAAATACCAGAAGGAAAAATTGTAATCAGTGAAATAAAGAATCCTGGATAAGGGATATACTAGGCACAAGATAAGAAGCAATTAATGGACTGTAGAATACGTATAACAAAGAAACCACCCTATAATATATCTGGTATCCCTGAGCATAAAGATCATGTTAGAATTTTAATACTTAAAAAGGCATTTGGTTACATATATGTGCTGAAAATAAATACATAATAATTTTTTTGATCAGGTTGATTTTCATACCATGTAATACTAATCACTCAATAATTACAAAGTTATTATTCATATCTTGGGCAGAACTCTATAAATTGTTTCTAGGGAAAAAATATTCCTATGAAATTGTCACTTTTATTTCACCTTACATTAAAGTAACATACATTTAGGATGGTATATGTAGACTACAAAATTACTTCAGAATCTAAACATGGTACATAGTGGAGTCATATTCTCAAAGAAAAATATCTCACATTAAATGTAACTTAGAAATCTTAGGTAATTATAGAAGTCACCTCTCATTTTGTGTTTATAATGTGAAGCATGATTAAACACAAGCCCAAACGTTTATGCATTAAAAAAAAAATCTCTCAAATACATATGATAAAAGAAATACTTCATTTGCCTTCTTGGATACATGCCACTGAGTGTGGTGAATAACCCCTGTTAAGCTCATGTGTCAAGGCTTGGTCTCCATGTTGGTGACAGGAACTTTCAAAATGAGGCCCAATAAAATGTTGTTAAGTCTTTGGAAGTGTGGCCTCCAAAAGGGACAGTAGGGGCTGGAGAGATGGCTTAGCGGTTAAGCGCTTGCCTGTGGAGCCTAAGAACCCCGGTTCGAGGCTCGGTTCTCCAGGACCCACGTTAGCCAGATGCATAAGGGGGCGCAAGCATCTGGAGTTCGTTTGCAGAGGCTGGAAGCCCTGGCGCGCCCATTCTCTCTCTCTCCCTCTATCTGTCTTTCTCTCTGTGTCTGTCACTCTCAAATAAATAAATAAAAAATGTAAAAAAAAAAATTCAAAAGGGACAGTAGGACCCTGGCCAGTCTATCTATGGCTCAAGATAGAAGAAATTTGCTCTTTAGCCCATCCCTAACATGACATTCAGCCTTCAACAGATACTCAAAGCAGTGAGACTACCTGATCTTGGGCTGGAACCTACAGAATTATGCCCCCCCCCCAAAAAAAAACCTTCTCTTTTTATAAATTGATCCAGGCATCTCAAATGCCAAACTGAAAAAAAATATATGTAGTGAATAAAATTTTAGTCTCTTCATAAAGTGATGGCCATGATGTGCTTCATAAGACAATGTGAGGAATAGAGTGTTAGGGCTGTAGATTTAAGACACAGCTCCCATGTGATTTATTTGCTGACCAGGGCTAAGAATACAACCTTGGGGACAGTGGCACTCATTATATAGCTGAGATCTACAGAAACAGCTCCAAAATAAGTAAACAAACTCAGAAGTAGCTCGTTTGGAATGCCATATCTCCAGCCCAAGAAATGGGATATTATTATTGTTGTTGTTGTTTTGAGGTAGGGTTTTGCTCTAGTCCAGTCTGAGCTGGTTTTCACTGTGTAGTCTCAGGGTGGCCTTGAACTCAAGGCAATCCTCCTACCTCTGCCTCCCAAGTGCTGGGATTGAAGGCGTGCACCACCACCCCTGGCAAGAAATGGGATATTTGTTAGAGCTCTTTAATATCATGGGTGTGAAGTAGATAAGCATAGGGAAATAGCTTAGACACCTGGGAGCTGTTTAGCTTGGGCAGTAAACACACCCTTTCTCTAACACCTAACAATGTACCTAGCAACCTTTTGTCAACCTAGGACCCCCCACCTGCCTCAAGTTACCCAAAGCTGAGATAAGTCTTCCTCTCCTAAAAACCTTTTACCAACACCCATTTTGTGATCACATTTTTTACTCAAATATAAAGATATATCTGGGATTGGAAGACAGGATCTATCTGACTTGGATTGGCTTTAGGTGCATGTTCAGTAAGTCAAACTAATGTCCTCAAAGTGGACTCTTTATTTGCCATCATATACTTACACATGACTGGCAGTACATATGCTCACAATCAGATGCATCATGGGACAGCACACAATCAGTAGAGACAAGTTTATATAACTCAAGTCTGTCAATCAAAATAGAGAGCCACACAAACTATGTCCCCTGGCAAATAGTTCATCGTTCTCTTGGGCCCCATAAAAACAAACTTCAAACAGTAGCCTGTTACTCTTGGCAATCTAGCTCAAGAAAGCCCAGTGCTTGCAGCTTATTGCATACCTTTGCTTTACTTTCTAATAAAGTTTCTAAAAAAGAAATACTTTAAGATGCCAAGAACCTAGAAATACACAAACAGAGGTCACCAAAAGCAGATAAGGCTCTTGGTTCAATTTCTAATATGACCAAAAAAAAAAAAAAAAAAAAAAGAGAGAGAGAGAGAGAGAGAGAGAGAATAAGCAAAACAAAACATTTATTGTACATTAGAGATCTTCAGTTCTTCTGTTTTGCCCCTTCTAGCCCAGTACCAATATTGGTAACCAAAATGATAGTTTATACCATAGACAAAATGTATTTGCTGTGCATAGATCATAAAGTGCACTGGCTTTTGTTGCATATGGTCATAGGTCACTCATTCTCAGTGCAGTAGTGTCTGATAAATATTTATGAAGTAAAGATAATGAATGACACATAATGATCGCTAAATTCAAAAACAAAGAAAAAGAAGGAAAAGAACAGAAAAAGAAATAAAACAAGGGTGGGGGGAACGACCATAATAGTGTTCATTTGCCACATGATGAAAGAAACAGACCAAATCTGATCTGCAGCCTGAGTCCCCTCAAGCAACAGGAGCTGTAAGAAATATTATAATGCCTGCTCCATGTCATAATAGTAAACTAAAACATCACCAGCAGTTGGATCACCCTTTCCTGTTGTTTAACCTTTAAGGTGTGTCTTCTCCATAATTTGATTGGCAAAGCCAGGGGCAAAGGGTATCGCTTGAATTACAGTGTGGTGATTAGGACATCAGCAGGTAATCCAGACATTGAAGACTGAGTGACTTCCTGCTTCTTATGCCTTATTGTATCTCTTGTCATGTGCCAAGCAGTCTGTGAATCCCCGTCTGTCATGGGGTTAGGAGCATACAACACAGGAAACTTGGAGAATGATTAAAAGTTGGGCAGAATGCAAGAGAACCTGGGCAACATGGGAAGGAGGCATGGGAGCATCAGGTGGTGAACCTAGAAGGACTGGCCTAGGCCTTGTTCTGAAAACCATGACTTCAGTGAAAACCACTTGGAGAAAAACCCTGGTGGCTGGACTCCACCCCAAAACAATGATCTCAGGATGGCTAAGGGTGGATCCCTGGCCTCTATTTTGCAAAGCTGCCCAGGCGATCCTTCCATGCAACTAAGCATAAGAAAGAACCATTGGTTTAAAGCAGAGACCAAGCTGAGGTGATAAACAGACACACCTGAAGTTGATCCCAAACTTTATCATGAGGAAAAGTTCTCTGGAAGATGTATTTAAATCATGCACTTGCTCACACTCACCCCGCGCTAACCAGGGACTGTAGATTCACTTGGTCAAGGTGAGCCCTCGCCCTGCATGAGTCACGGTCTCCCCAAGGATCCAGGAGGAAGAGAAACCCTAGGGCCAAGATGGTAAATAATGATGAAGAAAGAAGAGAGGAGGGACATTTACTTCAAGGCGACCTCCTCTTTTAGTCCTGGTCCAGAGGAAACACACTAAAGTTTAGGTGTTGAAAGCAGTAACAGATTTATTATTGTTATTATTTTCCTAAAACGATGCTTCACTAGAATAGAAGCCATGAGTACTATTTATTAAGATTTCATTTGCTGAAAGCATGTGTATGTGAATGAACCAGCACCTGTGCATGCATCACCTTACTTTTTTCAGTAGCAAACCATCCATGCCTGATTGAAGAGGCCGCCCTATCATCAGTGTTCTATAAGGCATAATTTTCACAACTGGAAAGCTCTGTAACCGTAAGCGTGCTTTGAGGGGTCGACTATCTGGCACTTAATAAGCATCTTTTAAAATTAACACAAGGGCTGGAGAGATGGCTTAGCAGTTAAGTGCTTGCCTGTGAAGCCTAAGCACCCCGGTTCGAGGCTCGGTTCCCCAGAACCCACATAAGCCAGATGCACAAGGGGGCGCACACGTCTGGAGTTCCTTTGCAGTGGCTGGAAGCCCTGGCACACCCATTCTTTCCCTCTCTCTCTCTCTCTCTCTCTCTCTCTCTCTCTCTCTCTTTCTCTCTCTCTCTTTGCCTCTTTCTCTCTGTCTGTCGCTCTCAAATAAAATAAGCAAAAAAATTAAAATTAACACGCGATACCTCTGATGAAAGCTGATGCAGAAATCTTTGAATGACCAAATGGGGAAGATGCAAGAAATGGCCTCTAATTTCTTTTCATTAAGAGATGGAGAATTCAGTTTGAGAATGTCGACTCTCAATTCTTCCCCGCCCCCACCCCCGCTGAACACCCGCTAAATTGTTCAGTCATCTGCTTCTATGTTCCACTGAATTGCAACTATTTCACAAGGTATTACTGAACAAAATTTTAAGTGCGGGTTGCAATCCAGCACGAGCAGAGAGTAGTGGGGAAATTATCAACGTGAACATTAGCACATCACTCCACTTTGGGATCATGGCTGCCTTGCCTTTAAAATGAAGCTACCGTAGCAGTGATTACTTACAAAGCCTATGTGTACTAGGATTTTTGTACACACTTTTTTCATAGTTTGATATTTAGATGTTATTTTAATTTATAGGAGAGAAAACTGAGGTCATGAACCCAAGGTGAAGTTTTGATGTAGCTATATAAGAAGGTTTTTCAGTTATCCCTGAAGTGTTGGAGGAAAGCCCCTGAGTCTAGCAGGGAGCAGGAGCTCAAGACATTCCTTAAGTCCCTGAAGCCTCCAAACACACTCATTATCATCCCAATTATTCCCACGTGTATATCAAGAAAAGGACACTGGTGGTCCTGCACGGCAGTTACGTCATCTTTTGGAATAAGTCAAGATTGAAAAAAGCATTTGCAAAGTTCAGTACTTTCTTTCTAGGGAATGTACGGGGCTAGCGCAGTGGAGGCTAGAACAGGTTGGAATTGCTCTCCTGCCTTCTTAGATTTGTGACTTATGCCAGGTGGCTAATCTCGGTTTCTTCATCTGTGAGAGGCAATGTGAGTCCATTGATCCCTAAGGTTCACTCAAACGCAAAACATCTAGTGCACACATTCCTTCCTTAGCCACATCTCTACTGTAAATACACGTGAAGAGTTCACTCACCTAGAAAAGCTGCCTAATTTGCAGAAGGGCGCCTGCAAGCTGAGTTGGCTGTTCAGAGGTTTGGATATTATATTTATTTATTCAGGGATCTGCAGTCCTCCTCCATATTTATCTTTAGTCTGCAGGTAATCTCTTTGTGAGATGGCAGGGAGGGGAAATCAAATATTATATTCAGAGTAAGCAAAATGCTTCCATTTCACTCAACACTCTGTGAGTTTTCTTTTAACCAAGCTCTGCCCAGAGAACATTTAGAAAACTATGCAAATAAAAGCTTGGTAAGATAGATAGCATGCATGGGAACTAGGAAGGGCCAGAGTCCAAAATTATTACAGATCTAGAATGTTCTGCTTAACAATTCAGGGCATGATGTGCTATTGTAATCCTTAGGACTGTCAGATAAACAGAACAAGGAATCTAGATCCCACAGACCATCTGGAAGAGGGATCAGAAAACAACCTTAGCTCAAAAGTAATTCTTCTGTAATCTGACTTCGCTATAATCCACTCAATGGCCCTTTGGTTTCTGTGACTTCCAGTTTACCTGCACCACACATCTATTATGTCCACAGAGTGATGAAGATCAAGGAAATAGTGGAATCAACTAGGCTTTTCAGAGGAATGTAAGGGGAGCATAACAGTCAAGGGTCATAGAAACACAAACTCTGAAAGCACTGTGGCAACTTGGGGTAAGGTATTGCATCTCCTACAGCTTAGTTTCTTTATAGGCAACACACAGTCATGATAGGGACATTAGCATCTACTTCACACACCTGACACGGTGATGTACATATAAGAACGTTAGGGTGTCACCTGTGTATTTGATACGCTCCAAAATGATAGATGTATAAGATGAGCTTAAATGAATTGGTAACCCTCTTTAACCAGCATTGTGATATAGGGGTCCTATATGCTTAAAGGATGTTTTGCTCCGGACACCAAAGAATGTCTTTCTACTTCAAACTCGATTTTGCTGCTGTCACGCACAGTGGCCTGCATTTGTCTCTTGAATTGTTTTGAAGCCCTCTGGGAATTTTCTTTAAATATTTTATTTGTTTATTTATTTATCTGCATGAGCAGAGAGAGAGAGAGAGAGAGAGAGAGAGAGAGGAGAGAAAGAAAGAGAGAGAGAATGGGCATGCCAGGGCTCCTAACCAGTGCAAAGGAACTCCACATGCATATGCCAAGTTGTATATTTGTGCATCTGTCTTTAAGTGGATCCTGGGAAACTGAACCCAGGTTGTTAGGGTCTGAAATCAAGCACATTAACTGATGAGCCATCTCTCCATTCCCCCTCTGGGTCTTTGACTGAATCCTTTCCCTCTTTCAGACCCTTCCCCTTTTTCAAGTCTTCAAGCTTTGAATTTCATGCCTTGACAGTGTGCCCTCTTGTGGGGCAATCATCATTACTGCGTGTCTGACTCATCTTTACCTCCAAAGCTGAAGGGTGCTCTAAGCTGGAAAGACGGGGTCAGCAGTACACGGGTTACAACACAGAGCACAGACACAGTGACTGGGGTAACAGACAGCATTTGAGCTCATCATAAGCACAGGCCTTCTTTGCTAAGATATGCCTCTCACGTAGCGTCCCTGTACTTGGGAGTCACTCCCATGGAAGTCTTCCAGAAGCATTAACTTTATTGCTTTCCTCTGGCCTTCTGTGTCTCTCTATTACCTATTTCCTCAATGAAGCTTCTCTTCTCTTCAGGGTCTCCTTCTGTGTGCTTCGCCCTATATGAACTACCTCTCCAGAGCGCTTCTTCTCACCAAGTCATCTCTTTGCTAATGAACCTGAAAGTACTTTGTAGCTTGCCTGCAGAGAGTGCTGGGTAAGAGCCCAGATTCCTTGTCAACTCGAGCTTCACATGTAGAGGCCACAGGATCAGCCGGGTCAGTGTGTGATTACATGGCAGAAGACATGGGAGTGAATATAATTTTGTTTTTGCTTTTTCCAAGTGATGACTCCACACAAGTTCCCCAAGATGGAGCTCACTCTTCTTTTCCCTTTAAAAGGGCAAACTTTTTTTTTTTTAATTTTTTGTTGTTTTGTCCAGGTAGAGTCTCCCTCTAGCCCAGGTTGACCTGGAATTCACTATGTAGTCTCAGGGTGGTCTGGAACTCACGGGGATCCTCCTACCTCTGTCTCCCCAGTGCTGGGATTAAAGGCGTGCGCCACCACACCCTGCTCAAAGAGGAAACTTGATTTGTCTCTGCACAGTTCCAAGATTCTCTAAACGCCCCCGACATCAGCCGAACTCTCACTAAAAGTGTAGCCTGGGAGGCTGGAGAGATGGCGCAGTGGTTAAAGGCACTTGCTTGAAAACACCTAAGAGCCCAGCTAGTTCATCAATACTCACATAGAAACAGTCGCACAAAGTTGTACATGTGTCTGCAGTCTATCTGCAGCAGGATGAGGCCATCGCATGCCCATTCTCTCCCAAAACAAATCAAAACATAATGGAAACCCTTGAAAATAAACAAGTAAATAGCAAGTGTTGCAGTCAGGTTTGCATTGCTGGTAGAAATCACCCAACCAAGAGCAGCTTCTGGGAAAAAGAGATTTATTTTGGCTTACAGGCTCGAGGGGAAGCTCCACGATGGCAGGGGAAAACGATGACATGAGCAGAGGGTCAACATCACCCCCTGGCCAACATAAGATGGACCACAGCAACAGGAGGGTGTGCCAAACACTGGCATGAGGAAACTGGCTATAAAGCCCATAAGCCCACCCCCAACAATACACTCCCTCTGGGAGGCATTAATTCCCAAATCTCTATCAGCTGGGAACCTAGCATTCAGAACACCTAAGTTTATGGGGGTCACCTGAATCAAACCACCACATTCCGCCCCTGGCCCCCATAAACTGATATCCATACATGATGTAAAAAAATTTTGTGTGTGATTTGCAAAGGATCTTGTGAGTCTTCTGTAGATGAGCGTCTGACTTTGGCAGCACTCCTACTGAAGATTCTGCTTTTTCTCCACAATAAGTACTCGGTGCCTTTGTTTAAAAAAATATATAAGTAAGTTGTCTGGGTGTAGCTTACTCTTTGAATTCTCTATCCTGTTCTAATCATCTGTGTGTCTCTTTCTATACTGTCACCATGTGTTTCAGTAATGACAGAGTTGTGGTGTACGCAGAAGTCAGGTGTTGTGATGCCTCTAGCCCTGTGTATTCACCATCAACTCACACTGGAATTCAGAGTCTTCTATGTTTCCATGTAAATTTTAGTGTTGTTTTATTTCTCCACCTGTGAATACCTTTTTGGGGATTTTGATGAGAATTTCATTAGATCTATAAATCACTTGGGATAGTGATATAATTTGAACAGTGATTCTTGTGATCTGTAAACATGGGTTAGCTTTCCATAATTAATTGGTGCTCTGTGGAATTTTTTTTATTGTATTTTGTTTATGAGAGAGAGAGAGAGAAATTGATGCAGCAGGACCTCTGGCCACTTCCATGGAACTCCAGACACGATGTGTGTGCCATCTTGTGCATATGTGCGACCTTGCACATTTGCATCTCCATGTATGCCTGGCTTATGTGGGAACTGGAAAGTAGAACATGAACCCTTAGGCTTTGCAGGTACGAGCCTTAACCACTAAACCATCTCTCCAGTCCCCTTTGTGGCGTTTTTCAAGGAGCTCTTTCACCTCTCTGTATATCAAAAAATTTTCCAATTTAATTATAATTACACAATGGAATGTTGTTCAGTCATTAGAGGAATGAGATCCTGGCCATTTTGTCACTTGGGAACTGGAGAATACTATGTTTACTGAGACTAGTCATATACAGAAAACAAATACCACATGTTCTCACTCATTTGTGGGAAGAGACAAAGCATTCTTAAAGAAGAATAGAATGGAATGGTATATACTAGATGAAGAGAAGGGCTTGGGGAAAGGGAGACAAACAGAAACTAAGAAGAATTCTATGAACTTAGAAAGAAGTCAGGAAAGAAAAGGAGGAAGAAAGAGGATCCTGAATAGAAGTAGGGTGGATGGACATGATCAATGAAGGATGTAAGTGTGCATAGTAATATCACAATGAACCTCATTAATTTGTACAATGTTATATGTTAATAAAAATGAAATAAACAAAAAACATGCAAAAATCAGAAAACAAATTATGAATACCATGGTAAATCTTTATTACCAATAATTATTTTCAATGTAAAACAAATTCTATAATAAAAAGTTAAGTGGTTGAGTCAATAACAAAAAACAATAGCTTAGGTTGGAAAGATTGCTTAGTGGTTAAGGCATTTGCTTGCAAAGACAAAAGACCCAGGAAAGATTCCCCAGGACCCATATAAGCCAGATGTACAAGGTGGTGCATACATGTGGAGTTCATTTGCAATGGCTGAAGGCCCTAGTGCACCCATTCTCTCCCTCTCTCTCTCCCTCTCTCTTTCTCTCTCTCTCTGCCTCTTTCTCTCTCAAATACATAAATAAAAATAAAACATTAAAAAATATCTTGCCATATGTTGCTTTTACCAGAAAGAACACAAATAGAAAGTGTAATCTTGCAAAGAAATATGTACAAATTAAAATCAATTAGAGGTTTTATACTTAGACAAAATAGATTTTAAGTCAAAAGATTTTAGAAATATGATGATGGTCATTACAAAATGATGAACTATTAGTTAACCAGAAAAAAAAAAAATATATATATATATATATATGTTCAGTTATAAATATATGTGCTGGGACTGGGAAATGGCTTGGAAGGTAAGAATGCTTGCCATGCAATGAGGGCCAAAGGCCCTGAAGTGGCCTGAGTTCAATCTCTTGTAGCCACATAAAACTCTAGGTGTGATCACACGTGCCTGTTACCTGTTACTCTAGTCTTGGGGTGGAAGAGACAGGGAGATTTACTGGTCAGTCAGCCTGGCTAAGAAAAAAAAAAATGCCATCTCTGAATTCAGTGAGAGGTTCTGTTTTAAGAAAATAGCATAGGGCTGGAGAGATGGCGTAGCGGTTAAGCGCTTGCCTGTGAAGCCTAAGGACCCCGGTTCGAGGCTCGGTTCCCCAGGTCCCACGTTAGCCAGATGCACAAGGGGGTGCACGCGTCTGGAGTTCGTTTGCAGAGGCTGGAAGCCCTGGCGCGCCCATTCTCTCTCTCTCCCTCTATCTGTCTTTCTCTCTGTGTCTGTCGCTCTCAAATAAATAAATTAAAAAAAAAGAAAAAGAAAATAGCATATAAGGGTGATAGCAGTGAAATTTGACAGTCTTCTCTGGCTTCTATACATGTGTACACAAGCACACGCACCTGTACACACGTATGTACATACTATAGTACACACACTCTGCATGCCATAGACACATGCAAAAATAAAGAAATATGCATTGCATCTAACCATATAAAGCAATGAACTGAACCAATAATTACTTAATGAACTGAAGGGAGGATTTATATGACAATACTATGTAAAAGTAGGGAACTTTGATGCCACAAGGTGAGAAATGAACACATCATTTATACAGAAAACATACATTGCACTTGACCAATTAGACCAAATACACCTGACCAAAATATATAGAACTTTCCACCCAACATGAGCAGAATGCATGTTCTTCTCATGTGTGCATGGAACATCCTTGCGGATATATCATACATCAGGTCACAACGCTAACCTTAACAAATCTAACAAGATTGAAATTATGTCAAGGATCCCTTTGAATTAAAATATCATAAAACTAGAAATTGATAACATGAAAAATCTTGGAAAATACATATGTATTTTAATGCATAGAATATAAACCAAAATGTTCCTAAACAAGCAATAGGTCACAAAATATTTCAATTTTAAAAATACCTTGAAATGTATAAAAATGGAAATACTACATGAAACTTTCCATGATGGAAATCTATCGCAAAAATCACCAGTATAAAAAATTATTACCACAAGCACCTTAAGTGATGTCTTGAAGAACTGGAAAAATAAAAAGGAACTTAACAGAAGGACGAAATAATAAAGGTGAAAGAAGGATGAGATAGAAACTGGGAAAACAATAGAAAAAGTTAAGCAAAGAGAAATTTCTGGAAAATACAAATACCAAACAGATACACTCCTATATCAACTAAGAAGTGAAAGAAAGAAGTTAATAGTAAGATCAGAAGTAAAAGAAGTCACAACTGAGTTTCCTAAAATATAAAGGCTCATAAAAGACCTTCAGGTATAACTGTGACCCAACGGGTTATACAACCTACACACAGCTTCCTTTTTAAAAATATTCTATTTGCTGGGCATGGTGGTGCACGCCTTTGATCCCAGCACTGGGGAGGCAGAGGTAGGAGGATCGCTGTGAGTTTGAGGCCACCCTGAAACTCCATAGTGAGTTCCAGGTCAGCCTGGGCTAGAGTGAGACCCTACCTAGAAAAAAATAAAATCAATTTGTTTATTTGCAAGCAGAGAGAGACAGACAGAGAGGATGGGCACACCAAGGCTTCGAACCATTGCAAAGGAATCTCAGATTCATGCGCCACTTTTAGAATCTGGCTGACATGGGTTCCAAGAATTAGAACCTGGGGCCTTCGGCTTTACAAGGAAGTGCCTTAACCACTTAGCCATCTCTCCAGCCCCGTACAGCTTCTTAAGGGGCATGTGGCATAGTGGGAACTAAAATTTAATTCAAATTCTTTTGTATCATAAATTTTAGGTGCTTCTGGCAGCTCATGCCAGTCACAGAGCCCTCCTGCATTACCACCTTCGTTCTAAACATGCAACAGAAGACAAGCACTTTGCGCCGAGCACACCATCTCAGCACCCAACACTGGAAAGTACCGCCTGAAACATCTTGCCTCCAAGTCAGGACTATTCTATGTTACAATTTCCTGCTTGGACCACACAAAGATTTCTGGTCTTATAGAGACAGAATGGTTTAATTACAGAAAGCAAATCTTTTAATGTGTTCCTGCCATCATTCTTCAACATATGATTATTAAATTAGTCTGTCTTTGGATTGGATTGTGTTAAAATGTTTGATTTTTGAAATTGCTGTTTGAATTGCTGACTTGGGTTTCATAATAAAAATTATTTCATTAATTTTGGCTTGTGATTAGGAGAGGAGTTCCAGCAATTTCTGAAATGGCCCTACATACACTTTCTCCCATTTTATTTGTGTGAAACAGTGTTCTCAGCATTAGTGAGTATAAAATGAAATATCAAACAACTCTGAAAAATAATGAAAATATACTATGTCCATAGTATTAAATAATCTGATAAGATTTAATTATTTTTTGAAAGATTTTTATAATTATTTATTCATTCATTCATTCATTCATTCATTTAAGAGAGAGAGAAAGAGAAAGGCAAACAGAGAAAGAGAATGGATGCACCAGGGCCTCTAGCCACTGCAAGCGAACTCCAGGCACATATGCCACACGGCTTTATGTGGGTACTGGTGATTCAAATCCAGGTCCTTGGGTTTTGTAACCAAACACCTTAACCACTGGGGGAAAAAAAAAACCCTCCAACCCCAATATTTAACTCTTTATGTAAAAATTACCAAGCTTAGTCATCTCATTATTATATAAATTTGTTTTCACCTTTAATAAATGGTAAAATTTTATGTATACCAAAGAATTTGTTTAAAAACAAGTTCTTTATGATTCACAGTCAGTGAATGATTGACTTGTATCAATGATGCACAAGGATATTAAACAAATAATAAATTGCCTCTCACCAAGGAAATATTCAAGCCCAGAGAGCTGCACTGCTGAATTCTAGAATGTAATTACAACAAAAGCAAAGAACAATTCTTTTCAATATCTTCCAAAAAATGAAGTAGAGGGAACCCTTCCAAATTCATCCGATGAGCCTAAGACTGCCTTAGACCACAGTCAGACAAAGAAAGCAAATTATATGTCAATATCCATGATGAAAAGAAGTGCAAAAATCTCCAACAAAATATTAGCAAAATCAATTCAATAATGCCAACATGAGGAGATTCTGAGACCCCAGTACCCTTGGAAAGCCAGACATGGCAACGCACACCTTTAATCCCTGCACTGGGAAGGCAGAGAAGGGAGAATCCCTGGGTTTTGATTTCTAGCTAGTTTAGTCAAAGAAGTGAACTCCAAGTTCAGTGAGACCCTGTCTCACAAAACAAGGTCAACATCGATTGAAGAAGACTCTTGATATCGACTTCTGCTCTCCACATACATGTACACATGCCATGTACACACATGCATACACATACTTATACACATACACAGACATAGAAACATGTAGCATGCACACATGTACATACACCATGTGCAAAAAGAGAATACAGTAAAAGATTCTATCATTCTCTTACCATAATAAAGTAGAATTTTTCTCTGGGATGCAAGGCTATCTCAGCATATAAAAACTTAATTGGTATATCACAATAATATATGTAGAAAATCATGTAATCGTGTTAATAAATGCATAAAATGCACTTGGCAAAATTCAATACTCTTTTGTGAATAAAAATTCTCAGATTGGGCTATAGAGATTGCTTAGTGGTTAAGGTGCTTTCCTATGAAGCCTATCCTGCCTCTCTCTCTCTCTCTCTCTCTCTCTCTCTCTCTCTCTCTCTCATAAAAAAAAATCTCAGTATGGGATGGAGAATGGTTAGGGTACTTGCCTGTAAAGCCTAACAACATATGTTTGACTTCCCAGTACCCATCCAAAGCCGAAGCCCAAAGTGATGCCTGCATCTGGAATTCATTTGCAGTGGCTGAAGGTCCTGGCATACCCATCCTCTCTGTCTGTCTTCTCTCAATCTCTCTTTCTGGTAGCAAATATATAAGCACATATTTTTAAAAAAAAAAATCCTCAAGAGAATAGTTATAGAAGGAAAACCTCAACATACCTCAATAAAAATTGCATCCTAGCCAGGTGTGGTGGAGCACACCTTTAATCATAGCACTCAGGAGGTAGAGGTAGGAGGATCACAGTGAGCTCACCCTGAGACTACATAGTGAATTCCAGGTCAGCCTAGCCTAGATTGAGACCCTACCTTGAAAAACCAAACTAAATAAATAACTAAATAAAATTTGTGTCCTACATGCATATAACTAACTTCATTCATAATATTGAAATACTAAAGGCTTTTCTTTTTAAGAAAAAAATGCAAGCATGTTCCACCACATCTGGTACAGCAGCTTTTCAATAATGATGCTATAAAGTTTCTGTACAGCAAGAATAACAATCCAAAATAAATGAACAATAAAATAAAAAGGTAAAATAAAATAAATGGCTCAGCAATGAAGGGGCTTGCCTGCAAAACCTAATACCCAGGTTCAATTCCTCAGTACCCATGTAAAGCCAGATGCACAAAGTGGCACATGCATCTGGAATTTGTTTGCAGGGGCTAGAGGCCCTGGTATACTCATTCTCTCTTTGTCTCTTCTCTGTCTACCTCTTTATATTTGAAAATAAATAAAAATGTGAAAAAGCCAGGTGTGGTGGCACCCATCTTTAATCATAGTACTCAGCACTTGGGAGGCAGAGGTAGGAGGACTGCTGTGAGTTCCAGGCTAGCCTGAGACCACATAGTGAATTCCAGATCAGCCTGGGCTCAAGCAAGACCCTACCTCAAAAAAACAACCAAACAATAAAAAAAAAAATTAAAAAATGGAGAGTAGGGCTGGAGAGATGACTTAGCAGTTAAGGCATTTGCCTGCAAATCCAAAGGATCCCAGTTCTGTTCCCCAGGACCCAGGCACTCCCATTCTATCTCTCTCTTTTTTTCTCTCTCTTTCTCTCCCCTTTTCTCCCTATCAAATAAATGGATAAAATTAAAAAGATAGAGGGTAAAGGTTGGAAAGCACACAAATAAAAGGGAGCAATTGCACATTGTTTCTGAGACAATCCATTACTATAGACTTGAGAAATGTTATAGACTTTCCTGCTAAAATTAATACTATATTACATCATACTTCTACCTACTGGTAACATATGCAAAGGACAAGGGATATATGAACCCCTGTGTTTACTGAAGCTTTTTTTACAATATGGAAGCAGACTAAGAATTCATCAACAGATGAATGAATAAAGAAAGCATGCCATGGAGATGAAGAGATGCCACAACAGTTAATGCACTTGCCTGCAATGCCTACTGATACAGATTCAATTCCCCAGTGCCCACGTAGAGCCAGATGCACAAAATGGAGCATGTGTCTGGAGTTCATTTGCAGCCACAGGAGGCCCTGGGGTGCCCATTCTCTCTCTCGCTCTCTCTCTCTCTCTCCCTCTCTCTCTCTCTCTCTCTCTTCTCTCTGTCCCTCTCTGCTTGAAAAAAATAAAATAAAAAAGATAAAAAGAAAGCATGCCATATTTACATATGAAAACTATATAGCCTTCAGAGTGGGGAAATGTTACTTTTGTAACAAATTGATGACTCTAAATGAAATGATGATAAATAAGCCAAACACATTAAGACAAATGATGTGAACTCCTTATAGGGAATCTAACAAATTCGTATGCATGTAAGTTGAGAGCAGAATATGAATTATCAATGGCTAGGAGAGAGCAGAAGGTTGTTGATCAAAGTACAAAGTTTCACATGGGCAGGAGGAAAGGGACTTGAGATCATTACACAGCATGGTGACTTTAGTCAGGGCAAACATATTCACTTCAAAAAGAATGAACTGGGTTGGAGAGATGGCTTAGCTGTTAAGGCATTTGCCTGTGAAGCCTAAGGACCCAGACTTAATTCCCCAGAACCCACCTAAGCCATAAGCACATGGTGGAGCATGCATCTGGAGTTCAGTTGCATGCAGTGGCTACTGGCCCTGGCATGCCTAGACTCTCATTCTCTCTCTTTCTCTCTCTCTCTCAAATAAAAAAGTGTAAAAATATATATTAAAAAAGAGTGAACTGAATATCTCACCAATTATGGGTAGGAAACTTAATGGACATTTAGCTAGTTTGATTTAACATCACCCTGTTTAAATATCACATTGTTCTTTTACTCTCTCTCAAATAAATAAATAAAAATAAAAAATTAAGAAAATAACAAAAAATGGGATGGAGAGATGGTTTAGTGATTAAAGCATTTGACTACAAAGCCAAAGGACCCTGGTTCAATTCCCCTGGATCCACACAAGCCAAATGCACAAGGTGGTACATGCATCTAGAGTTCCTTTGAAGTGGCTGAAGACCTTGGTGTGCCCACTTTCTCTTCTCTCCCCCCCCCCTCTCTTTCATTCTCTCTGTGTCTCTCCCTCTTTCTCCCTCTCTCAAATAAATAAAAAATATAAAAATGAATATTTAAAAAATTATATTGATCCCAAAAATATTTAAGAACACTATTTGTCAACAGAAAGTTAATAAAATTTCAAAAAATAATAAATTGCATTTTTAAAAAGCAGGTATGAATGAGGAAGCTGTTCAGAAAGTAGGAGGAAATCTGAAAGACAATAAATGAAGTTTTTTAAATAATCTGTAAAGCTCTATCTTGGATTTTTCCCAGTTTTCCCAGCAAAGGGCAATTGACTTACAATACAATAAGTTATTCAGTGGTTGTCTGTCATTCTTTCTAGTTTTCTATTCTACTCTCCTTTAAGTTTTTCTTTTAGTCAGTCCTAGAACCGAAGTGGACTCCATTCAACGTCCACTATCACATGGCATTACTAGTGTACAGAAATGTGTATTTGCATATGTAATGTATATTTACATATGCATAAGCCACTCTGAGGTCAAGATCTTTAGGCAAAAAGGCCTAAAATCTTGAAGAGATTTTTACATGATTCTGTAGGGTTGGAATAAGATTCTTCTTATTTGAATACTTTTATTTAATACCAAATTCTCTGTAACTATACAATAATAAGAAAGCACTTACTTTATAATAAAGCCAAAAGTGAACTATTATTGCAATGAAACTTGGTATGATTATCTATGGCAGCAATAGCTGATATATAGATAGATAGATTATATTATATACATATTATATATATTATATATATAATATATATTATAGCACAATATGTTGTATTTTGTGTTTAGCACCTAAATATGGAATGCCATTAGAAGTATTAAAAATAGTGTATGTGGTATCAACAAACTACACACACACATATGCACATATACGCACATATACAGATGCAGGATATACAGAGAAAAACTCATTGTTCATTGTTCACAGCTATATTTAGAAGTGATAGGCAGATTAGAATTAATTGCATCACATCAGGAAAAGTTATTTTTTAAACAAATTGTTCTCTTATGCAATAGTTTCCAAACTTGGCTAATTGTGGTAACTCTATTCTTTGGTATGTCCAACAGGAGCCTCACTTGGAATTAACTTCTTAGTATATGCTTACCAGTTACAAGCTAATTAATAGTAACTACAATGAATCCGGAACTCCTACAACATCATCAGAACACACTGGTGCTATGAAAATAAAACCAAATATGACTGTGACATAAGCACACTGCTCCACCCTCTTCCTGAACTCCACGAATATGTGGAAGCAAAATATCCTCTTCTACAGTGTTGTTTACAGATATAAAATTTTATGCTTTGATGAGTCCTCTAGAGATCACCTGGAAACTCATAGATTAAAAAAAAAAATTACAGAGAATTAAGACTTGAACAAGAAATCCAAGTATCAGCCAGGCGTGGTGGCGCACGCCTGTAATCCCAGCGCTCGGGAGGCAGAGGTAGGAGGATTGCCATGAGTTCGAGGCCACCCTGAGACTCCATAGTGAATTCCAGGTCAGCCTGGGCTGGAGTAAGACCCTACCTCAAAAAAAAAAAACCCAAAAAAAAAAAAAAAAGAAAAAGAAATCCAAGTATCAAACTGAACTTTATCCACTTTAGAAGTGAACTTCTTCCAATATGTCCAAGTCTATCTCATCCACAAGGAGGAATGTTTTATATATCCAATAAAAATAAGCAGATGAGGGGCTGGAGAGGTAGCTAAGTGGTTATGGTGCTTGACTGACAAGCCTAAGAATCCAGGTTCAATTCTCCAGGTCCCACGTAATCCAGATGCATAAGGAGTTGCATGTGTCTGGAGTTTGCTTGCAATGGCTAAGAGGCCCTAGCATGCCCATTCCCCCTCTCATAAATAAATAAAAATAAATATTTTTTTAAATGAGCAGATGAGCTCCTCTACCTCCTAACACACAAATAGTGATTCTGCATGTAGAGGAAATATACATATTATGTGTAACATAAATATATGTAACAAAAAATAAGTAGCATTTTAAAGAAATGTATAATTTCAAACTCTGGAATAGCATGCTTATCCCTTTCCTCTTGTTAACAAATGGAAAGTTAAAAGTTTTTTTTTTTTTTAGGAAGGACTTGACATAGAACTTTTAGAGTTAAGTACATCTTTACACTCTTTCAACTGCATTTTAACATGGACCTATTTTCAGATGGCACAGTAGTCTATATTCTGCCAGGTATGTAAATCATTGACAATCATGTCATTTTAGCAGGCATAATTTTGTGTATGTTATTTCATCTGATCCTTACCAAAAAAAAAAAAAAAAAAAAAAAAAAAAACCTTTACAGTAGGATGATATTTTGATCATTTGATCTCCATTTTTCCAGATGCACACAGTGAATTTTAGAAAGTAGCTTAGGCTGAGAGAGTCTGAGAAATGATTAATTGAACCTATATCAGGACCATAGTGTGTTTAAAACCCAGATTTTCAGACACTGTCTAACATTTATGAATCAGGATCTCTGAGCAAAACCCATGGGCCTGTGAGTTGGTCTAGTCACTTCAAAGCCACTTTCATATTCTAACCTTGTGTGCATTTGATGTCTATGTATGATTTTATTTATTTTGTTAAAAAAGTTGCATGCATTTTTCAGAAGAAGAAGCTAGTCTCACAGAGGCCCAGGATCAAATAGCTCACTGGGACAAAAGCAGTTTCTCATGCTCTGGTACCATTCCAGAGTTTTCTGGTGACATCATAGCAGGTCTCACTGCTGAAGAAAGTGTCCAGCTCGGAGCCTTTCCAGAGCAGAACATTAGCAAATAGCAGGTTCACTAACATAAATACAAAGTTAGCATATGATGAGCCTTAAAGCAGTTTCTGGTGAACCACGTGGATAGTCCCAGATTGCTGCTTGGCCAAAGCAGGAGCATTACATTGACTCCTGTTCTAGGTCCTTGACCTTGACTACTCCACCACTTGAGCTCCCCGAAGAAGACTGTTCCTTGCTGTACCTCTGAACCTACCACACCTCTCCGGCCTGGGGGCCCCAGAGCTCAGAGGCACTTTCTTTGTTTACTTCTCGCATGGCTTTTGGGATAACAGGGTGCATGAGTTCCAGGGAAAAGTCACAACTACGCTGGGACAGGATCAGTATTCAGGCTGCCTCTGCCTGTGATTCACATGGGGTCAACTGAAGCTAGGAGAATGAAATCCCAAGAAAATTCTGTTAGGAATGGGTAAGTCACTGGAAGGAACACTGGCTTCAAAGCTCATCTTTTATAAGATCCACCAAACATTTCTATCTTACATAGTTGCATTGGTCAAATAGAGCAAATATTTGACAATTGGAGTCCTTTGTACTTTGTTGTTGTTTTATTTTTTCTTTTACTTTTTACCATGGATTCTCCCCAACACCCCAATTAAAACTGTAAATTAAGGGAAAAGTCCTTGGGTATGGAGATGTTTACCAAATGTATATATTGAGATTCTTACAATGTGTGTATCTAAATTACATTAAATATTGCAATTATTTCCAGCTAAGTAATTCATGATAATTACTCTTGGAAAGTGGTTTTGGGGTGTGTGTGTGTCTTGTCATCCCTAGTTTTATGTATACACTCTGAAGTACATATTTGTGCCAGAAACAGTCATAAAGAACTCTGAATACCATCTATCAGCCTTTGAGGCTAAGACAGCCGTAGCTTGTACCAGTGCCAGCACTGGCATCCCTCTGAAACCAGGTGCATCAAAGAGGGCATCCTTGCAACCTTTGGGGGGATATTTTCTCCTACATAAGGATGAGCAGCAGGTGAGTAGGGATGGCATATGGAAGGGCCAGAAGAATTATGATGACCTGTGATCACTAAAGTCAGGAGGGAGACCATAACAAGGAGAAAGGGGGAAAAACAGATACCCAGAAAGAAGCTGAGCCTCTGTGACCTCAAGAAAAGTCCTTTCCAGAGAAGTTATTGGCGGTTAGTTGTTACTGGGGACACAGGAGACATTTTCTTAGTTTCTTCGTTTTCTTTAGGCACTAGTAAGTTGCAAATTAATTCCCCATCTACGCTCATGAAGGAAGTCCTAATTGAACTCACTGGGTCATAAAATACCTAAAGGGGAAAAAAGACCTGAAAGTAGAAGAGGAAGTGGTTGGGGGGAAAGTACACAAAGACGGAGAAGAGGGGGGAGAAGAGAGAGTCATTTGAGTGGGATTTTGATAAAAAAAATTAAAGAAACAAAAGTTTTATTTCCTTTAGTCCGTTAAAAACAATGTGTCACACATTACAGGCATCTGAACTGATCCCAACTGATTACATGGAAGTACTTCACATTTTAAGTGCAGTGAAAAGACACTATTTTTTTTCTGGAAATGGTGAATCAGAATCAATATAAAGGCATAATTAAAATATTAATATTTTCAAAAAAGAAAGAGTGGTTTAGCTTCCTCATTCCCAGTTGGTTTCTTCTAGTTTCTTATACATCTTTCTAGCCAAACTCCCCTGATTTGGCTGACAAAGCCATTCTGTGTGCCTTTCAACCCCCTCCCAGCCAAGAAAATAAATAAATAAATAAGCCTAACTAAAAGCAAGAAAAAAGTAATCACAATAATACTGAACTTATGTTTTATTTCACAGAGAACTTTCCATTTGCATGAGTTTGACTGTAATATGATCAAGTGTTCTACCTAAGCCAGCATTGAATCTTCTACTGAGGTTGCATTCCCTCTATGAACTTGTGATATGGTATCTATTTGTGATGTTATTAAAAGAAAAGGTGTTGTGTTTCCTGGAATAATAAAAAAATAGGGACCGTAATGTTTATTAAATTAAAATTTAACTCACTTTTTTTTTTTTTTTTTTAGTTTCAATGAGGTTTTTTTTTTATGTTTTCAGAAATAAAAAGGTACACTTGGTAGCTAAGTCTGTTCTACTTGTCTGTCTGTCTGGTCATGTTACTATACTTTATCAGTGAGACAGCATTTGAAATGGCTACTTAATTTGTTTGGTTTAATTCCTTTAGGTAGTTCTTTTCCATCTCTGTAAATTTTAAAGAAAATTGCATATTGTGTTCCTCAAAAGAACCAGTTGGAAACTTGTTTGGAATGTACTGAATTCAAGTTATTTAGTCTATCCAAAAACACAGGCATATGCTTCTCCTTGATTCAAATGGTCTTCTGGTTCTGTTTTGTTTTTTATTTGAAACTTTTCTTCAAAGATTTCTTTATATTATTTAAGAAAATATTAACAGATATAAGTGAACAAATTAATGGAACTCCATGTGATATTTCCATATATGCATGTAGTGTGCTTTCATCAATTCCAATCTGCTTTTCTTCCATCCCTATCTCCCCTTTGGGTCATCTGTAGGAATCACTATACCACTTTGAAATCAATATTTTTGGCTTCCAAATATGTAAAAGAACATATATCATATTTTATCATTAATATAATGCCCTCTAGCTTCATCTGTTTTGCTGCCCATTTTCTATAGGAATAAATAATATTACATTCTTTATATATGATGTATTTTCCTTAGGTACTCATGTGTTTGTGGCTACCTAGGCTGATTTCTAATCTTAACTATCATGAATTATGCTGCAATAAACATGAGAGTACAGGTGTCTCTATGGCATGTTGATTTCATTTCCTTTGGATATATACCCAGGACTCAGTAGACACATTATATTGTAAATTTATTTTAATCTTTCTAAGGACACCCACAATGTTTTCCACAGTAGATACACTAGTTTACATTACCAAGAAGAGTTCTTTCCCTTATACAAGCTCACTAGCCTTTATATCTTTGCTTTGTTTTGTCCATTCTAAATGGAGTAAGATGGTATTTCCCTGTAATTTTTGGTAATAATATGGAGCATTTTTCATACACTTGTTGACCCCTCAAATTGTTTTTGAGAAGTGTATATACAGATGTTTTGTTTAGTACTTAATTGGACTATTTGATTTCTTAAGTTTGCCTTCATTCTAGATTATGGACATGAGCATACTAGATGAAGCATTAAAAATATCATCTTCCTTTTAGAAATTTACTCTAGGATCAAGGTCTTAAGGTGTTTCTTCTTTGGTTTTTTTTCTAGTAGTTATGATTTATTTTGTCTTACACTTAAGCCTTTGATCCATTTTGAGTAGTTTTTTTAAATATGAGTGAAGTTTCAGTCTTCGACTAATGAAGACAAAATTATAATTGAATAATATGAAAATAAGCATTTAATATAAATGAAATTAACATTTACAAAGCCAGCAAGTTATGGGTTAAATAATAAATAGCTAGGAAGTTAATAAGTTCCCCACAAATTTTTTACTTCTTTAACTTTTCACTAATTTCTTGAATCTGGAGTTTGCTTAAATGTTCCAAAATAAAATTACTTTTGAATTTCAACCAT
Source organism: Jaculus jaculus (assembly GCF_020740685.1). Classification (NCBI taxonomy): domain Eukaryota; kingdom Metazoa; phylum Chordata; class Mammalia; order Rodentia; family Dipodidae; genus Jaculus; species Jaculus jaculus. The sequence goes on along the minus strand of NC_059113.1, from coordinate 96,168,537 downwards.
GCATTTTGCAAGCACAGATAATTAAATTTAAAAGAGATCACTTCAGAAGGCTTTGATCAGCTGGAAGAACAGGCTTATAAGGAAAAAAAAATACTTTTCTATCTAATAGCATTGCATTGTAATATGAAATTTTCATGTACTTAAACATAGTTATTTCCTCATATGCCACATACAAATTTTGACTAGGAACTATAGTGGCTCCTCAGTCCAGACTCTGAAAGCCATGTTTCCCTCAAAATGTGGTCTAAGGTCTACTTCTAGCACCCAGTATGACCTGGGTACATGCTATATCTAGGCTTACATTTATTTCTCAGGAAAATATTAAATTAAACTGAGTCAAGAGATCATTATTACATTAAAATGGTTGTTGCTTTTCATGTGAAATTTTTGTAAACTCCTTCAATGATGGGAGTGAGATTTACACCTTTTATTAAGCATCTAAGCTTTGCAATCAATTATATTTCTTTGCACATGATGGATGTAGAGGGAGAGCCTGATTGGAGAGACCCAAATTATCTATTGAGTAGGAACTATGACTTTAGGCAATCTTTCAGGTCACCTCTTAAAGGACTCCGATTCCCAATGTAAGATCTACATCATTATTGCCCCTATCAGGTTAGAACTTTAAGTTTTGAACTACAGAATGTTATAATAGAGATTTTTCTGTGCCTGTTAAAATGATAGTTTATAGGGTTGATATTTGAATTATGATACACCAACCTATAGCATACGGGGGGGGGGTTGAAGGTTTTTGAAAAGAAATCAGAAGTGATTGAAGGTATGTTAAATTATTTTTTTTTTTAATTCCTGGAGAAGATTGGATACAGAGACCTTAAAATGAATGAGGAAAAGTAAATTTAAGTAAGTTTACTAGTAGGTTTGGTATACCCAGCCCAAAGAATGCAAATGAAAATGTAAGTTTAAAGTAAAAAGAAAAATATGAAAGTGAGGGGAGAGAGGGACAGAAGAAGCAAATTAGTGAACCTAAGTGTTGATTAAAACTTCCCAAACTAAAATGCCAGGAAAAGAGCACATAAAAACAAAAAGATATGAAGATATGCAAATATATGGGAGTAATTGCAAAAGGAAAGAATAGTGAATTCCTTTAATATTCTGCTACCTGGACGTCCATGTTGAATATAAATTGGGTTTTCTCACCCAGAAGCAGGGTTCAGTTACTCTCCATGCAGTTCCTAGTTCTCCTCGTCTTCTCAGTCCCTCAGCATGATGGATCCAGATGGGTCCTGTCCAGCTGCTTCCTGGTATCCTATGAGACAACCAGGTTACAACCAGCTTGGCTCACCCACCGGTCCCCATACTCCATAATGCAGAGAGCGGAAAATGTAGGTTACCATAATACTGCTTCTCAGTCACAGCATAACCCCCATGAGCTCATGCATGATTGATTTAAATGCCCCCATGGGAAACGTACTTGGCCAATGTCTTTGGTGCTCCCCAAAACATTTCAGTCCATGGATTCCTCTGTTGTGCTCCCCAACTGTTGGATGAGCATTTATATTCAGGATGCTTGCTACACATGAGCTCTGTAGATAAGGTGGCCCACTTCTCTCTAGGAACTGTGAGTAATAGACTGTTCATATTATCACATGAGTTTTCTTGAATTTTTTGAATGTCTCGCCTGACGGGCCATCTGAACTTAACTTCTTTCCTGGTCAAGTCTCTCTTAGACAGTAAATATCTTAGTGTGAATAAATTGAACGCAGGTCATACAAGAGAACTACAAGGGCATTTGTCAGTATATATATATATATGTTTTCCTGGGCATGGAGCAGATATTTAGGCATTAGGTCATCAAAACAGACCTTGGATGGTGTGCTATGAATATCCATAACCAAATCCTCTGGATTCACATTAAGGCAAGGTTCTAGATGATGCCAATCACTAGAGAAAGAGAGAGCTCAAGACTAAATTAGAGAAAAAAATTATGACAATTAGATTATATTAAAAAGCCAGTAAGGTTCTGGGACTATTGCAGAAGAGATAGTAGAAAGAATTTAAGAAGGGGAGGAGTGCTTTGCAGTACTGTCTTCCAGATACAAAGTGGCCAGCCATGGTTTATGACTCATAGTAGCTGATCTACCTGTGCAGAACCTATGTAGAAAGGAATCAGTGGAGGGGGACTCAGGACTGGGAAAGGGAAAGTCATATGAGGAGATTATGATCATTGTCGCGATGCATGTATGAAAATTGTCAGTAGAAAGTCAAAATAAGAAACCAAAGAAAATAAACAGAGAATAATTTGAAACAAAAAAAAATGATGGAGAATGTTCCAAAATGAATGACACAGACCAAAACACAGACCTAGAATATTCAAAGAGCACCAAGTAGAATGGAAAAGAAAATGCACATATAATTTCTAAGAATGTTCTTCGATAAGAAGAAAACATTGATATAAACAAATACAAACGTAGCTGATAATACCTCAAGTATATTAATCATTTTTAAAAATATATTTATTTGTTTATTTACTTGAGAGGGGTGCATGCGCGTGTGTGTGTGTGTGTGTGTGTAAGAGAGAGAGAGAGAGCCACCAGAGTCTCTTGCTTCTGCAAATAAACTCCAGATTCATGTGCCATCTTGTGTGCCTGGCTTTATGTGGCTTCTGGGGAATTGAATCCAGGCCATTAGACTTTGCAAAAGAAGTACTTTTAAACATTGCGCCATCTCTCCAGCCCATTAATTATCACATTTAATGTGAAAAGTAGATTTCAAAAAGAGACCTAACTATATATTGCTTAAAATAATTCCACTTTAAATATAAGGACACAAGTAGGTTAAAAGAAAAGCCAAGAAGATAAAACTAATCAAGCAAATAAAATCTGTGTTAGTTAACATAATTTTGGGTGAAGCAAACTTTTTTGAAATAAGAAAGTGTAGAGATAAAGGATAGTATTACATATTAAAACAGAGATAAATTCTCTGGAAAGACATAACAATCCTCAGTGTGTAGATGTCAAAAGCAAAATGTTAAAATAAACAAAGGAAACACTGTTAGAATCCAAATAGACAAATACCCAGTTATGTTTGAAGATTTCAATACCCTCCCCTCAGTAACTGATAGATCAAACAGGCAGAAAATCAATAAAGATACAGTTGACCTGAACTGAGCTATCAATCACTTGATCTAACTGGCATCTGTAGATCAGTCCATCCAACCGTGACAGAAGGCACATTCTTCTCAAGTACATGCACAATACTCACTAAGATAACCAACATGTTGGGCTATAAATCACCTCCTCAAATTTAAAATAATAGAAATGGTACAGATATGTTCTCAGACCACAGCTGAGCCAGTCAAGGAAAGGAACTGGAAACTCCTTGAGCATTTGGAAACTAAACAGCACACCTTAAAATAGCACATGAATAAAACTTTAAACACTTTTAAGTAAATGACAATGAAAATAAAACTTAGTAAAATTTATAGGATGTGGTGAATGGAGAGCTTAGAAATTTTTTATAGCATTAAATGCTTATGCTATAAAAAAACGAATAGAGACTTAATATCTGCAACCTGTTTCCACAGTAGAAAGCTCTGAGGAAATCACATTTCAACCTAAAGCAAGCAGAGAAAGAGATTGTTGGAATTAAAGCAGAAGTCTGTGAGGCTTCAAACAAGAGAATCTTGGTAAAGCTGGTTCTTTGAAAGTATAAATAAACAAAGAACCCAGACCCAGATTAAAACAAGAGGGAAAATAATAGACAATAAAAATTGCTAATAAAAAAAAAGTGAAAGAAGGACCATCTCTACTGATCCCTTGTATGTCATAATGGCAACAAAGGGATAGTATTAATAATTTTATGTAAATGAATGTGGGGTGGGCAGCTCAGTTGGTGAGGCACTCGCTGTGCAAGCATGAGCACCTGAGTGGGGATCCCCACAGCCACGTAAAAACATCAATCATGGCATACAGCAGAGGAATATAGCAGCTAATTAACAAGGTTCCAGTGGTCAAAGTTAGAACCATTTTTTCAAGAAAACAAATGGGATCATATTATGAGACCGAATATAAATAACTCTGGATCCATGCTTATCTAAACAAATAATTTAATAAGACAAGAGAATATACAAATGTTCCACTGAGGAAAAAAAAAAACAACAACAACAACAAATGATTCTTTGTTTATATCTCACCCTTAAGCATATGAAGCAAATGTCTGTGCTCCTAAGTGTGGGATGTTGTTTGCATATATGTAATGAGGTTGTTTCAAGAGAGTAAGGGAGCGGGGAGAGTAATATAATGTAGGAACCTGGCAAAGCCTCCTTGATACCATGTGATGTGAATGGACGCTTACTTCTGTGGTCTTCTCACAAACATATCACCCAGCCTAGCCATAAGTAAACACCACTCTTTTCACAAACACATAAGTGGGAATCTTCAAAACATCAAGTTACTGAAGGTAAAGAAAGTATAAGAAACCACCATAACCAAGACGAGTGTGAGGCAGCATGATAACTAGATCTTGCACAAATTCCTGGTTGGGACAGGCAGGGAAAACCGGGGAAATCTGAATGAAATGTGGCTACAAAAGGAAAATGGACAAATAAGACCTAAGGAATGTTAACAACTTGTTCATCAAAAGACACTACTGGGATAGAGAGATAGCTTAGCAGTTAAGGCACTTGCATGTGAAACTTAAGAACCCAGGTTCGATTCCTCAGTACTCAAGTAAGCCAGCCGCACATGGTGGTGCAAGCATCTTGAAGTCATTTGCAGTGACTATTGACCCTGGTGCACACATTCTCTCTCCCCCCACTATCCTCTCTGTAGTAAATTTTAAAAAATTTATATAAAAAGACACTATCAACAATGGGGAAACACTAACCATGAATAAGAATAAAATATTTGTATATCATGTATATGATGGATTTATATTCAGAAGATATTTTAAAAATCCTAAAATTAACCCCAAGATGCATGAAGGATTTTAATAAATAGTTCTACAATAAAGAAACACAAGTGATTAATAAGCCCATGGAAAGACATTAACACCACTAATAACCAGGTAAATGTAAATTAAAACTGCAGTGTGTTGTAGAATGCCACCCTTCCAAAATGTCATCATCATCAGAAGCATCTGTGACAACTCATGGAGGACCCTCACCAATCATTTCTGTTGACATTCTGTCATAGGAAAAAAGGATGTTGAGGCTCATCAGACCCTCACCTGAGATCTTAGCCTTGTACCTTCCTGACATATGCATGTAAGTCTGCCCCAGCTACATGTGATCTAGATCTCAGAAGGCGCTAAGGATATATTGTGTGGAAGATTAATATAAGGAGGGACTCAATCTCTGCAGCCGTGGGAAGGTTTCCATTCATGCTGGGATGAGACTTTTCAGTAATTCAGCTGCTTGAGGTCCCTTACACTCCTGTAAGTAAGGCCCCCCCAGTTCTGTGAGTAAGCCATTATACTCATTGGTTCACTCAATTGTACTTAGATGGGATACTGTCTGTCACTGGAGCCCCCATCCGGAGGAGCACATGTTTACTTACATCTCCCCAGGGAAAAGTTCACACCACCCAATGAAATAATAACTCACGCCCATTGGGATGACATAACTACTACCCAAAACAAGGGCTTGAGATATGGCACAACAATTAAGCGTACTTCATGTGCAAGCCTGAGGACCAGAGTGAAAGGCAAGAATATGAGAACATGTTAAAATATGATAATAGATAAATATGTATAGATGCATTTTATATATTTATAGACCATATCTAAATATACTTGTGTATCTATGTACATATGCACATATATAATTGGATAATACCAAATTTTGAAGAGAGGATAGATAAATAAGAGCTTTGTGAAGAACTGGTGGGTGTGGAAAGTTGTGAGGTCTTTTTGGAAAGCAAGCACACTAACTCTGTGAAATCATGGGTTCTTATATCCTAATCCTACTGGAGGGGATATATCAAAGGGAGACTTAAAACTTCTACAAGAAATTTGTGCTAGCACACAATTTCCTAGTGGTAATTGGAGTTGGAGCCTGTTTCATGGATTCATCACTAGGGAACTGGACACAGTAATATTGGGCACATATTGCACAATGCCACACAGAATTAGAAAGAACGTGTTAGATACTCATGGGCCGATGTGAAGAGCCCTGCAAACGAAACTCCCTGGAAACAAGTCTTTCACGAATCAGAGCAATATCAGTAACATAATTGTAAACTGTTATGTGTATGTTTACATACTTCTATGTATTCACTGCATATATTTATGCATTTGCACACACTCATAAAACCATGCCTTATTATGTATATATGCACATATATATGTATATATATACATATACATATATAAATACATACATATGTACATACATATATATGTGTGTGTATGTACAATAAAGTTACATAGTGCAATAGTTTGGATCTGGAGTGAAGTGATCCCCCAGAGGCCCAAATGCTAATGGCTTGGTCAGCAGTGTGTGGTACTACTAGGAAATGGTGGAACCTTGAATTGAGGAACCTAGTGAGAAGTTATGTCACAGAAAGCATGCCATTGAATGAGATATGGGGCAGCCAGCCCTCTTGCCTCACTCTTTCTTCCATAGTCTCCATGAAGTGAGCACCTTTGATTCACCTCTGCTCATACTTCACCACAAACAGAATGTGATCAGGTTGAGTGACATGGACTGAAACCTCTGAAACCATAAACCAAAATGAACCTTTCCTTCTTTAAGTTGTTTGCCTCAGGTATTCTGTCACAGCAATGGAAAGCTGACTAACACAGGTTGTTAATGGTATTAAAAGAATGGAGAATAGGGAGAAAGTGGAAAATTAAATGATCCTTGTAACAGTGTATTATAGGTTAGTATGTATAATCAATTAAACTCTGTAACTTAGGTGAATAACAAAGACAAAGAATAAAATCCAGGATATAGATCTATAAATTTATTCAGTTTTCAACTCAAGAAACTGAGGCAATGACAGGTTGTTACTCACTCAGGTCATAAGGCTAATTAGTGACCAAACCAAGACAAAAAACAAGTATCGAGACCACATCATCCCCTCTCTCCTTTACTTAGTCCTTAAATAATGGATATGAACATAGTTAAGTTGTCAGAGAGTCTGGGATGCTATAATATGTACCTGCATGTTATATGTGAAACCAAGTTAACTGTATCCTAGACTTGGGGGATGGATTTTTGAGTCGATTTGCCTTTAAGTCCTTGCCCCCCGCCCCCAATCTTCATATATTTCTGGATTGGAGAAGGTATTGCTTGTCCCAGAAATAAACCCTTCATGACCAGCAACCACTACAAAGATGAGCGTCAGAGCCAAGAAAATTCAATCATTCCCTCTTCTAAGGAACTGAATTTGTGTGTGTGTGTGTGTGTGTGTGTGTGTGTGTACGCACATATGCACACATGTGTGTGTATGTGTTTACATGTTCATGTGTGTGTGCTCAGGCACAGGAATCCTATGACATACATGTAGATGTCAGAAGATCACTTTAGGTTTTGATCCATGCCCTCCATAGTGATATCTCATGCTCAGTGTTGCTCACTGTTGCATTGCCAGGCTAGCTGGACCATGAGTTTCTCAACATTCTTCTGTCTCCAACACATATAGTTACATTATTACTAGGACTAAACAGCCAACCAAAAGCATTTGATGGGAGGAAGTGTGTATTTTGGCTTAGAGTCCCAAGAAAAAGTTTTATCACGGCAGGAAAAAGATGACAGAGGCTGAGCATCACATCTTGCTACAGCAACTGGCAAAAAGCAGCATTAGTGAGCTGACCACTGGCTAGGGGGAAGCTGGGCTATAATGCCCCAAAGTCTACCCCCAGCAACACACCTCCTCCAGCAAGGCTCCACCTTCTAAATGACCACCAGCTGGTGCCCAAGCATTCAGAACACATGAGGCTGCGCAGGACATCTCATTCAAAACAGCATGCTCTCCATCCTCACTGCAGGTGCACTGGAGACACCCAAAGTGTCCAGCTTTTACGTGGGTTCTGGGGAACACAAACTCAGGTACTCATGTGTGTGTGGCAGACATTTTATCCACTGAGTCATCTCCCCAGCCTAGGAATGGAGTTCTGGCAGAAAATGGTAAGGATGTTGGTCCAACCCTGGAAGCCAGCCCTAAGCTCCTGCTTTTCAGGTGACGGGCAAACCTCTGCATTTCTCAAAGTCTGCCAGTGCAGCTCTTTCTTCCATTGTGTGTCCCACTCAGACCTCCCTCATTATGTTTTTGTTGATTAAATTATTCTACATTTTATATATTAGCCTGTCTGAAAGTGATCTGTTAATTACAATACACTTTAAACATTCAATAAACAGGTTTTTTCCCCACAAAGTTTTGGAATGTGACTCACTTGTGGAGTAGATTGATCTAGATGGCCTATATTTCTTAAAATAGACTTCCATGGAACGCTGATTACAAGACAGGGGCTAACAAAGAAATTCAAATCTGCTGCACTCATCAGTCATTTGAAAAGAGACATTCCAGTGACTTAATGTTTGCTGAGTGTTAGGGTGTCTGGAGTCTGGAAACCTCCAATATCTTTCCTGTCTCCCATCACATAAATCATAATAGATTTTTTTTTCATTGTACTTTGTAGACTATGGTGCAATATTTATGGGATGGCTAGATATTTGCTTGGAAAAAGATAGTTTAATACTTTCTTCCACTATTGAATCACTGCCCATGTGGATTCTGCTATAGAAATTAATAAAGACATGTATAAATACATTGAAAAAAATTAAAATGTTACTATAGCTACATAGACCATAAATCATAATGACCCACATGAATATATAGTTTTGTTTCATAGAACTCAAAATATTTCATGTATTATGCCACTTAACTCATACCACCCCTGTGAGGTAGGTGAATAGCACTGAGCCTCCAGCACTTTCCCCTCAATGTCTAGAACATCCTGGGCAGACGTCCTCTTTCTCCTCCAGTTCTATGAGAGATTTTTTTCTGCTTTATATTAATGGCACTGGGCACAAGCGAGGGCAATGATATGTCTGCTGTCAAGCAGCACTTTGTCCACAGAAGTAGATATTGTGATACCCAAGTCATCTCCCATAAAGTCACTTAATTAAAAAAGATAAGACAAAAGAAGGGGGTGGAAAAAACACCTGATGGCTAGCTCTGCCTTGGCCTCCCATCTCAGTGTTAGAGCTTAGGGTGGCAGCTGTCATTTCTACCTTTATTGCACCCCATTCTGCAATGTGATTGCACAAGGAAGGGTTGGGGAAAGGTTTGTCTAAACCCACTCTTTCATTCTACACTATTTGTTTTGTTCACTTTATTTATTTATTTGAGATAGACAAAGAGAGAAAGAGGCAGATGGAGAGAGAGGAAGAGAGGAAGAGAGAGAGAGAGAAAAAATGGGCACACCAGGGCCTCCAGCCACTGCAAATGAACCCAGACACATGCTCCCCCATGTGCATCTGGTTTACATGGGTCTGGGGGTCAAGCCTCAAACCAGGGTCTTTAGGCTTCACAGGCAAGCACTTGACCACTAAGCCATCTCTCCAGCCCATTCTACATTATTTCCACTCTCGCCTGTCACTTCTAGGTCTCGCTGTCCCAATGACTCTGTGACATATTTTGGACACGTAAAATCTTTCCCTAAAACCCTTGATGTCTGACTGAAATTTGGAAAGGAACATGTGGAATTATTGAGCATAAACAGGATCAAGTTCCTGCTGGTTTGTGGCCCCATCATGTGGGTCACAAGGATATAAAAAAAAGGTCAAATGAAGAGTGAATATGTAATGGACTTTGCTTTCCCCTTACATGCCAAGAAATTGCAGCTAAATGAATTACCCCAGCATGGTGAGCCTCTCCTCTCATATCCAGTAGCACTTTCTCTCTGCTTGCTTCGCCTTTGCAAGTCTCAATTCTACCCTATCCAAAATATTTGACTTTACACTCGCTGTTTTGACAACAAAAAGAGTATGAACTTGGGGCTTTTTAAATGCTATTTTTCTAATCTGGAAGGTGAAATAAAATACTTAGGTTTTTATTTGCCTTAAGTTATTAAGCTACCTTCACAAAACAAAGTAGAGCAAAAGCCTTAGCAGCTGACGTAAGGTTAAGCTTCAGAAGTGAGTTAATTGTACCTCCTTTTCTTCTTCCCCCTTTTCTTCTGGTGATAAGTATAGGAAGGGAAAGAAGGGAAAAAGAGAAAAAGAAGAGAAAAGAAAGAGGACGAGAGGAGGAGAGAAAAAAGTAAAGAAGATCAGGTGGGCCATGTGATCATCCAATTGTCATGTGTGACAGGTTCTGTTGTCGACTTGGTCAGATTAGGAAGTTATAGATGCTCCGCAAGCAGGTCTGTGAGCTCACTATCAGGAATAGTTGACTAAGGGAGAAAGACCTTCCCCCAGAGTGGGTGGCCCTTCCCACGCTGGACTGATCCAGAGAAGCCTCTGGGAGAACACGGGGCCTTTCCCCTGGCTGTCCATGCCACTCGAGGGTTCTACCATCTACTCTGTTGCCAGCAGCCCTTATGGACACTGGAGTGCAGCTTCATCGGCCTTCTTGCATGAATTGGAGATCAGTGGCTCTCCAAGAATCAACTCTCAAGGCCTTCCATCCAGGCTTGTTTACAAAGAAGCTACATTCTGCAGAGACAGCCCAGCAGTATCCTCTGAGCTAACGTAATAAACCCTCTTTATAAAACGTCTTTATTCTATTGGTTCTGTTCCTCTAAAGAACCCTGATGAGATAAATCGGCACTGGTCTGCAGTTCATTGAGCACAATTTAAGGCAGGAGATGACCATGACTCTCAGTGAAAAAGACAAAGTCTTCAGTGGGTCTTGCTTGATGACCATGGCTTGGCAATACAACTCAGCTGCTCCCTTTATCCAAGTTTTTTTTTTCTATTATTTCAGTTATCTGTGATTGACCACAGTCAGAAATATTAAATGGGGGGCTGAAGGGTTGGCTTAGCGGCTAGGGTGTTTTCCTGTGAAGCCAGAGGACCCAGGATCAATTACCCAGGACCCACATTAGCCGGATGCACAAGGGGGCGCACACATCTGGAGTTCATTTGCAGTGGGTGGAGGCCCTGACATGCCATTCTCTCTCAGTCTCTCTCTCTCTCTCTCTCTCCCTTTCTCTGTCAAATAAATAGAAAGAAAGAAATATTAAATGGAAAATTTTCAGAAATAATTCATTAATTTATGGGCTAGGGCTCAGTGGCAGAGTACTTGCTTAATATGCTCAAATCCCTGCCGTCAATCCCCAATATCACAAAGAAAAATAACCATTCATTTAGAATTGTACATCATTTTCATTAGCTAATAAACTCTTAGAACATCCCACTCCATGCTGCCCTGGACATATATCCACTTATATATATACTTCCCTCCTGATTGTTACTTGGAAGCCATCTGAGTTATTAAATTGATGGGGTGGAGATTTGTTACAATGTCTACATCATTCATGTCTGCATCTCATTGAAAAAGTATTGCATCATTATACATTATTATAGGAAGAAGGGTGACTATATGACAACAGAATATTTTGAAAAAGACCATATTCATAAGAATGTTAATCTAGTTACTACTAGGTCTTATCAGTCATCTCTTACTGTGCCCAATTTATAAATTAAACTTGATAATAGATATGTACATACAGGAAAATCATAGTCTACATAGGATTTCTTATTGCCTGTGATTTCTGGGCATCTTGAAATGTATCTCCCTTAGAGAAAGGGTTACTGCTGTAGAGAAATGGTTAAACACATGTATGTGGCCTTACTTGCAGTAATAAATGCTAGCTATCACCTTAAAATACCTAGCTTTTCATCTAGCAAAACTTGAATTCGGGCTGGAGAGATGGCTTAGCAGTTAAGCGCTTGCCTGTGAAGCCTAAGGACCCCGGTTCGAGGCTCGGTTCCCCAGGTCCCACGTTAGCCAGATGCACAAGGGGGCGCACGCGTCTGGAGTTCGTTTGCAGAGGCTGGAAGCCCTGGCGCGCCCATTCTCTCTCTCTCCCTCTATCTGTCTTTCTCTCTGTGTCTGTCGCTCTCAAATAAATAAATCAAAAATTTAAAAAAAAAAAAAAAACTTGAATTCATTTCAAGAACCCACAATATGGCTCCAATCACATTGAGTGTCACAAGACTATGCTGCAACTACCTCTCTTAGACTTCTTTGGGAATTATGGAGGAATTTTATGCCCAAACTTCTCCTCATCCTTTTAATAAAGAGAAATAAATGATTTCAAGTTTATGTAAAATATATTTTGAATATTTTATTTATTTAATTATTTATGAGAGAGAGAGGCAGATAGAGAAAGAGAAAATGGTTGTTCTGGGGCCTTTAGCCACTGCAAACAAACTCCAGACACATGTGCCCCCTGTGAATCTGGCTTACGTGGGTCCTGGGAAATTAAAAAGGCTTCTTTAGGTTTCACAGGCAAACGCCTTAACCGCTAAGCCATTTCACCAACCCCTTATGTAAAATATTTTAAGCTAAACATCACCATGTCAATTTATATGCTTTCTGTATCATTATACTAACAAATCTTTTAGCAGGAAAAGATTTTAAAAGAAATAAAGATAGCCCATAGAAAATAAGACAACCCTATGTGAACCTAGAAAAATCTCTTCCAAATAAGAAAGATGGCCGCTTGTCAAATGTGACTTAGAAGTTACCTTGGTGAATCACACTCCTATTTCAACTACAGAAACGCGTCACAGAATCGTTTGTGCTAGGACAGGAAGGGAGCCTCTCTAAATATAAAAAAGGAGCAGTGAAGAACATTTTCTTCTGGACAGTGTGTCTCCAAATGTGTTTCTACCTGGTTTTGCCTATAAAAACGAAGGGACTTTTTTTTAAACTCAGCAACTAAGCAACAACTGTGCTCAGTTGAACATAGCACCTCATTTTTATCAACTTTTGGATCAGAAACAGGGGTGAATGAAATTCAAGAAATTTGGAAATAAAATTTTTTTCACAGAAATTCAATTTCAAGTACATAAAAGAGGGCATCATCTCCTTTGTTAGCCTCTCCATGCAGTTTGCATAGCCTTCATCGCTTCTGTACGCACATGCCCTTTGTCCCCCCCAAACCAACCTGTTTTGCTTCCAATAGCCAACATGTCATGCTCTCCACAAAGACTGTCTGCAGGATACCAGGAGCCCTGCGTTGTCTACATACAAAAGGTGCCTGATATGCTCTCTGACCTATCAGGCTCCTTAGCAAATGCCCAGGTGATGTTGAGGCACCATAGCCGGTGCAACAAATATTCTAGGCCACCCCCTTGGAATCAGACTGATTCAGAAAGACCATTTCTAAATCCCACCTTTCCTTCCCCTGCCCCTTTCCCCACTAAGAATTCTCCACTCTCTTGCCAGCTTCCCCTGGAAGTTTGGCCATGAAGCTCCTCCTCTCGCAGCCTGCTTTTGGGGAAACTCATCTTGCTAAAGTAAACTCAAAACCACTCAGATAACAATGCTGTCTGCGTTTCTTTTCAATCTATCATTAGCAGTATGTCCTAAAGCAAGATTTTTTTTTCAGAATTAGCTTGTAATTCAAATGCTACATAGTTTACTAAGTACTTTCCATTTACTAATTATGTTCCTTTAAAGAGAATATAAAACTAAACATCACTGTACTCTAAGTGAATATCAAATATGAAATTAGAATGTGAAAAATTGTAGAGATTTAAAAACTGTATTTACTTTGTAACAGTTTTAGGGATGATTTAATGAGCAAAATCTTAAGTTTAATTTCTTTCAAGTGACTTTTTTAGAGATCTATAAATTATTTCTTTATGCCCCTTGAAAGACATTTTGTTACTTGCAGATTGATAGAGCAGTTGTTCAGTTAATGGAATTTAATCTTGAAAGAGATCATACTATGAAAATGTTACAGAGAAACTCATAAGTCTTGAGCGTTCTTAAAACTGAGTAGTACATCATGTTTGACTCAATTCCAACTTATTAATATTTTTCTTTTTTTCTGAATCCAAATTCAACCCTTGCCTTAGAGCCTTAATAGTCTTTAGTGGGAAAAGTGAACTAACTTTTTGAATTTAATTTATAAAGGTCAAAAATACCATACTCAAGTTGACATAAGAAATAAGATAGCCATAAGTATATCCTATCATATCATTAAAATATTATATTTATTTAGTTAGTTAATTAGTTATGAGAGGGAGAGAGAGAAAATGGACACACCAGGATCCCTAGCCACCACAAATGAACTTCAGATGCATGTGCCACCTTGTACATCTGGCTTACATAGGCAAGCATCTTAACCCCTTACCCATCTCCCAAGACCATAACTTATCATTGTTTAATTTATTTGAAATTGGGGAAAAAAAAAAACTTTTCATAAAGAAAAATATACATTTTAATGAGGAAAAATATGATTATATTCCTCTAAATTAAATTTGCTTCTGGTCTTTGAAAATAAAAATATCCATATATGAGGTAAATTTTGAATAATAACTAAGCCAGCAAGAAAGCAAGAGTACACTGGAGAATAGAAGTAGTACTCATCCCAGAAATCCAGCTTTCACATCTTGTGTCCCATAAATATTTGAGCATCTAATACATTTTGATACATTCATGAGCCCTTGCCTGGTGGAACGTAGTCTAGATGTCTTCACGGTTTGTGAATCCTCATTAACATCTTTGTCATATTTGGCGCTGCCGATCAATGCATTCCTCTTAAAATTGTCTTATTGTCTTTTCTGTACTCTAGACCTTTGAAATACTAATCTCATCTTTGGTTTTTCTTAGTTTGCTTCTTGCTCCCGTCTTCTGCTTATTTCCAAGTGGTTATTTTGACTCATATTGGAGTATTTACATGACTTCATTTACCTTCAACTAGCTGTTCACACCTGATAAGCATTTCTGATCTACACTCATCTTGGATGCACTGTGCACATTTTCACTTGTCCTCCTAACTGATCCCCTTGGACAACCTAGGACTTCAAAGCCAGGGTGTCCTCCAAAAGACTAGCTCCGTCAAATGCAACACTCCATTGCCGAGGGTGGAAAAGCTACCTTACACCGTGTTATCACAGCCTCTCTAATTGCTCTTCTCTACTCTTCCAGGCTCCAGTCTTCCTCCCCTCAATTGACATAACACCATCAACCTGTATAATTGTAAGTTAGATATGATCCACATTACTCTAAAATCCTCACTGTGCTTTGTTAGTTTTAGAGTAAAAATCAAATTTGTTAGCAGTGTGCCCAGTACTCTTCTGATCTCACCAAAGCTTGACCTGATCTTCACCCATCCCTACCCACTGCACAATCCGGAGCTGTCATTGCTGCTGGAAATTGCCGGTCACTTAGAGCCTCTGTGGCTTCATTCACATTCAGTCTGAAATGCACAATAAAGCACCTTGTATCCAAATTGTCCTTCCAACTAAGAGCATCTTGAAAATTTTATGTCTTCTTTTTTCAGTATTATGCCTACATAACATC
Organism: Jaculus jaculus; assembly: GCF_020740685.1. Taxonomy (NCBI): domain Eukaryota; kingdom Metazoa; phylum Chordata; class Mammalia; order Rodentia; family Dipodidae; genus Jaculus; species Jaculus jaculus. The sequence continues at coordinate 96,153,088 of NC_059113.1, read as the reverse complement.
ACCCTGTGCTTGGACAGTCAATGTTGAACTCACACTCCTTTGCTATATTGTATTCCACTTTCTTTTCTGTCTCATCTTTCGCTTTGTATCCAATTCAACCAGTTTTCTAAGTCATGCAAGCTATTCATCATGACTGAACATACTATGATGTTTCATACTCCATACCACTTCTTGAATCCTATCTATCAGATGCCAGTCTAAACTGAACTGCCCTACAGATACATATTTTTGTAGGCTATAGGAAGTTTCCCACATTTTATCCCTCAATGCACAGGTTGAAACTGCTCATCCCTTCTCAAAAGCCAACTTTCTGTAATATAACACTTACCAGATATATTTACTATATTTCCAGAAACTGGCACTTATAAGTGGCTAAAATTTTCAACTTGATCAAAAAGTAAACCAGATTAGAGCTGGAGAGATGGCTTAGTTGTTAAGGCAGTTGCCTGCATAGCCAAAGGACCTAGGCTTGATTCCACAGGATCCATATAAGCCATATGCTCAAGGTGGCACATGTGTCTAGAGTTCATTTGCAGTGGCTGAAGGACCTGGCATACCCATTTTTTTTCTCTCTCTCTCTCTCTTTCAAATAATTAAGGATTAAGTTTCATGGTACATGTTTCATAACTATGGTGGACATTAATTAAAATAACATGGGAAACATTTCAAAAATACTAGCGTCCTACCCTATTTCCAGGTAATTTCTTTATATGCTTCAGGGAGAGTCCTGCACCAGCACCAGCTGCAATGTTCCACGTGTGCTGAGAATGAAAGGTGGTGGACAGAATGTGAGGATCAAGTGAAATGCCAATTGGTAGAGCTCCATCAGTGGCAGTTAAAGTTCTAACTTGCTGTGGGACCACATCCCTTACCATGAATTTTCTAGTTGACCAAGGGTCTTGGAAGACTTGAGGGAGTGACAGTTCTCCATAATGGAAACATAGAGCATCCTAAGAGCTGCTCATCTTCTCAAAGTCAAGATACCCAAAACCAAGCTGTAGAGCTGGATCAATGGGATCAATGGGTAAAACACTTGTCAGACAAGTGTGAGGACCTAAGTTCAGATCTTCAGAATACATATATGTCTTAAACATATAAAACAGGATGCAGTAATGCACATCTGTAACCACCTGTGAATAAGTGGTAAGTGGAGACTCAAGAAACCCAGGAAGATTGCAGGCCAGGTGGACTGGCATATGCAGTAGCAAACCACAGGAAACCCTCTCTTAAACAATATGGAAAGAGAGAACTAACACCTAAGGCTGTCCTCTGACCTCCACATGCACACACATACACATACTCACATGCACATGCACGCACACGCATTCACTCACACAGAAAGAATTTTTTTTAAGATATGCAATACTAAAAATGTTTCTAATTTTAGCTTCATCTAACTAAACCAAGGCTCTCCTGTCTGTCCTGCGGAGTGGTAGCTTTGTTCTCTGTGGAACATCACAAGCACCTCCATGTGCCCAGAACATCATTCCCCGTCTTGGCCCTTCAGCCCCCAGTGCAGGCATTGATGAATCTTACTTTCATTGATGAACCTCACTTTCAGCCCAGTCCCTCTTCTTCTTCTTCTGAATCATTTTGACAGAGACAGCTTTAGCCCAGCACACAGCAGGCTCTTCTAGAAAGCTGGCAGCCAGAGCATTAGGTTCCATGGACACGCTCCACAAACTGGCTCTTAATCTGCACCACCTCTTCACCCATCTTGCTGGATGTCTCCCTACGATTGATCTGTCAGCTTCAAACTCATCCTTTTACAGTTCTTTGTTGCTGACTGGGGCTCTGCAGACCACTGTTCTGCTTTACTAGCTGTCTCTGCTAGATGTTTGTAAGAGGACTGTTAGAGGAAAACTGAAAGGCTAGAGGAAGAAAAGGGTCTGCTTATTCTTGTAGACTTTCAGCTCCTGACAGCATCATGCAACAAGACCTCTTGTCACTCTGGTCACTTTAGTTAATCCCACTATGAGCCATAAAATCCAGTTTGAAGTTTGACCATTATGTCTCAGAGATGCCCACAGCCATTGGAAACCACTCTGTAAATCTGGATCATAGGTACCCAGGGGACCTCTTCTGATCACCAAATAACAGCATTAGCCAAACAGAAAACCCCAGCCATCTTAGAGAGTTCAGTTCCAATCCTACTGATCCCTCCTCCAGGCCTTTGATCTCTAATCACATAACCCTTTTCTTGTCCTTCCTGTCCCTCCCAGACCCAAAGGTGATAGTTATGTCTTCCTACAGTTGTCAAGTTGGAGATATTTGTAGTAGTCATCATGAGTTATCAATTACTCACTAAATAATGTAACTATTCCTTATAATATATTATAGTGAGAGATAAAATTACTAGAACGCTCCCCTTTCCACTGCACCCCATTATTCTTGACCTGACACTAACAGCAGTGTTTGTCTAAATTATGAGTAGCTATCTCTATATCTTGACCTTCCTCACTGGAATTATTCATCATCGGAATAAGCCTTTATAACAACCAGAAATGCTTGTGCTATAATTTTATATTTGATCCACCTCTGAGGTAGTAAATCTTTGAAAGTTGTACATTATTTGACTTAAATTTTATTTACTTACAAAATAAGAATGCCATTAGCAGCCTACTCACTTAGGGGTGATAAATATAACTACACAGTCTTGAAGGTCTATAAGAAATGTGCTCATGCATCTTTGGATTAACCAATGCTATCACCACATAACCACTTGGCTTTCATTGCATGGCTATCAGGTATATTGGGAATCAAATGCAAAAGAATAGAAAGTAAGATGTGGTTGTTAGGGAGGGCTGAGCTCATTCTCTGGCTAAACAAGTCACTGTCATATATGGTTTCATAGGGTACATAATGGAAATCGCTCCCTTTAATAGGCCTTAATGTAAACTTATTCTAAAACAGTTGAACTTTTAAACAGACTAAACTTAAAAGGTACTGATATTATAAGACTGTCAGAGATATTTAAAACTTAATTTATAACAATTTGTATGTAATCTTTGTATGCATCATTTTAATTTATTTTTATAGTAAGTCTATAAGGTGGGCTATATTACTAAGTTCATACTGAAGATGAGAAAAGCAAAATATCAGGAGATAAAGTAAACTGCTGTCATCTAACAACTGGGAAATTATAGAATCAAAACTCTGACTACAATCCCCATCTATTTGCCAGTCTACTGTGTTGCTTCCCCATATACACAATGCTTGTAAATGTGCATCTTATCATAAAGACCACCTATGCTATTTCCACTAGGATTTAGATTCATACTCAATTGCTTCTATAACCCCTTAAGGAATGTTCATTTAATTCTATCAACTTTATAAATTTGCTCATCTATGTGTATTTTGCAGTTCCCAGTTTGTGAGCTTACAGAAGTTATCAGCAAATCATGGCTTCTAGATAGAACATATTCCTCTATAGGTCTTAAGCTGGACATGGTGTTAAGATTCTTAGCCAAAAACATAAATAAATAAAATAACATTAATTGAAGTTGCTTCTCATAAGCCCAGAAAAGTTAACTGAATGGTAAAGTGGAAAATAGTAGAGTTGCTTTTGCAGTTAATATCATAAAATACATATGTAAAGCACTGTTTCATCATTTAACAAAAAAAAAACTATAAAATCAGTTAAATTGTGAGAAATCCAAGTTTACTGCCTTTGGGGGACATAGAGGGGAAGGAAATAAAACAAAGTAGAAACTACACTGACCCCCAAAGCTTTTCCTACATGGACAATATCACTCCATCATTTTCTACCAGCTGGTCAATACACACTACGATCAACGCAGCATATTCCCTACAGGGAAAAGATGAGAAGTTGGGTATCATGAGCCTATGTAATCAATTCAGCAGTCAACCGTGGCTCTAGCCAACAGTTTGTATAGAAGGAGAGGAACTGGAGTGAGGAAAATAGGCTCTGGTGCAGGTCCAGGAAGGGGACAGATGGAAGGCACAAAGGTCTCCCTGAAAGGCAGCTGGGGTTTTTATCAGAAGCCAGTATGATGGAGTCAAATCAAGGAACATAAGAGGAGAATACTTTAGCAAAAGGTACTTTGACCATTATTTTGAAACAGTGAAAAGTCAGGCAACGTGTGAGCCACGGGGGTCACAATTAGCCTTGGCATCTATTACTTCTTGTTTAGATAAGACTTTAAATGGATCCTGTTTCTAGGGAGAATCTTGTTATTAAAACACACTTTTAGCAAAATGCTCCCAATCAGGAATGAATGCCAACTGTTTAATTCTGAAGACGCTTTACCTTTTCAGGCTCATTCATTCAGATTGTCATCAGCCAGCACACTGGAAGCACTGTGGTAAGTGCTATAGGGTCCAGTATTGAGCAAAATGGACAAACATCTGACTTAAGAGAAATGATATTCCTGCTCTGCAATAGCTGGTGATTGATCTGTACACAAATTCACAACAAAGGTTTTCCTTTATATAAAGTGGCATTCCTAAGTCATGTGGACTACTTATAAATGAATAGTATTAAGTCTGCTGTCTGAACCGTAATGAAACCATATTATATAATGTTAAAAAGAAAACATGAGTCTGGAGTGGTGACAAATGCCTTTAATCCCAGCACTTGAGTGGCAGAGTTAAGAGGATCAACAGGAGTTCAAGGCTACCCTGAGACTACATAGTAAAATCCAGGTCAGCCTGGGCTAGAGTGAAACCAACTTCAAACACACACAAAAGAAAGAAACAAGAAAACATGAATTCCAAGATTTTAAAAATAAATTGACCTCTTAAAAGAATGTGAGACAAATATGACTCATAATATTTTTATATTACCATATAATTGTGGTTTATATGAGTTTGAACCACTGTTGCTAGATACAAAAAGAGACGACTACATGAATGCAAAAAAATGTACACTTGTGACCATGATAAGAAAGAGTATTTAGGGCTGGAGAGATGGCTTAGTGGTTAAGCGCTTGCCTGTGAAGCCTAAGGACCCCGGTTCGAGACTCAGTTCCCCAGGTCCCACGTTAGCCAGATGCACAAGGGGGCACACACATCTGGAGTTCGTTTGCAGAGGCTGGAAGCCCTGACGCGCCCATTCTCTCTCTCTCCCTCTATCTGTCTTTCTCTCTGTGTCTGTCACTCTCAAATAAATAAATAAATAATTTTTTAAAAAAAAGAAAGAGTATTTAGATGGCACTGTAAATTCAGACCTATCTGAAGTAAAAGCTAAGCCTGATCTTACAATATGTGAACAATATGTGAAGAATTCCAACCCATCAAGTTGGTACCAAATCAAAAGATTTCTCTAAGTTTATTAGATGTTCCTAATTCAAAGAATAAAAACACGATGCATAGCTTTCCACTAAGGACGAGAGGAAATGATGTGTCAAACAATGTATGGTCGTTTGAATGAAATGTTCCCATAGACTCGTGTTTTGAGTACTTGGTATCCAGCTGGTGTCCATTTAGGAAAGTCATGGGACATTGATAGGCGGAACATTGCTGAAAGAGGTGGTCACTGGGAGCAGACCTAGAGGCCTTAGAATCCAACCCCCTTATGAGAATTAGCTCACTTTTCCTGTTTTCTCCTTGTTTCATATGGAGAGATAACACCCAGCTGTCTGCTTACCCGTGCTTGACCCCCATGATGAAGCTTCCCCTCAGAACTGTAAGCCAAAATAAATGCTTTGCTTCAATAAGGTGCTTTTGACTGGGTGTTTTATAAGGAGGAAGGTAACAGCTACACAATGAAAAAAAGTAAGGCAATATTCCACGGAAAGAGAAGTGACATGACATGAGACCACCTTCATATGTAATGCAATGGTCAGTCTTATGAAATAAAATTTAAAAGGCATTTGGATTTTTAACTTTTAATATGTTCTTCCCTAAAACATATTTGTTCAGGCCCTTAAACAGAATAGATGACTAATAAGATTTAAGTAAAATTAAAAAAAAAATTGCTATTTAACATGTCAATAGAAATGAAATTCAACAAATACTAATTCAACTCCAGTAATTTATAATTTGAGTTAACATCATGAAGCATAAATGCAAGTGTTGCTTTGTTGGATCTTGTAGGTATATAAGAATAACATGGAGATCCTGTTATGACAGATACCTTGATGAGCTCCAAGATTCTGCTTTTCTTTTTTCTTTTTTTTTTTTTTTTTTTTGGTTTTTTGAGGTAGGGTCTCACTCTGGTCCAGGCTGACTTGGAATTAACTCTGTAGTCTCAGGGTGGCCTTGAACTCACAGCGATCCTCCTACCTCTGCCTCCCAAGTGCTGGGATTAAAGGCGTGCACCACCATGCCCGACAAGATTCTGCCTTTCTAACAAGCACCTTTGAGATATTTAAGGCTGCTGGCTCAAGAATACTTTGAATAGCATGAATCTGAATTAATCAAAACAGGCTCCACTATAAAGGAAATGAGAGACCAACCAGACATGCTTTCACAGTATCCTTCTAGAGAAAAATTACTGCTTACAAATTAACCTAAGTTGTTCATTAAAACTGTGTATTAGAACCAGGTGTTGTGGCATATACCTTTAATCCCAGCACTTGGAAAGCAGAAGTAAGAGGACTGTCATGAGTCAAGGTCACCCTGAGTCTACAGAGTAAATTCCAGGTCAGCCTGGGCTACAGCAAGACCCTACCTTGAAAAACCAAAAAATTAAAAAAATTAAATAAAAACCAGTGTGTTAGGTGTTCCACTTGACAGCCTATTGTAAGTGGTTAATTGGAGTTAATGCACATTGCTAAAAGTGAAAACAAATGGTTCTCTTGGCTATAAGAGGAGCTACACCTATTAAATTCCCTCTAAAATCCCATTTATCTGGTGCTGACTTCACTTGCCACTGGAGAATCTCTTTTTCAGATGGATGCAGAACCTGAGAACAGATTCAGCCCATTGCACCTCACCAGAGCCCCAGCTGAAACCTCAGAGTATTTAGGGAAATGAGAAAAAGTGCTGCTTTCTTGGTGACCCTGGTACCAGCACAAGGGTGAAAGGAGACAGACACAGAGAACACTCAGCTCCTATCAAACCAGAGATCCAGAGACACAGAGGCTCCCAAGACCTCATCCCCGAAGTAGACCTAAAACGAGCCCAATATGGCTCAGGCAAATTCGCGGAAGAGGGGGCGGAAAGGTTTTCAGAGCCACACGTTGGGACATTATGCACAGAGACATTGCCTCTTCCCCATGACTGATGGCTACCCCCACAATGCACGACCCACAGTCCCTAAGGAAGAGGGTCCTTTCGGAGGGGCTAGGACAGGGAGGAGGCTAACGATGGTACCAACATGGCTGTTTACGCACTATTTACACAACTAATAGAAAAGAGAAAAAAGAAGTAATGGAGGGGTTAAGGTTGTGGTTCAGTGAATAAAGCATTTGCTTTGCAAAGCCTGATGAGCAGAGCGGTGGACATGGAGCTGTCGTAGGGCTGCCTGGGCATGCTGGAAGTTGAGGATTGACCCCTGACTGGCCCTCTGACCTCAACATGAATGCAGTAGCATGCACTCACATACCTGAATATGCACATGAACACATAATACATAAATAAACAAATAAATAAATACTCTTTAAAAGTAATGAAGACAGCACTTTCCTACATTCAGGAAATGCTAATGACACATCGACTCTTCAGAATGTCTATATTTATTCACCAGCAATGACCTAGTTTCCAGTGGCAGACCAACAGTCCTTCCACCACAGTAAAACAGACACAGAGAGTTAGAGGGATAGGGACAGGAACACAAGGTCAGCCACTTGCCGCAAGAGAGTCCCAGAGAAAGAAACAAAAGATAAGCTGAGAAAAGCTAGGAAAAGGGGCTGGAGAAATGGCTTAGTGGTTAAGCACTTGCATATGAAGCCTAACGACCCTGGTTCAAGGCTCGATTCCCCAGGACCCACTTTAGCCAGATGCACAAGGGGTGCATGCCTCTGGAGTTCATTTGCAGTGGATGGAGGCCCTGGTACACCCATTGTCTCTCTCTCTCCCTCTCTCTCTCTCTTTCTCTCTCTCTGTCTTTCTCTCTGTCACTCTCAAATAAATAAATAAAGAATAAAAATAAATATTTAAGCAGAAAAAGGCTAAGAAAAAAACAGAAATGTCTCATTCAAAGGAATAGGAAATGAAAGAGAGGCAAAGAGATTTTTGAGGAACTGGAAGAATTTTCAAAGCCAAATATGTTAGGCATAGAAAATCTCTGCTTTATGCCTGGAAAAGGAGTACCTCTGGGCATAGATAATACCAATCCCATCCCAAACAGCAGGATTCCCATTAGCACACAAGCCAGGGGGGAAACTCCTCTTTCAAAACCACATGGCTCATTCATCTTAACCAAATAGTCAAATAACTGGCTGTTCTATATCTTATTCTGTGTTCAGTGAGCCAATTTTCTTTTACCTACAGGGGAGGAAAAACACCCTAATGAAATAAGCACCGTAATAGACTTGATATTTATACTTCCCATTATAAATTAGCAAATTAGCACCAATGTAAAGTTACAGTGGCCCTGACCCCCCTGAATGCATGTGTTGGGCAGACCAGTCTCAAACAGACCAAGGGAACATGCAGGGTATTGAGGAGTATTGGCCTGAATAGGGCCCTTCCGTGAATTCAACCTTCCAGGAATCACAAAGGAAATGAGAAAGCATGGGGCAGTTCTCAGCCTGTGCTAATGCTGGATAAATCACTGTGCTCCTGACTCCTCTTATCTTCGGTCAGGGGTGTTCTACACTGATATTCCTTTAAGAACGGAAAGAAATTAAGGACTTCAGCCTTTTCCAAGTCAGAGCCTGTGGGTGTTCCTATAACCTGGTATTTAATCTCAGCACTTCCTACTGGTCAACAGGAATCCACACATGCAGGCATCATTTTTTGCTCACGATCCACCCTCTCCTTGAGGAAGCAGTCAGCCCTCTGTTTTGACTTATCTGTGTTCCCTGTGTGAGTGACTGATGATGCGCTGAGGAATTGAAATCATAGTCCTTGTCCAGCACTGCAAAAGCCACTCTCTGGGAAGTGCACTAAAATAAAATGCTCGTATGATCAGGGTGTTCTTATGTAGCCCAGTATTTATGTCTTTAATACTCACCAAGAACTGAGAATAACATTTGAACTTCTCCCAATAAGCACAAATGGCAGTCAACTCAAAGAACCACATAAAGAGGGGGCGGGGGGAGGACATTGCTCAGTGGGTAGAGCTTGACATATAAGCACGAAGACCTGAGTTCAAATTCCCCGCACCCATGTAGAAATGCCAATGTGGTGGTAAATACCTATAATTCTAGTGCTGGGAAAATGGAGACATGATCCCTAGTGCTTACTGGCTAGCCATCCTAACTAAATCAGGATGCTGTAGGTTTGATGAGACAACCTGTCTCAAAAATATAAGGTGGATAGTTCCAGAAGGAGCATATACGATGGCAAACATGCACACCCATATCTATATACATATGAATACACATAAATACAGACAGAGAGAGAGAGAGAAAGAAATACATAGAGGCCTCAAAAGAAAAGTTACAAAACAAATGAAAATTCTATTCCCAGGGCTTTTCCTAAGCCATGATATCAAGATAAGAAAGCTCTTCTCTGAGCTGTTCTTACAGCACTTTTTTGGTTCCTTCTTCCAGTCCTTTCCCATGTCCCTCCCACATCTACGTAACTGCCAATGAGGAACCAGAAAGGCCAGGAAATCAGCTAAATCCCATAATGCCGAAGACAGCCTACTCGTCCTCCCTAAACCTGTCTTCTAAAAGAATTCTCAAATTATCACTGTTTACATTCACATATTGTGTGCAATCAGCTCCACATTGCTAGGACAAACATCTAACCAGAAGCAGCTTATAGGAAGAAAGGGTTCATTTCAGGCTCACAGATTCCAGGGAACTCCATCCACTGTGGAAGAAGCTGGCTCCTTTCCATAGATCCAACCAGAGAGACATCATCAACATGCTAGCAAGCACCAACACTGCAGCTGCAAACTGCTCTCCACACACTTTATGGCTGGACTCCAAGATCTTCACTCCCCCCTCCCAGTGACTTGCCCTGGTAGCAAGGATGAGTCTGCTAAGGGCTCATGTTACAAGTGCAATTTTAATAAAACACCTGAGCTTATGGGGCCATACATTCAAACCATCACATTCAAACGACCACACATATCCACGTAGAGAAAGCACAGGTTACTTACAGCACTCTTACCTAGATTTGCATACTGTGAACACAGAGATGTGATGGTCACACCCTCCTTTAAAAAAAATGAACAACTTTGGGCTGGAGAGATGGCTTGGCGGTTAAAGACACTTGCTTGTAAAGCTTGATGACATAGGTTCAATTACCCAGTGCTACGTAAGCCAGATGCACAAAGTGCCTCCTGGGTCTGGAGTTTATTTGCAGTGGCAAGAGGCCCTGGTGCGCTCATGGTAATTTGAAAAAACTGAACAACTGTTCTCGATACTGGTAATGCCATTAGCAAATGACAGAGAACCCCATCTCCTATCCTAAGCCAAGCCCATGCCGTTCAAAATTTGTACCATAGCTGACAACATAAAGGCATAAGGGCCTGGCCATTTCAGCCCTGCTTGGGACAACTCTGAAGGAATGCAGACACTCCAGCGCAACCAGGAATGCCAGGCCTGCTCTGCCAGTCAGCTCCTCATCAAACGTTCTTCACTCCATGACAGCTAGCCCATTATACGCACCCTTCTCACCAATGTCTTCACATGTCATTCCTGAAGTCCAGCCTGGCACAACATCCTTATGAATGGAAAGCTCCTGACGAGAACATGGGATGATAGCACTCCCAACATGACTGAAGTACATAAAACTTTGCACTTCCTTCCTGGTCTTCGTCTGTGAGAAATAAAGATTTGAATGTGTTTCTTGTCAGGAGTGGGCCACAGCAACTATTGAAAAGTTATCTAAAACTGAATAGTTTTCAAGGGAGGGTGTGTTTTATGGGGCATGATACTGTGTTCCTATGGAAACACATTCTCAAACACGATTTTTCAGTATCTTTGGTTTAGCAGAAAGGCATTTATTTTTTGACAGATGATTCCAACTTTTGCAATGCAAAACATTTCTGGAAATTTTATCTTAAATGAATCTTTGTAAACATAAAGCACAAGCTTTTTCATTTGTTGGTTACAAAATATTTAATGTCAGTGAGATATTCAGTAAATGAGCAGGTAAAGATGAGAAGGAATGCACCTGAATTCATATGAAGTGGTGTTAAACAAGCATAGAAAAACAGAACCCTTCAAAATACCATTCATATACTTATTTCCAAAGAACACCAGTGAGTTTTGGCCTAGCCCAAATGTACTCTTCTGTTTACAACCAATGAGATCATGCTTCCAATAATCAACATGATATTGTGGGGCTCAAGGTCTGACTCAGATGAATGTGTGCATGTCTGGCCTCACAATTTCACAAGGATTCAAGAGTAACCTTGTAGAGATCTACACTTCACCAGTCCAGGGTTGTGAATAATGCCAGATCTCTTCAGAAGAAGACTCTCAGAGACTCAGGTTTTGAACATTTTCCCCAATGGGTGTGCTATTTTTGGGAAGTGATGGAACCTTCAGGAGGCAGGGTCCAGCGGGTGGAAGTAGGTGACTAGAAGTGGGTCTTGGAAAGTTTTACCCATCCCCTAGTTTTGCTCTTGATTTCTGCTTCCTGGTCAACCTCCATGTCTACAGACCCTGCATAGGCCTGTCATCACAGATGGAACCACTGCTCTGCCTTCTTTTGCCTGTTGTCATGGACATAAATTCACCTCAGAAACTATGAACCAAAATAAATCTTTCATGCCTGAAATTGTTTATGTCACATATTTTGGTCATAGCGACACAAAAGTGACTGCTGCAACTGCCGTCATAGCACTTGAGCCCACTAGAAAAGGAGTAAACAGAAGAATGAGAAAGAAAACAACGAAACCTTCCACAGGAGCCAGAAAGGAATCAGCCAGGCCTTCTAGGAAAACTCATGTAGATAATGTAGCAGGAGGTCTCCCAGAACAACTTAGACCACTGTAAACACAAACCTCTAAAAAGAGAACTAGAACTTCCTATCAGGGGGTGTGAATTCCATGCTTATGTCACAGTGCATTTAGCTCTGTATGTATTTATATGAGATATATGTGTGTGTGTGTGTGTGTGTGTGTGTGTGTGTGTGTGTGTGTAGTACATATATATGTATATACATATATATGCACTATATATATACATATATATATATATATGTATATATATAGTAGTCATACACATACCAAAAGATATACATTCAGATACATATATACCCATACACAGATGCATCCATAAACAGATACTCCTTGACATTTTTTTAATTGAATTGAATTGGATTTTTTAGTTGACATGCAGAGATTTAGTTATTATTTATTCTGGCATTTTCAGGGACAATTATTTTGATTGATTTTTATCCCATCCTCCTCTTCCCCTCTCCCCTCCTCATACTTTACCTTTCCCCAATATACTTCCCCCTGCTGTAAACATGTCATATATGTCCTGTCCCTCTTCCCTCATCCCTGTTCCTCCTCATCTCTCCGCTTACTCTTTTACTAGTCTATTTTTGTAGGTTTCAACCACATTTTCCCACCTATATATGCGTCATTTTTCCAGACCTATCTATGTTCCTGGAAATTCCATATTTCCATTTTTCTGTACTGCTGATTAAAATTCTATTGTGCATCACATTTTCAATATGTATTCATCTGTCAATGGGCATGTAGACATTCATACGAACGCACAAGAGACCACAAATAGTCAAAGCAATGTTAAGTGGAAAGAACACAGGTGGAAGTATCACAATACCTGATCTCAAATTATGCTACAAAGCAATTGTGACAAAGACAGCCATGGCAGTGGCACCCAAACAGACGTATGAACCCATGGAACTGAACAGAAAAACCAGAGATAAATCCACTGTGCATTGAGCCCCCCACCTAATCTTTGACAAACTCCTTGACTGGTGATGGGCTATTACATTATGATAAATCCATCATACTTGAAAGTATCACAAACCAAAACTTCCTTCAATTCACTTAGCCTCCTGAGCATCACAGCGCAGAACACAGCCCACTGCAGAGTAGAGCTTCTTTGTGCTTGCATAGCTTATGGGGAGCTGTAGCTCATGGTCAATTGCCAGCATCACAAGACAGTTAAAGCACCAGGTTGCTAGCTAGAAAACAGTAACAAGCCCAACTCTAGAGTGCAATTTCCGCTGAATGTATATGGCTTTCACACCAGCATACTCAAGAATTTCTAAGGCAAACCATGGTGAATCAGGGATGTCTGAGGCCTGAGCTTCTTAAAACTCTTGAGAGTCAAGCCTTCAAGTCTTAGATTCATCACCAATTGTCTCTTTGATCACCCTTTCAGGAGAGAATGATTTGCTTAAGTGTTCAAGAGAGCCTTGGAGCTCGATATTGGCTACCTAAAATTCACTAAGGCTTCCAAGGATTTGAAGCATGCTTGGTATTTCTTGGCAAGGGACACATAACAAGCAGAGACTGGCCTATCATTATGTATTTTTATTTTTCTATATTCTCTCCTTGCTGGTAAAAGTAGAAAAAGGATTTAGAAGGAGATGCCATGTTAACATTTGCATTAATTCACACTTTCTTTGGAAATTTAATCCCACCAGTCAGGAAATGAAAAAATTTAAGGTTGTTCCATTTATGTAAATTTATATGCCTTTAATTGGCTATGTTTTTAATCACTTAAGAGCAACTAATGCTTTATTGTCCCATGTGCACAAAATAGCAAGTTGTTTCCATTGTAGTAGCTAATCATTAAGTCATTTGTCAACTTTAAACTCAAACAGGCTATGTTAGAATTAGTACATGCAGAATATTGTTTTAAAGACTGCTCATTTTAATGTATTATTTATTTATTTATTTATTTAAGAGAAAGAAAGAAGTAGGCAGAGGGAAAGAGAGAATGGGCACTCCAGGGCCTCCAGCCACTACAAACAAACTCCAGATGCATGTGCCCCTTGTGTATCTGGCTTACGTGGGTCCTGGGGAATCCAATCATGGTCCTTAGGCTTCCCAGGCAAACGCCTTAACCTCTAAGCCATTTCCCCAACCCAAGACTGTACATTTTAGCCATCCAAAATGACATTATGCACACAGTGATTTCACAACTTATAATGATAAAAGACATCATAAAGCATTTGAAGAAAGACAGGTTGGAAAGCCCCAAAATCAAAACTTTCATAAATGTGTGGATGTAGCTTTCAATACATCCATATTCTGCCTTCTTTACCTCTCACCACCTCCCTTTCCTTTGGAAATTTCCAAGACCATTGTCACCTCTACCAGAGAATAAGCAAATGAAGGGGAAAAGATGTGACATTCCAAACCAGGCTTCCTAAAAAAATAAATAAATAAAAGCAACACTTTTTATTGACAAGTTTTTATATTTTTACTGATCTTCAAGCAGAGAGAGAAAGACAGACAGACAGACAGACAGACCAAGAGAGAGAGAGAGAGAGATATTGGGTGCAGCAGGGTCTCCAGCCACTGCAAAGAAACTCCAGATGCATGCACCACTCTGTGCATCTGGCTTTATGTAAGTACTGGGGAATGGAATCTGGGTCTTCAGGCTTTGAAGGCAAGGGCCTTAACCATTGAACATTCTCTCCTGCTCATTAATTGACAATTTTTATACATGTACAGGATGTATTTTGATAATAATCCTCTCCCATTGCTTTCTTTTTTCCCTCCTCCTCCACTCCCTCTTCCACTGACCTTTTTTTCTTTCCAACTTCTATTTTGACATTTTCCCTCCTCCATCTTTCAAGATGACATGTTATTACAGGTACAGTAAGGTCATGAATGCTACAACCACTTTGTGTCTTGGAAGAGAGCACTCCTAAACATACCTCCTCATCTTTTACTTTTACATTCTTTCTGCCACCACTTCCACAATGTTCCCTGAGCCTTGGAGGGTGTGAGAGAGAGGTCTCATGTAGTATTGTACACTCAATGGTCACTTTTCAGCTTCTTGCTTACAGTAAACCCCTCAAAGTTTTGTTAATGAAAAGTCAAAATTAATGGTTATAATAAGGTTTGGAGAATGAATTAGATTTTATTTATTTGTGCCTTTTTCACTTGCCCATCCCATTACCATTGATCATTAAAAGTTTGCTTCATTTATTATATATAGCACATGAAGAAAATAGTGTCATTTTAAGTCAAGATCCCAAAAATAAAACAGAATTTCAAATAGCTGCAGGAAGAATAGAATTACAGAAGTAAACCAAATGACTTTGGGAAGACAAAATCCTAGTTGCCTAAAGGAGTTGTACAATCTTCCCCTGAGTTACTTCTCTAAGACTCAATAAAATATACCTCTTTCAGTGAGGTCTTGCTTTGACACAGAGAAATCCACCTCTTAATTTCTGAAGGTCTGGTGATCCAGAGCTTTACACTAGTACTCCTGTTAAATATGCAAACCATAGGTTTGTATAAATGTGTGTAGCATGAGAGGCACACTTGAATCGTATATGCACATGTGGGAGCAGATGTATGTGATATCATCTCCTCCTCTATCGTTCTTCCACCTCATTTCCCTGAGACAGAGTCTCTAACTGAGCTGGTTAAGCTGACGGACTAGGGGAGTCCAAGCGACCTTCCTGTCTCTCCCCTTGCAGTACTGGGACCACAAACATATGTGGCCATGGTGAACTTTTCATGTGGGTGGTAGAAGCAGAAACCAGGTCCTCATGCTTGTGCAGCAAGCCCTCTTACACACTGAGTTATCTCCCCGGGTCCTGGAGTATCTGAAAAACACAGAAAAATTGGGGTGTAGCTTAATTAAAAAAATATACAATTCAGAAGTCCTTATTATTCTCCAGATGTATTATATAATTTGGCTGCATGCCTATTAAAATCCATTGTATAACAGCCCTAACCTTTACGTGCCTAGGACAGGAAAAGTATCCCAATACTTGCGTGCATGCACACAATGAAAGAAACCCAGGTTTGTGAATTACACACATTCTGTTTGTAGCTCCACAATTTAACTCGTAGGGAGGCTGACCCTTAGCTACTAGAATCTGCATAACATGAATATTCTGCAGAAACGAGCTGATCCCCTATATCATGACAACTGCCGGCGTAGCTACAAAGGAAGAACTTCGTGGATCAATTTAAACTTTAGTGGTTTCTTGAGATACCAAGAAAGGTACTTTAGGGCTATTCCTATGCTATTGGAGTCCTATTCGGAAAGGTTTTGCCAAGGCCTAGATCTCGAAGTTGCATCCCTATGTGTTTTCCTAGCAGTTTCAACATTTAATCCACTTTTGATTGACATTTGCAATGGGTAAGAGGTATGGATCTAATTTCATTCTTCTGCAGGTGAACACCCAATTTTGCCAGCACCATCTGTTCATAGCCTTTTTTTTTTTTCCAATGGATACCTTAGCTCATTTGTCAAAAATTAGGTGACCAAAAGAGTATGGGTTTATTTCTGAGTCCTCTGTTCTACTTCACAGGTCTACATGCCTGCTTTAGTGTTAGTACCATACTGTGTCTCTTATTAAAAAAAAATTAAAATATTGGGCTGGAGAGATGGCTTAGCAGTTAAGCACTTGCTGTGAAGCCTAAGGACCCCGGTTCAAGGCTCGGTTCCCCAGGTCCCACGTTAGCCAGATGCACAAGGGGGCGCACGCGTCTGGAGTTCGTTTGCAGGGGCTGGAAGCCCTGGCGCGCCCATTCTCTCTCTCTCCCTCTATCTGTCTTTCTCTCTGTGTCTGTCGCTCTCAAATAAATAAATAAAAAATTTTTAAAAAATTAAAATATTAAACAACATTAGTCATTAGGCAAATGTAAATGAAAGTAATGTTCTGATACTATCTCACTCCAGTCAGAATAGCTAAAATCAAGAAAACTGAAAAGAAAAGTTGGCAACAGTGTATATGGGGAAAGGAGCCCTTATTTACTGCTGGTGGGAGTATAAACTAATACAGCCACCATGGTTATCAATATGGAGATTTCTCAAAGAATTCGAAATGCCATACAACCCAGCTGCATCATTCCTGGCTGTGTAATCTAGGTTGCTTCCATTTCCTAGTCATCCACAGATGAATGGATAATGAAAATGTTGTACATATACACAATGGAATTTTACTCAGCAGTAAAGAAAAAAATAAAATTGTTGGGAAGACAGATGGAACTGGAAAGAATTCCACTAAAGGAGGTGACTTGAACTCAGAAAGCCGCAAATCACACCACAGGTTCTCTCTCATATGCATATCATAGCTTGATATGTATATATCATATATATATGTACATATGCATACATACGTACATGAGGAAAGGTGGCAAAACCTATAAAGCTAGAAAGGTATTTAAGAATGTGTAGTAAGAGATCTTAAGGGGAGAGTGGGAGAAGGGCAAAGGAACACGTGTGACATATAAACAGTAAGTAATAAGGGTGTTACAAAGGGAATAAGACGTCAGCAGAGAGGGGCAGGGAGTGAAATCAACTAAAACAAATTGTGTTTAAAAATACCATAATGAGGGCTAGAGAGATGGCTCAGTGATTAAGATGCTTCCTGAAAAAAAAACATAATGATACCTAAAACTGTATGCTAATTAAAAACTAAATTAAATTGAAATTAAATAAAAGGACACCTAACCCAAGCACAAATAAATTTAAAAAATAACAATTAGGACCCCAAGAATGTCATTTTCAAGGCAGCTCTTTGAGGCCATAGTCATGGTGAGTATAGAAACTGTGCTTCAAATCAAATGTCATAACAAAAGGTGGGCTCTGCAAATTGGAATAAGGTTAGGTTTGTCTCCAGGTCCCACATGCTATCTGGCTACATAATCAGTCATCAAGATGAATCTCCAGCTTCTGCATTTCCTGAAAGAAGTCATAACAACTCAATTTAAAAGTTCTAACAAGGGCTGGAGAGATGGCTTAGCGGTTAAGCGCTTGCCTGTGAAGCCTAAGGACCCCGGTTCGAGACTCAGTTCCCCAGGTCCCACGTTAGCCAGATGCACAAGGGGGCACACGCATCTGGAGTTCGTTTGCAGAGGCTGGAAGCCCTGGCGCACCCATTCTCTCTCTCTCCTTCTATCTGTCTTTCTCTCTGTGTCTGACGCTCTCAAATAAATAAATAAAAATTAAAAAAAAAAAAGTTCTAACAAAACAAGCATTGCCTGAATACCTACTGCTGGCACCCACTGCATTATGGGAAATGCTAGACTCTATAAGGACCACATTGGAGACATGTTATCCAGTTCTAGGGAATCAGGAAGGGTTCATGGAGGAAGTGACATCAAAACTGAGACCTGAGAGATCAAGAGGTTACAAGGTAGAAAATGTAAAAGGGTGTATTTCAGAAAAAGTAATGAGCACATTCTCTTCTAACAGGAATGTGCCCAGGTTATCCCATGATTCAGAATGGATGGGGAGGATCACCAAGGTGACACTAGAGAGTTAAGCAGGAGCCAGCTCTTAAAGGAACTTCTTTGCCATGCTCAAAAGGACACTCAGCTTAAGGGCTGTAGAGAGTGATCAGCTGATTTTAAATACAGGAGTGATATGATCCTTTTAATGTTTTAAAGAGACAATTCAAAAACTGATCACAGAAGAGAGAAATTTAGGGCTCTTTATAGAGGTACAAACACAGATGAGTTTGGAAACAGCTTAATGAGGTACATCCCAGAAGTCACAGTATAAAAATTCAATAAATAGGAAAATTCAGTTGCATTGTAAAGTTTAGTGTTCAATGAGTAAAATCTCTACGTTCCTGGAGTAATAATGGTACCCCCTTCATTATAGACAAAGACACACACACAATAAAAGATCCCTAGGTTATCAATATCATCATACACATACATACATACACACAATGAAAGATCCCTAGGTTATAAATATCATCATAGACATGCATGCACACACACACACACACACACAATGAAAGATCCCTAGGTTATCAATATCATCAAATATCATCATACACACACACACACACACACACACACACACACACACACACATTGAAAGATCCCTATGTTATCATGGGATTGTAAAAAGAGGAAAAAGAATATTTCTCTGTGTATATCTGGACTATGGACTTAGAGAAAGGCTGCTCAAGTTCAAAGGAATAGCATGACTAAGGTTAAAGAAATATAAGGAATGAAAGGGTAAGGAAGGGCTAGAGAGATGGGTTAGCAGTTAAGGTGCTTGCTTGCAAAGCCAAAAGACCTAGGTTCAATTCCCCAGGACCTAGGTAAACCACATGCACAAGGGGGTGAATGCATCCAGAGTTTGTTTGCAGTGTCAGAAGGCCCTGGACCATCCATTCTCTCTCTTTATCTCTATATGCCTCTTTCTCTCAAATAAATAAATAAAATAATTTTAAAACAAAGGGCATTACATATGATTGTGTCAAAGTGTGGGTGGGCCTTGGTGTACAGTGAAAGCAGAGTTAAGAGATCTCACATGTGCAGTGAGTAGTTTTATTCTGATAGCAATGTGAATGGGATTTCTTGTATGGTCTTCACATGAGTATTAGAAGGGGTAGAGTAAACATTATTTTGTGTGTCTATATTGAGGCATGGGCCATTTAATTGCAGAGATCAACTTTCATATTTGCATTTTCAGAACGTCACACTGTTCATATTTGGTAGGCACTCAATAAATAAAAAATGGTGGATTGATAGGTAGATAGAACAAAACGGTGGATCGTTACACTTTGTGGGTAGAGGAGCTATGGATGAAGTAATATACCTGAGTAATTAACAACCTACAAAATCCATAAAATAGGCAATGGGAACCTCACTGTGCCCTTCGAAAGGATCTCCATCCCATTTAAGAAACTCTGTATTTTGGTTCTTGATGAATTTTTGTTTTGTTTTGTTTTTTGAGGTAGGGTCTCACTTTAGCTCAGGCTGACCTGGAACACATTCTGTAGTCCCAGGATGGCATCAAACTCACCATGATTCTTCTGAGTGCTGGGATCAAAGGTATATGCCACCACTCCCCAAAACTTCCATGTGAACTCTCCATTAAGATGCCATTTTATTCAAAGTTCCTTTCAAAATCTTGAATTTTTCCATTGACAGATTGCTATTGACCCAGAGAAATAAGAATGGGTACTTCCTGTGTTTGGAATCAAACACTAAATTGTGGAGTCAGGAACGAAATTACAGTAAATTTTATCGGGCCACTATGTATATTTTTTTCCAGAAATCAGCACCCTCTTCACACCTAAAATAAAATTCTGAGAGCTAGTTCCTTAATTAGAAAGAATAAGTTGTTTCCTTGATTAATTGCACACTGCAGGAAAAGACTATGTAGGAGGTAATAATTTATGATAGCAATTTGGGGCGATTTTGTCATAAACTTTCCATGGTTTCATACTGTAGATTTTGGCAAACATAATACTTTGTAAAAGAAAGAAGGGCCAGAGGAAGTAAAATAAATATTTTAGCCCAGAGAGATCATTCCAACAAATGTTCATCCTTAGATCATCTGTTCTTCATTTCATGAGATATGTTATAAACAACGGCCTCACTCCAGCTCTCACATTACTTCATACTTTAAAATTCAACAAATATGCATATATATATATATATATACATATATATATGGAGAGAGAGAGAGACAGAGACAGAGAGAGAGTACTGTTTTAATTTGTGTTTGCATTTACACAACAGTTCTAATGGAGTTGCTTTCTGCACATATAGGTAAGGTTAACATTCTCACAGGGATCTGTACCTGGGTAAATGCATGGAAGGACTCTCTATCTTTGTAGCCCTAGAAACCACTTAAGAGCGTATCATTTCTTATGACGATCTCTTTATTCAATGGGTTAGTGATGCCTTTGCTCTAAAACAGATATGAAGGTTTACTATCTGCTACGTGGGGCTTTTTGGCTTCTTCTATACCCGGAATAACTCAACAGTACAGCAAGATGTAAATTGTACTCTAGAATGTCAAGTTCCCATTTCTGCTTCTGGACTCAGCAATCATCTGTTTTACTATCTTTTTGGTGGGTGGGGAGCATAACATCAGGCAGGGTTAGCAAATACTGGTCCATGGGTAAGTTTAATTGTTTATAGAAAAAAAACAAATAAGTCAAAAAGGTATATGCACAATATTGCATGCTTTCAAAAGGCTATATTTTAACAATGGAATATTTTATGTTTTTACTTTAATTATTCATTCATTCATTCATTCATTCATTCATTTGCATGAGTGTCTGCATGCACAGGAATGTGGATATGGGTACACTACTTTCTTGCTGTTGCAAATACAGGTCAGATGCATGCATTGGTTTATGCATCTGACTTTATGTAGGTGTTGGGGAATTGAACCTGGGCTGACAAGCTTTACAAACAAGTAAACTTAGCTGCTGAGCCACCATCCTTTGCCCTAAATGGGCTTTTATGTAAAACTGCGATAATATCATTAGACCTTAGAATTGTTAGGTATATGATGGAGTATTGTTGAGCATAGGCACACTGTCAGCAGATCTCTCATATTTACTCAGTCCTTTGGGACGTAGAGAACAGTCACTGAGGCTTGCTGGTAAGTCATTCTCAATAAACAGTTCTGGGATCAGTGAGAGGCTCCATCTCAACACACAGAAGAGAAATAGAGAAGGACTCCTGATAGTCTCCTCTTGGCTCCACACACATGTGCACGGAGAACACAGACATCTACACATACATGGGCCTATATCACACCACACCTGGTACACACACAACCCTACGCACAAAAAAAGAAGGAAAAAGAAAAAATCTTTCAGCCACTGTATGTGGCTGAAAAATTTGAATCTTTTGTGGCTGAATTTACTCATTGAACCAGACTAACACAAGAGCCTTTTGGGATGCCAACATGTTTTAATTATAATACCTCCTAAGATTATTAAAAATAAAATAATAAGAGCTGGGTATGGTGGCACACACCTTTAAAACCAGCACTTAGGAGGCAGAAGTAAGAGGATCACTGTGAGTTTGAGGCCACACCACAACTACGTAATGAATTCCAGGTCAGCCTGGGCTAGAGTGAGACCCTACCTTGAAAAACCAAACAAGAACAACAACAAAAAAAAAAAAACATTAAGAGTAAGGGCTCTCCAATAATGAGTATGCACCATATAATTGTTAGCTCTTGCTATTGTTTTCTTTTTTGTTGTTGTTGTTACAGATCCTATGTTGAGCTATTTGCATCCATTTTTATAGCAATAGACTAAATGTGTTCTAGGTCCTTTCTCACTTAATTATCTAGTCACAATTTTTCTTAGCCAACACCTAAGATGCTGATAGGTAAATGTGATAGATATAAGGTTAAAGTCATTAAAATATGGAAAACAAAAAGTTGTTGGTGGCACATACCACCTTATGAAATAATAAATCACATGCTTTATATAAATTTCCGATGAAGTCATATGGTCCTATGTAAAATATTCTTTTTACAATTAACTCTCAAGTTTTCTTTAGCTGATTACCCACTGAGATTGACTATTAGAGAAAATCACATGAACTCATTGAAGAGGAAAATCTTGTGCAAACATATTTGCCTGTGATTCCTCCAAAGCTAAATTTCTCAGACAATCAAGGAACAAGAACATCCATTCTGGGCTGGAGAGATGGCTTAGCAGTTAAGGCACATGCCTGAGAAGCCTAAGGACCCAGGCTCGATTCTCCAGGTTCCACGTTAGCCACATGCACAAGGGGTCACATGCGTCTGGAGTTCGTTTGCAGTGGCCAGAGGCCCTGGCATGTCCATTCTCACTCTCTCTCTTTCTCTCTCCCTCTTCCCTCTCTTTGTCTCTAAAATAAATAAAAATAAAATCTTTTAAGAAAAGGAATATCCATTCCTCCTATGTTTGTCAGCATGCTTATGTTGACCATAGTCAACGGTTCTGATCAGACAGTCACTTCTTCCTTAATATTGATTACTTCAGGCAGTAATAATGTTCTACTATGTGTTATGTACACACATGTATGGAGATGTTCTTCTCTCCAGCACACAAGCTCAAAGAGGAGAAAAATAAGTGATTAAAGTATTATAAAATAGGATGTCAGCGAAAGTGATGGGTAATTCCTGAAAATGACATGAACTGAAAGTTTACAACATGTGAAAGTGTAGTAATGGCCTTCTTGGAGAAGTGACATTGAAACTGAAGCATAAAGAACGAATGAGGGTCTGGAGAGATGGCTCAGTTGTGACAGATACTTGCTTGCAAAGCCTGATGGCCCAGTTTAATTCCCTGGTTCCTACATAAAATGAGATGCACAATGGGGCACAAGGGACTGCAGTTCATTTGCAGTGGCAGAAAACCCCAGTGCACCCATTCTCTCTCTCCAAATAATTTTTAAAAATGAATGAATGAGTACAGGATAGCTTCTTACCTCACATATTCCATTTCTCCTGCTGATTTTCTCTTCTCCCTTAGTCTCCCAGTGTCTTCATTTTGTCTGAAACTGAGTGTTGAGGCAAGACACCATTCAGACAAATATAAATTCTCTTCTTTCCCAGAGACTCCCACATGTTCTCACAACATTAAATAACTAAAATAGATTTTAAATATCAGTTAGTGAAGAACAATGCCAAAAGCCAATGGGAACTGTAGTCAAAGGACATTAACAAAAATGGAATTCCAATTCTATCTTCATATTGAGTAAATCAATATTTCTAAAGCAACAAAGAATGTCTTCTACATCAACTGAACATTCAAAAACAGAGGGAGTGGTAGAATTTGTGAAATGAAGAATACACATTTCTTATATTAATTCATAGTGCTTTATTCCTTGGGGGAATAAAACTAGCAAGAAGTTCCAAGAATTATAAATATATTCCTAAACTTTGACACACTAACTATATTCTCAAGAATTTAAACTAATAAAATTACTTTTCACATACAAAAGAAAGAATGCTACACAGGCAAAACTAGTCATGGATAGAATATAAATACATACCTGATTCTAAAAATATAAGTGATCCAGCATCCAGAAAACTGGCAAATTATTATCTGATCTACTATGTAGAATGAAATAAGAAACCATCTAAATGTAGGAAATGAATGCCATACAGATACCAAAAACCATCGTCTATACAGAAAATAATAAGAAACATTAGTAATTGTGTAGCATTAAAATTACAGTAATGGACTGACTGTGCAAAAGTACAATATATCAGGTAAAATAATATGATATTTATTTATTTAAGGTTTTTGAAGTATGGTCTCACTCTAGCCCAGGCTAACCTGGAATTCACTATAGAGTCTCAGGCCGGACTTGAACTCACAATGGTCCTCCTATCTCAGTCTCCCAAGTGTTGAGGTTAAAGGCATGCACCATCGCACTGGACATAAGAAAAGGAACATTTTTTATTTTTATTTACTTATTCGCAAGCAGAGAGAGAATGGGCACCTTAGGGCCTCTAGCCAAAGCAAACAACCACACCATGGTGTGTATCTGACTTTATGTGGGTATTGGGGAATAGGACCTGGAGCACTATACTTTGTAAGCAAGCATTTTAACCACTGAGCCTTCTCTCCAGCCTAGTTATGTGTTTAATGTTGACAATTTTTATTTTAAAATGTAAGTTTTTAAAATGTTATACATGTATGCATATATCGTATATGTGCATGCATGAATGTTAAATATATTTCTACTATATTCCTTTGACATACTCTTGAAATTTTCTGTACAGTCTTATTTCCCTGTTTTCACTGAGTACACCCATTGGTCACTCATTTCTTCATGCTATCCATGTATAAATACCTGATTACAATGTTCAGTAATTTTCTCTATATTCTTATCATGTTGTTCACGTATTAAAATCTAGCATTGTTCCTTATTTCTCTCCATATTTTTTTAACACAAAGACACATGTGATCATGAATAGAAATGCAAGCATGCATTTGCATAGATTTAGAATTGTTCAGACAGTGTGTTAGTTACATTATCATTACTGTGACCTGACAAGAAGCACCTTAAGGAAAAAGAGGTTTGTTTCAGCTCACAGGCGAAGGTGACCGTCCACCATGGCAGCAGACGCCAGAGGCAGCTGGTCACATCCAGTCCACAGTGAGGAAGCAGAGAGTGATGAGTGCGAATACTCAACTAGTTTTCATCGTTTTGTATAGTTCAGGACCACATGGAAAGGTGCCACCTACACTTCAGTTGGTTCTGCCCAACTCTATAAGCCTCGCCTATGCAATACCTCACAGGCATAAGGAGACTAACCTGAACTCCATATTCCCTCTCAGGCACACACAGAGGCTGACTAATCTGCATAATCCCTCACACAGACATACCTAGAGGCTCATTTCTTAGCTAATACTAGGTTCTTTCAAGTTGATAATCAATACAACAGTATCACAAGTCCACCTCTTGTCAATTTCACATTCAAATAGGTCAGTGTTTTCAAAACCTCCCACTTTTTGACCTCATGGGTTTGTGGTTCTCTCATAATTTAAAAAAAAATGCATTCAGTCCAACTTCAAAAGTGCTCAAAGTCTTGAACTGTTGCAACACTACTTAAAACTGTAGTGCAAAGTCTCTTCTGAGACACAGGCAAGCTGTGAGCTCCTATAATATCAAAAATAAAAATAAACGAGTTACATACATCCAACACGCATCAGCACAGAAAGAACGTTCCCAAGAAAGAATGAACAAGGAAGGATGGGGCCAAATCAAGGCCCAAACCCCATGAGGAACACCCTAAACTGAGCAGTGCCGTATCCAGAAACTGGGACTCATAAGAGCAGCATCCCGGCTCCAGAGACCTTGGATATCCACACCCCGTCAGCCCTACTGCCGGTGGCCCTCATGACTACTGTCTTCGGCAAGCTCCATTCTAAGCCCATAGTTTTCTTTGGCAGACATCCTATGGTTCTGGCATTTCCAACATACTGGGGTCCATACTGCAACTCAGGATTCACTTTCATAACTACATGCAGTGGCCTCTTAAACCTTCTTTTTTTGTTTATATATTTATTTATTTGAAAGTGACAGACAGAGAAAGAGGCAGAGAGAGAGAGAAAGAGACAGAGAGAGAAAGAATGGGCATGCCAGGGCCTCCAGCCAGTGTAAATGAACTCCAGACTCATGTACCCCCTTGTGTATCTGCCTAACGTGGGTCCTGGGGAATTGAGCCTCAAACCAGGGTCTTTAGGCTTCACAGGCAAGCACTTACCCACTAAGCCATCTCTCTAGACCCTCTTAAACCTTCTTACAGGAACTCTAATCCTCTCACAAATTGCCTGCCTCAACAGCTTTCTGGAACTGTGGTAAAAGTACCTTAATCTTGCATCTTTCATGCCTCCAGAAGCCACGTTTCTCTCCATATTCTTTCTTCCAAGCTCCCATCAGAATATCCTGCTAAGCTCTGCTCATAATATTTAAGGACTTTCCTAGCCCAGAAATCTCAAGCTTTTCCATATTGCTCCTGCAAACCAATTCCAAAGTCCTATAAACTCATAGCTGGGTTTATCACAGCAACAGCCCAACTTTTCAGTACCAGTTATCTGTATTAGTTACTTTCTCATTGATGTGATCAACTCTTGATAAGAAGCAACTTATTTTGAGAAGTGTCTTTTCAGATCATTTGCTCATTATTTATGTAGATTACATTGTATTTTTGCCATTAAGTATTTTCTTTTCTTACACATTCCAAGTGTGAATCCTTTGAAAGATAAACAGGCTTTCTTTTCACTCATGGCTACTTCCTTTGCTATGTTGAAGCTTTTCAGTTTAATGTAAACCCATTTGTCAAAGTTTGCCTTAGTACTCTGTGAAGAAAATCTTTGCCTGTACCAGAAGTCTTAAAATATTTTACCCAATGATTTCTTCTAGTGTCTTATAGATTTATGTCTTATACTTAGTTCTTTATGACCTATTGAGTAGATTATTGTACAGGATGAAGTTAAGGGGCCATGTCTTAATTTTCTTCATATGGATAATGAGGTATGCCAGCACCATTAAGTGAACCTTCCTTCAGTGTATATTTTCAGCATCTTTCTCAAGAATCAGTTGGCTGTAGACAAATGGGTTTGCTGACATGGTCTCATAAGGATGTGTCATTACTGTATGTCTGTTTTCATGGCATATCAGACATTTTGGCCGCTATGTATGTGCAGTATTTCTTCAAATCAGATACTGTGATGCCTCTAGCTTTGTTGCTCAAGATAACTGTAGAGTTATGAGTCTTTCTTATTTCCGTATGTATTTTAAGTTACTTTTTTCTAGCTTCTATGAGGAATATTATTAATACTTTATGGGACTTCCAGTGAATCCATGTATCATTATGAGTTGCATAGATATTTTAATAGCATTAACTCTTCCATTCCATGAATATGGGAGTTTTTTGTTTTGTTTTTCTATTTTTGTATGTATTGTCAGTTTCTTGGCTCAGCAATTTGTGATTGTCATTGTAAAGGTCTTTCCCCCTCCTAGGTTAAATTTTTCCTAAGCTTTGAGGTAGTTTGTCACAAATGTAATTAATTGCCTTTGTGATTTCTTTTCAACAATATCACTATTGTACTATTAAATGCTAGTACATTTGAAGACATTAGTTCCTTTCTGGAATTTCTGTCTGAATAATCTGTCCATTAATGCAGGTCCCATGTTAGACATCTTTACTTTTTTAAGCACTTGCCCTGTCCATAAGTTCGGTGTGGATTTATGACTTTATTCTGTTCATTTGATCTGTTTGTATTAAAAAAATTACTATCTGAATGTTTTTCTTCTTTTTCAATATAAAATATATATCTCTTGACTTTATGTTTGCTTTGTTTTATGTTAGTCAAATCGCCACGTTTAGTTAGCCTTTAATGTTATTTATTTCAACTGTTGCTTTCCTGTATTCTTAGATTCAGTTTACCTCTCTTATTTATTGCTTGTTTTGTTTTGTTTTATTCTCTTGTAGGATTACTTGAAAATTTTTAAATTAATTTTTATTGGGTTCCATTATGATATATCCACACATTTCATTTCATTTTTGTTTTTTGAGACATGGCTACATGTAGCCCAAGGTGGTCTTGAACTTGCTATCTAACTGAGGATGACCTTATACTCCCAATCCTCCTGTTTCCATCTCTCCAGAACTGGGATTACTGGCATGTTCCTAGTATTAATCTCTCCCTGCCTTTTTTATTCCATATATTGATTATTCGTGACTTCTTTCTCTCACTTGTTTGTCTAGCTAGCATTGATAAATGTTATTGATCTTTTCTAAGACCTAGCTGTTGGTACTTTATTGCTGGTTCACTCTGTTGGAGCTAGTGAGAACTCAAACATCCTCTCACACTATGTGAGCTCATATTATAATGAAGTTTCACTTTAATAATATATCAGATTCAAGGAGACTTTCATACATATATCTGGAATGCTCCTTTGCATAGGTCTGTCATCTCTGATACTCAACCATGAATTTAAGCTGTCCTGAATGCCACAAATTCAGATTTCTGTCACTTAAATGAAATTAATAAATTCTGCTTGGAAGACCATGCACAGACTGTGATCTGGAAATGCCTGCAGGCAACAAACCGATTATGAGCTTGGGACTTACCTATTGCTTCCCGTCCTTTCCTATCACTGTCTATCCTTGCCCATTGCCTTCTGCCAAGAAAGATAGTAATGTTCCCTGTACTTGTTCAGTCTCCCGGTTGCTTACTGCAGGACTAAGTTTGCTAAATTCAACCTGTCTAATTCCTGTCGAGTTATTTTAGTTGGAAATTTACGTTTAGAGTTAATGCATTAGACCTGGATTTCTTTGGAGGACTACAGCTTAGTTTCAATTTAACTTCTTCAAGTGTAATTTTCCTCTTTCTGTAGATTGACACTAGAATTTTGGCCTATTTTATTTTTTACATGATTTTCTTTAGGTTAAGATGGTGATATTGCATACTTTGGGGTTTGACTTCCTTTTCTTACTCATATAAGTTACTTTCTCATTTGTGTAATTAAGTATCTAAGTAAAAACAGGAAAGGTTTATTTTGTTTTATGATTTGAGGGCATACAGTCCATTATGGTGGGAAAGGCATGGCAGTAGAAGCAGGAAGCAACTGGTGACATCATAACCACTGTCAGGAAGCAGAAAGTGTGAGTACCAAATAGGGACAAGCTACAAAGCCTCAAGGTCTCAAGACCCATCCCCCAGTGACCCACTATTTCCAGCAAGGCTCCACCTCCTCAAAGTTCCCCAACCTTCCTCAACAGCACCACCAGCAGGGGACCAAATATTCAAACACGTGAACTCATGGAGGACATTTCAGATTCAAAACAGAATGAGCATGACTGCACGCTATGGCTAACGATGAGGCAGCATGCTCCCACGTGGATGGGAATTAAGCATGAACTCCAGACCTCTGCACAGAAAGCCTCTCTGTTCCTCACATCTCCTGAGCTCAAGGACAGGACTCAGCCACATCAAACTGCACAGTAAGCCCTTCTCTTAATACCCATATATTAATGCTACTCTCACTTTTGGTTAGAGAAGCTTTTCTTTTCAGATAGTGGTGACCTCAGGATGACTCAGAAGACACCATGGTTCTGAGAAGAAATGAGAGGAGTGCTCAGCAATGAAACAACTCTATCACACCTTCCAAGGCTCAGGGTCCATTGCAGAAGATGTAGCAGAAAGAATCTAAGAGCCAAAGGAAGGGTAGGGCTCCTTACAACATGCTCCTCCAGACACAAAATGGCCTGGATGATATACATGACCTCATAGTGCCTGACACTACCTACACAAGACCATCATAATAGGAGGAAAAGATCATGACATCAAAATAAAAGAGAGACTGATTGAGAGGGAGAGGAGATATGGTGGAGAGTGGAGTATCAAAGGGGAAAGTTGGGGGAGGGAGGGAATTACCATGGGATATTGTTTACAATTATGGAAGTTGTCAATAAAAATTAAATTAAATAAAAATACCAAGAAGACATACCATATTGATGTATATACCCAATATTATCTTCCTTCCAAAATCCCTGCCCATAATGCATGTAGAGTAAGATATGTCACAAATTACTCACTTCACAATCCTTCCTCCAATGTTCACCTGCAGATCTTCATGAAGCCATTGAGCTCACTGGGGGAAAGGGACTGACTGATGCTCCCACAGAACTGGAAGCCTGTAAGATCTCAGTTCATGTTTACCTGAGAAGATACTCAGCAACCTCAAAATTGGGCAAAGAAGGATAAATAATGTTTAATCCTCCCAGATGTCACTCATGAAGTTCTGTTTTCAATGAGATAAAAGCTAAGTTCATGACACAATCCATGTTGTTGGTTAATCATTTATTCCTTTGATGAAAGGTATTTTCATTTCAACAACTCTTTATAAATAGTGAGCTAATCTTGTACCACATATATGTGTGTGTAACTTTCAGATTTCATGACAAGGTAAGCAGGAAGACATTTTCTTTCAGAATCCCATAATATCCACCCTACAAAAGGAATTACTAAGTATATTAAGTAAAACTGCCTTTATTCTTCACCTTCTAAAACTCTCAGTTATATGAGTAAAGTATAAGCATGATACATTTAATATATTAATTAATTTTTAATCAGATGTTCATTATAACTTTTCCATTTGGATATCTTTTATCAATTATGAATTGATTAGTCACATTATTTATATTATTTTAATATTTTACAAATTGCTAGATGTCCTTTAAATAGTCTAATTATGAATCCTATGCTAAAATAGCAGAAATACCTTTTACCCAATCTGTAATTTGCCTTTGACATTATAGCTTTTAAATGTTATCATTGTCAAAGTTATCACTATTTTCCTTAGAGTTGGTGCCTTTTGTTCTTGTTTTCCTGTTTAAGAAGTCTTCCTACTCTGAAATCGTGAAGTTATTGTCCTTTGTTTTCTTATAAAATGTTTTTAGTTTTGCTTTTCACATGTGAGATATTTCCATCTGGAATTTATACTTGTATGGTATAGGATAAGGATATAAGATATAGAAATAATCTTTTCCCCTAAGGCAAATTAATTTTATAGCTTCTTTTATTGAATTGTTTTCCTCACTGCATCTCTACTGACCATTAATGCAAGCACTGTTGCATACCAAATTCTGCAATATGAGTCTGTTTTGTGGCTTTCTCATCTGTTTGTCTGTTGAATGGCCAACCGTGTAGATCAATATTTTACTGTCAGGGGTCACTGAACTTTTAAAAAAGTTCATTGGTAACTGTCCCCTACTGAGTTCCAGGATGGCAGAAGCCTGTTGGAAGTAGCTAACTGTCAGAAGTGAATGTAACATCACCCGACATCAATATCAAAGAAGTTACTGCAGAGACTCATAACTTCTGTCAAAACTGAAAATAAGTAATTGTGCAACTCTAGCTGGGGCATCTATATCACCCCCTTCAAGGCTTATTAGACATCACAGAGGAGGGGCAGAAAGGATGTTAGAGCCAGAGGAAGAAAGAGTATGACAGAATACTGTCCTCTGGGCGTGACCTGGCTGCGGTATTCTTGAACTCTCAGAAGATGTTATTACCTGCATAAACCTACAGAAGATTGGACTGTCACGATTCTGCTGGGGAGAGTGGAGGGGTTCCTGAAGCCCCACCCCTCCCTGAGGATTTATAGGAAGTCAGTAGTTGCTAAGTTGCTGGAGAAAAAAGAAAGACATTTTCATCAGTGGTGTAACCACTGAAAAGCTACTCATGCTGTTGTAAATAGGTACTTGCCCGAGTCACTGTATGAAACTCTACACTTTGTTTCTTCTTTTTTTTTTATTTTTTAAAGACACAAAGTAAAAGGGGAAGTTTTTGGACTAATATCAAAGATGAATGGGATCAGTGGGAATGGGAGAGAGGCATAAGAGAGTAATGAGGGTATTATCAACATATATTGTATAAATGTATGCAAATGACATAATGAACCCTGTGTATTTTAATAAATCCTGTGTATTTTAAAAATGGAAAAAAGTCAGAGAAATATATAGTACACATGATACACAGGGATGTCCAGATATGGGAAATAAATCATGATGTCTGTTGAGTTGAGATATAGGAACATATCACTAAAGTGTGGAAGGAAGGAAGGAGGAAGGAAGGAACGAAGGAAGGGAAGGAGGGAAGGAAGGACAGGGGAGGGGAGAGGAAATGAAAGAAAGGGAGAGGAAAGGGAAGAAAGGGAAGGGAAAGGAGGAAGGGTTAAGATAATCAGCAGTTTGAAATAAGCAAATAAAAAGAAATGTCATATTTCATAAGAAGTGCAGAGATATCTACCACCACCAAGTAAATAAAGGATGCAGCAGTGGTGTGCCATGGTTTTATCCATTTATCTATGACAAATACCAAATGATCAAGAATCGCTATAAACATAACCAGGTGGACTCCCCAGCCAGAACACCTGTGCTGAATTTAATTTCTTTAGCAGAGCTGGGCGCCATAGCTTCTAGTTTGGGGGAAGCATTTACATATTTACCTAAATTGTCCTCTTAGCTCCCTATGTACATGGGATCACAAATAGTTTACTTTTTCTTTACACAAACAGTAATTATTTTTAATTTTTTTTTTACTTTCAAGCGGAGAGAGAGAGAATGGACACAACAGGGTCTCTAGCCACTGCAAATTAAATGCAGATGTATGCACCACTTTGTACACCAGGTTTTATGTGGGTCCTGGGGAATCATGCCCTGGTCTTTAGGCTTTGTAGGCAAGTACCTTAAAGGCTGAGCCATCTCTCAAGCCCACATTTTTTTTTTTTTAATTGAAACTACAGACCATAAAGCATGTTCGATGATAGCGGTTTTCCATTGCATTTCCTGAGTTCCCATGTTTCTCTACAGGAGTAGACTAACATTTCTTTTCCTTTCTCATTGTGCAGATGGCAAGCACATGGTGTTCAGATGCGAATTCTCGCTTGCCATGCAATCATCTTCAGTCACGTTGAATGAAGCCCAAACTTTTCTGTTTCCATTTCCTAATGCAAGGACATTATAAATTCTCCAGTGCTTTGAAGTTCTCCTACACAATGAAATGCTTGGAGTTTAGAGATTGCGAGTTGATCTTAACATACAATTGAAGCTATCATGAGTACTTTATTCAGACATTGATATTTCTGCCTCTACATTTTCCATTCTTTTCAAATCTCAGAGCTGAAAGATAATGAAAACCTTTCAGCAAAGCATTCTTAAACCTCTACATGTCTAATTGCATAATAATAACCTGTTTGTTTGCTTCTTTGAAAGTCAAGCTTCCTTTACATCCCCAAACGTGCCATTCTCCTTGTACTATGGCAATTTTATTAACTTCTCGGGAGTTACGAAACAGATAACAGAGAGGTGCTGATACTCCATTTTTTACAAATGTACTGCTCTACACCTCACCAAAAACATGATCCCATGCAAGTTTCCATGAACCAGCCCAAGAAATTTCATGTCCATGAATTAATCACCAGTAGTAACACTGTCTTAGAAAAAAAAAAGTCTCTGTTCTCAAAAATGTACTCATTAGCTAGTCCCCATTTTCACGTTTACAATGATTAATTTATCTGACTACTTAAGTGACATATTTGGATCTGAAAAATTAGAGTAGTATATCATGAAGATAAATCTTCAAGGACACGAGGCCAACACACATGAGCTGGATATATAATGAGGTTGTTTATGATGATGGCTAGGAAAATACCAAGAAGAGATTCCACCCAATTCACAATTATTCTCAAGCTAGTTGTATTTTCTTTTATTAAAAATTATCTATTTACTTATAAGAAAAAGAGAGAATGAGCATGCCCAGGGCCTCCTGCTACTGTAAACAAAAATGCACTGTCCTTCATGCATGCACTGTTTGTGTGTCTAGCTTTATGCAGGTGCTGGGAAATCGAACACAGGCTTTGTAAGTAAGCTTCTTTAACCACTGAGCCATCTCTTCATCCCCTGTATTTTCTTAATAGTTATTAATATGACAAAAGAATCCCCTTGAATACAATGGCAATATTACCAGAGTGGTAAAATAAACATGAACTTTTTGTTTAGCTTTTCAGTTTTCACCCATCACTGCCTAGCTGGATGAGTGAGAGTAAAGTCCTGAGCCCTTCCTGTTTCCTATATGTGTGTAACAATGACTGTCTCAAAGCACTGCTGTGAAAATGAAGCATTGAAGTAGTACTATGTGTCAGCTTTAAGTTTTTTAGTCTGTTATTTTTATTTATTTACTTGAGGGAGGAGAATGGGCACGCCAGGGCTTCCAGCGGCTGCAAACTCCAGACGCGTTTGCCACCATATGCACCTGGTTTATGTGGGAAAAGAACTGGGGAATCAAACCTAGGTCTTTTGACTTTGTAGGCAAGCGCCTTAACCACTCAGCCAGCTCTTCAGCCCTACGTTGGGTTTTAGAGAAAACTTCAGTTCTAACAGGGCAAAAGTTCCCGAAGTTATTGAGCAGTGAATGAGATTGTTCCATTTCTGACTGTACATGTCTGAGTAAGGGCAGAAGAGTCACAGGGACCACTCACACCTGTCTCCCATGACAGGTTCAAATGCCACCTCATGCTCTGTCTGCAGCGTGCTGCTCTCACAGACAGTGTCAGCTGACACAGAGCACGGTGTGCTCAGCATGCAGAGTGTTCACCCTACCCCTGGGAACAGAACAAGCATTCTAGTTAAGATGACAGACCACCCTCGCTTGGAATTATCGTCTCAAAGTGTAACTACACTCCCAGGATAGATCCTTTTCCAACATGCTCAAGAATATAGATAATCAAATCCATATATCTCCTACCTTATGGGAGACGCTATTACCAACTTGGTAAACACTGTGTTTTACAAATCTTTAAAGCAGGATTAATAATAAAATTAAATGCATACCCCAGGGAGATGCCGAGGGTAAAAATGATAATGACGTTGCCTGTAGGCCATCTTCTGCTAGAAAACTTCTGATGGTTCTCTCTGGGTTTGCAATTTTTTGTTTGTCATAGCTTATTCTATTGTTTTCTCTTATTTGCATTGTTGATGTATAGCGCATGTTACTAGACTGTATGTTTCAATTCTATTTCCACCACTGATAGCATTCTCATGTGTATAAATCTGTACTCACATGAAGTTAAGTCTAAAGGAATAGCATGAACTTCATACAGTAGGCTGAAAGTGTCGATTCTTACTCACCATTGCTATATTTCTTCTCCAATACTTCATCCTGAAAATCCAACAATGTTTAATAAAGAATATTTTCTCTTCCCCTCCATCTTATAGCTTTATAGCTTTCTACCTTATTATTTCAATCCTGTGTCCAAACAAAGGGGCAATTAACAGTAAGAGGAAAGCAAAAGCATGGAGAGATTGCTCAGTGCTGAAGGCACTTGCTTGAACTGAACACTGCCGGGCAAGCTTCAATTCCCCAGTTCCTACATAAATCCAGATGCACAAAGTAAAGTGGTACGTGCATCT
The DNA here is from genome assembly GCF_020740685.1 of Jaculus jaculus. Lineage (NCBI taxonomy): Eukaryota > Metazoa > Chordata > Mammalia > Rodentia > Dipodidae > Jaculus > Jaculus jaculus. The sequence goes on along the minus strand of NC_059113.1, from coordinate 96,117,689 downwards.
GGAGTTCATTTGCAGTGGCAAGAGGCCCTAGCATGGCCATCTCTCCCTCCCCCTTTTCTTTCTCTCTTCCCTCACAAATAAGTAAATGAAAATATTTTTACATCCCTAAGCATAACACTGATTAGTGGAATAATTGATAAAATATTAATAAAATCTCTAACTGATATAATGACATCAATGTGAATTTCTTGGTTGTGATTATTTTCTGTAAAACAATGTCTTTGTGTTTAGTACATATTCACTAAGTATTTTCAACTAAAGGGATAATATGTGTACAGTTTGCTCTCAAATAGCTCACAGTATGTACACAGTATGTGTATGTTTACACTGTATGTGTGTATGTAGTCATGAGATGTTCAGTATCATATGGTAAATGGGATGTGTATTACATACTTGACTAACTCTAGGTTAACGTAGGTATTCTGAGCACATTGAAGGTAAGCTGGGCTCAGGATGTTTGGAAGGATAGGCATATTAAATGCATTTAAAATATTTTATGTATTTATATATTGAAGAGAGAGAGAGAAAGAGGCAAATAGAGAGAGCAAGAGAAAGGGTACCCTAGGCCCTCCACCCACTGCCAGCAAACTCCAGACATATGTGCCACCTTGTGCACCTGGCTTACATGGGTCCTGGGGAATCGAACCTGGGTCCTTCCTTAGTCATCACAGGCAAGTGCTTAACTGCTAAGCCATCTCTCCATCCCTTAAATGCATTTTTTACTTACAAAATTTTCAACTAACCATGAGTTTGTAGTGGTATATAAGTAACTCCACAGTAGGCTAAGGAGCATGAACTCCAAAACCGCAGATTCATCCACTCACTAAATTTGGTTGGTAAATAGAGGGCCAACCCCTGTGGTGCTTTGGCAGTTATCCATGGACATGGCGGCAGGTTGTCAAAGGTGTTTATCATGGGCAGATATGAAACAAAGTGCCTTTGCCTTCTTGGTTCGGGTCTCCTACTACAAACAGGTGTCTTCTCATGTCTACTGGGTGCTATGGCTTCATATCGTTGTGCTTTTCATTGGTGATTTTCCAGTTTAAAATACACCCCCAACACAATGTTGAAGTCCTGACCCAATGTTCCTAAGGCACTAATGTCCCACATGGAGAAGATACATGATTTCAGGAACTTCTGGCCAGTGATGAGAGACAGTGGCAGTGAACTAACGATGCATTTTAAATAAGGTGTCTTTAAACAGAGACACCCATTAAACCAAGCTGCCCTGTTAACAACCGAAGGAAGGCAGAGGCCTGTGGGAGCCTATCCTTCCATGGCCCTTATTGACTGTCAATGTGCAATGTGACTTTATGGAACAAAACTACTAGGACTACAGAATACAGAATGATAAAAGAGAATGCAAAAAAAAATGATTAAGAAGATATGATAATGGGCTGGAAAAATGGCTCAGCAGTTAAAGGCACTTGCTTGCGAAACCTACTGGCTGGGAATTGATTTCCCCAGTACTCACTTAAAGCCAGATGCACAAAGTGATTCATGCATCTGGAGTTTATTTTTAGGAGCAGAAGGGCCAAATGCTCCCATACTTTATCTCTCTGTCAAATAAATAAATGTTTTAAAATGAGTATTAGATGAAATGTTAATCCATGGTAGGCTTTGGATTAAAATGAAATTAAAGATTAGTAAAACGAAATGCTGCATCTTTGGTTCAAAGTCTTCTTTCAGTGCCACGAGCAATCCAGGTTTCCTGGACAAAGATGAGGAGAGACTTCACCAAGATGTGGGGTGCTGGCAACTGGTGTCATATTGGCACCCATGGACAGCATGTCTACCAGGACAGGGATCGGGCCAGGCATAAAAAGGACAGGAATGAGAAAAGCCCTGAATGTGATGAGTCATGGGATCAATCCACTCAGATTTGTAGGAGATTGGGAAACAAGTTGAAATGAAAAAGAGCACTATGCCTTAAAACTTTGAACTGTGCAGGGTGGAGAGAGACTCTGTCCTGTGGACACAGGGTCAACCTCATGATTTCAAAAGAAGCAAGAGAAAGAAAAAAAAAAACAGCTATTTCCTTCCTGTGCATTAATATTCATCTTTTTTCAATGTTGTAAATATTACTAAGCCATTTGTCAAAACTGCTTTTGATTATGAGAAGGAATGAGGAATAAACAACAAAAACCTTCTGCTACATCTGCGAAAAAATGTTTATTTGTTTACTGAAATTAGTATGTGTTTCTTTGGTTGTGTGAGTTGGAGAG